>NC_081250.1:150203339-150531887 GCF_030490865.1 Poecile atricapillus | reverse complement strand
TTTTTGGCTTAAAGTCTGCAGTTCTTGACTGTCACACTGACTTATTTTGAGGAATGAAAAAACCACAGCGTTTATTTTGGGAAATAAATAAAAGGGCCAATCTATAAAATAGACCTGAGCTGTTCATGATTTCACCACGGTTAATTACCCACAAATACATCTCATCTTTGTCCCTGCCTGCTCTTCAGGTAAGTCCTGGGTGTTTACTGTTCATTAAAGGTTAATGCTAATGGAAAACCTACAGCCTATCACTAGGATAAATACAAAATTTTGGAGAGTCTTGTAGCCTTAGCAGTGATAATATCAATAGAAACACAAGAAATCACCAAATATGCTTAGAATAAAACCACTATTGATTGGCCTTGGGCTGAAAAAGAGAAGTCTTGCAAAAATTCCTATCTAGACTGTAATAGCATCCCATGTTTAAATATTTGGGTTACTAAATATCACTAAGAAATTAAGGTCCTAAAAAAATTCACCTGTTATAACACCTTCCTGCTCCTGCTGTAGTGGTTACCACAATCCCATGCAAAGGAAAATTTATTTTGCCTGAAATATCATAGGGATTGAAAATCTAAGCACAGATGTGCACTAGATTCAGGTGTCATCTTTCAGAGAACTGTTCCCATTAGTATATATTATATCTACAAATGTTTAACTGGAAAAAACAAGGACTGTGTTTTGCTTCCTCACTTCTCCATTTGTCTGTCCTGCTCAATATACAAGTTACCATTTCTAAGCAAAGACCTGTATGAAAGCTGCTGAAAACACTGAATAAAGTTCTGTAAATAGCTGATGTTAGGCCAAGGGTTGAGTCCAAGCCAGTAGGATCACACAAGTTTTCTACAGTCACAATTTCACCACAGGTGATGGAGATAGCTGGGATCTGAGGTCATCTGCATGAAACCCCCATCCCTGTCCTCAGAACCTGCAGTGAGCCATCACTTTCCTTCACTGATCTCCTCCAAAAAGCAGCTGCAGTGAAGCTTGAAAGGGAAGTACTGGATTTCCAGAGTTTGCTGCATGTTACCTCATCCCCTGAGGTTAATTTAGGAGGTGATGGAAGTTTAAGGGTTTAAGTCTCTCCCACTCCACTGCAGCACCGTCTTCTTCAATGGCACTGCTGAAGTACCAAGTTCAGACTTCATCAGCCTCAGTGCCTGAATTTTAGTCAATTTTAATGCCCAAATTATACTCAAAAGATGTAGACCAGCATCCTCTTTGCTGTTAGCATGTCCTGAAATGTTTTCCTTTATCTCCTGGACTAAATGATTTTCTCTTTCCTGCTCCATCCTTAAGTTAGTGACACAAAAATATATGTCGGACATGAGCGATTTAACTATAACTGTGATGACAACCTTTAATTGACTTGAGTGCTCTTTATGAGAGGGATATATTTGTTTTTTACAGATTCTCTGCCTTCAGTCAATGTTTTCTTCCAGCACTCAGTATTTATAGTGGAACCCCTTGAGGTTTGGTACAATTAGAGTCACTACAGGGAAATTATACTATGAGGCACACATTTTTCCCAGCCTCTCTTAGGATTAAGCAGGCAGCTGACACCAAACAGACAAAATTTGCAGTATATCAAGCTGCCTTTGAGGAGGTTTGGAGACTAATTTCTGTTGGTAAACTTCTGTGGCAGAAAACTTCTACAGAAACAAAAGCTGAGGAGAGGATTTGCTTAGCAGTGGTTGAACTGAGCAGGAACAGCTTTCCCAGAGAAGTCGTGGATTCCCCATCCTTGGAAATGTTCAAGGCCAGGTTGGGTGGGACACATGGCAGAGGAGTTGGAATTACATGATATTTAGGGTCCCTTCCAACCCAAACCATTCTATGATTCCGTGAGGTCACATTTTCTGTCAGGTACCTAAACACAAAAGGAAGATTTGGCTGGAATTCTGATGCATGAATTCACATGTAGGGGTGCAACGCAGCGAGGAGGGGCAGCAAACTGCAGGAGAGGATGAGAAAGGACAGCATGAAGACACCCTTGTACTCCTGTTGCTGAGCCACCTGTCCGTATCGAACCAAAAAAAGATGTATCCAAGGCTGGAAGCAGATTCCAGCTCCAAGGACAGCCTGGAGCACCCAATGTCACCAGTGTTTTCTGGGATACTGAGAGCTCCATCTTGGGAAAAGCTTCCAATAGCTCACTGGCTCATCCAGCAATTGTGAAACTCTTCCAAGCTGGTTTCAGAGTTCTGGAATTCAGGAAATTGATAAGCCTGTCAGTTATCAACACTTTTCCATGAGTTTTCTGCATCTGAGACAAGATTTTCATCAAAGGGGACTTCTCCATATGGAACTTTACCCTTTTGGGTAACAAGATCCTGTGGAATGGCACAGAGACTTCAGCCAGGGCTGGCTGAGAAATCCCTAACAGACAGTGGAAAGGCTGCTGCTTCTTCTAAATTGTTTTCTCAAAAAGAGAAAGTCAGAGTTTGGGCTTGCTTAGTTTAAATAATATTAGACATAACTAAGGGTGAGGAAATATCTATGAATGTGACTTCAGCCAAGGTCTCAATAATTTTTACAATACATATAATTTTTATTTCTATATCACAGTTTTTGATGGCAGGGGGATTACTTTTTATAAGCTTATCTGATGGTTTTCTAGAAGCTATTTTTCATTTTAAAATACAACACTTCCCTAGTAAATTCCACTAAAGCTGTGACTGGCAGTGAGAACAGTTTCCAGCATCAAAACCACTTAGTTCCATTAACAGGGAGAAAAAATAGATCTCCATGTAATATTAACACCCCAAATTCCTCTTTGTGCAAAACGAAAATAAATGAAAAAAAAAAAACCAAAAACCAAAATGGAAACCGTTTGCAAAAATTTAAGCTCAAAACCATTTGTACTGAGATTGAAGAGTATTACAGAACACTCAGGCTGTATAAAGATGAGTTTCGTCAAACAGCAATTCAATCTAGCTTCAAATTTACAGTATTCATGGAAAACTAACTAAGATATTTTATTCTCTGTGTGAAAAAGGCAAATGAGAGCCCATCTCTGCTTCTGGCATTAAACATCACCACACATGTGATGATAAGTAAAGAACAAGACAACTATCCAAGGTGATTGACTGCAAGGGTAGGTAAATGAAGGCAGACTAAAACTGAGAATTGAAATATTTCCCTAAACAACCAAAAGAAAGAGAAAAAGATAAGAAAATGTAACAAACCTCTCTGGCTGTCAAACCCTGTGAAGTCCACTGTAGGGTGATGAAAGTATTTAGAATATAGAAAGCATAAAAGCCAATGAGAGAGAGAGCAGATATGCAAGCATAAAAGTGACAGGTGAATAAATTTATTGTGCTTGGTAAATCACTTTTATAATTGATATACATTTTTATTAATTTTTAAAGCTGTGTATTTATGCCAAAATGAATTGTCTAGGTGTTAAAATTTGTGTTCCATCCCTCATTGTTATGAAGTGGGAGTGGGAAGAGCCAATTCAATAAAGTGCTGTTTCTACTGCTATCCCTCCCAGGCTTCATTTCCCCAGGATGGCAGGGAATGGGATACCTTGCAATAAAAACAAATGTTCTCAAGGTGCTTTTTATCTTCCCTGTTTTACTCCTAATGTTTCTTGATTGCTGCAGAAAAGACACATTTATTCAAAGGTCACTGAGAAAGCACAAAAGAGTAAAACCTCCACATTTGCGAAAATCCCCACTGTGTAAAAGCATGCTCTGAGACTTACCCATCAGTGAAATTTCATTTTCTGGAGGGATTTGAAGTGATGCTAAGCCTTCATCTGGCTTTTGGCCTTGTGGTGAGCGTTACCCTCTTGGGAAAGTGGCTCTGACGTCAACTGAATCAGATGACAGGTTTTAGTCCATTTTTTTTTTCCTTTTTACTATTACTTTTTGAGCATTGTGTTAAAAACTAGAAATCTTCAGAAACTCAAAGTCTAATTTACCTGTTGTATTCACAGAAATTTACTTAATCACAGAAGAACTTCGATGTGTATATATATATCTATAAAGGAAAAATAGTAATTATCTTTCCTTGCATCACAGCTATATGGAGTCTTACCAGAGAATCATGGAATAATTAGGATTGGAATGGACCTTAAAATATCTCATTACAACCCTCTGCAAGCAGGGACACCTTCCACTATCCCAGATTGCTCCAAGCCCTGTCCAACCTGGCCTTGGACACTTCCAGGGATGAGGCATCCACAGCTTCCCTGGGCAGCCTGTGCCAGGGCCTCACCACCCTCACCTTGTGAAACACAGATTTTTCTTGACCCTGCTTTTAATTCTCCTTACATCCCACTGACACACAATAACCTTGTAGTTTCGCCAAACCAAACCAGTGAACTGGATCATTCCAACAGTGGGAAAATGAATTCTTACAAATCTATGTTGCTCCAATAATACTCCTCTGTGCTACTGAGTGCATATCCCCAATAACAAAATGAACTTCCGAAATCAGTATTTTTTTTTCTATCCAAAACCATTCCCCCTTCTTTTTCAGAAGATAAAGAGAATCCTTCCAACATACAATTTTAATGAATATCAACAAAATTATCAACATTCCCCTGCCAGTTGCTGGCATTGCTTTTCACAGGCAAAATAGTTCAAGGAAGAGTCATGGATTTATTTTTCTTTCAATTTGCAATTAAGAATGAGGGTGTTGTCACTCAGTTTCCAGTGGAGCATAAGAATGACATGGCAAATGGAATGTTGTGAGTTTTAGGTGGACTTACACAATCTGATTAGAGTTTCCACATGGAATTACTCATCATTAAACACTCTTGATCCATTAAAGTACATCCTGTATTTATCCAGATGAATTTATCCTCTGTTTAGACCCTGTCTAACAGAGGCAGGCTCAGCTCCTGGTCTGTGATTAGGGCAGTAGACAGACATTATAATCCACCAGAAATATTCACTTTCACTGACTCCTGAGGATCCTTGGATGTCCATGTTCCTTAGAGAGGTACCCAGATTAGACTGGATGGAAAAAGGAAATCAGTCTAATCTCAGTAGGTTTTTTTGTGCAAATCTAATTGCAGTAGAGTTTGGTACAATATCAGAAAGAGATCCAAAGTAAACACAATTCTCTTAAAACTATGGAATGTCTAGAAGTTGATGAGAAAAAATAAACATATAGTAAATGTATTTAGATATAAATTTTATAATTTAATAGATTTTAAAGCACGTTAATAGCTGATGAGAAAAATGTGATATTAGCTCTTTATCCTCACAGTGAAGATGAAGAGAATTAAACACAGAAATATTTGTGTTAATCTTTATTGTCTTGCATTTTCTCAGATTAGACACCTTAATCTAATTATTATCTTTGATACAAAAATTTCATCTTGTTTTTCAAAAGCATTCTGTCCCTGCAGATTTTGGTTTTTTTCGTTTGTTGGAGTCAAAGGTAGAGATTCTTCAAAGTTTTTCATCAAATGAAAAATCCAGAGAGGGAATGAAAAACTTTATAGGAAGAATTCTCCTGAGGAAATTGAAATACATTTCTATAGTGGAATTTTATTTTTACTCTATATAGACTCCAGGACTCTACTTGTGTACTGTAATAATTTTCTTTATAGGTTATCCTTTCAGCCAAAATTCCCAGAAAAAAAAAGTGCTTCTCAAAGGATTTAGTCTCAGACACTCCTTTGCCTTCTAGTCCATTTCACTGACATATGCAGTGTCTCTGTCAGATTATTATGGAGTAATAATCTGATTATTACACACCAAAGTCTGGTGGTGCGACATCAAGGACTTTGTCACTTGTGTGTGACAACTACAGCAGAAAATCCTCCACAAACACTCACTGGTCCTATCACAAAACTATTTCTCCCTTGATTTGCTCATTTCCTTTAACCCTGTCTTCATCCCATGGGGTGATCAGTCAGGTAGAAGAAAGAGTCCTCAGAATCCTTCTTTTCCTGATATTTCATCCATGAATCAGTGATTTTCCTCTGTGAAAACATCAGCCAGCAGTGATCTCCCTAACAGTACAATCCAACTAAAAACTGAGAAGTTGAATATCAATGAGTAAAACAATTATAGCCTTTTAAAAATTCAATTTTTGGTTTTTAAAACATAAATAGAATAAACATATATTTTCAAATGTAGTTGACCTATAATCACTCTCTTTTTTTTTTTTTTTTTTTTTTTTACCATTATTTTCAGAGTCTGTGCTTTCATTTGAAAAAGCTCAATACTGATAAAAGTCACCAGGACAAGCACTGCTTGGGAAAATCATTTTTGTGGAAATTTGGATGAGAGCCGGACAACACTGTGTGTACTGAATGACCTAAGTGAAATTTTAGATGTCTCAGTAAAGTTTATGGATTCAAAGGTGATCTGGGACTATAATTTTTCACTTAGTTCCCAGTCCACAAGCGTCACCTGACTCCCATACCTATCCTTATACTCAGTAAAAATACCTTCCCAACACTTTGTAACAGCTCAATGCCCCAGAAAAAGCTGGTTTCTCCACCCCAAACCCATCCATACCATGAGGGATGGTATCTCCCTGAGCTTCAGACCCTGAAGGAAAAGTCTTTTTGATTAAGAGACTCTTTAACAAGCTTTACCCATAAGGACAAGGATAAGTGTCAGAAATTTTAAGCTGACAGACAGCAAGTTTAGATTAGGAAGAAATTCTCCCCTGTGAGGATGATGAGGCACTGAATGAGGTTGCCCAGAGAATTTTTGGATGCCTCACCCTGGAAGTATTCAAGGCCAGGTTGGATGGGGCTTGGAGCAACCTGTTCCAGTGGAAGGTGTCCCTGCCCACGGCAGGGGGTTCCAAAGATGATCTTTAAAAGTTCCTTCCAACCCAAACCATTCCATGATTCTGGGAAAGAGCCCTTGGTTAAACCACATGGCTGATCTGCCTCAGAGCTGTGTTCCTCAGCAGCTCAGATGAAAAATAAAACTGGGAAGTTTCCATGGAAACCCTGTCTTGAATTCAGCTAAGTTCATCAAGCCTAACAAGATTTAGAAGAAACACTTCAGGGCTGATGAATTGGTATTTTCCCTGAAACCTCCTAGTAGAAGCCCTAGAAATGTACATAGAGGCCTTTATGGCACACGTAGGCCTCTTTTAAGAGTTCAGCCACGGCTTTTGCAAAACAGAAAGATGCAGTGAATCAGCCACATAAATATTCAGCTTTAGCTCCACTTGCACCTGTCAAAGCTTCTGCTGCCTTTGCAGCGAGTGAGGATCTGGCCTGTAACTTGGCCTCGATGGTAATGCCAAGTATTTCTTTTTGTTCAGGTTTTCCAGCAATCCTGTTGCACTGAAATCTGCTTGTCTATTCTTAGATATCACCACCACCACCTTGCTGTGAGATGAAAGTTTATCCTGCAGGTTTATTATGCTTTGAGAAAACAAATTACTTCCTGACACTCACACGTCTCTCATTTTCAAGACCTTTAAATGATTCTCTCATTGACTTCCCAATGTTCATCTTCTCAGCATCTACACGAAGCTGACAGCCATCAGAAATTCAAAGAGGTGCTACTTCTGCTGAAGATTGAGAGCTGGAAAGTGATACTGTATCTAATTGTGAGAAAGAATGAAGGAGGGGAACTAGTTTTCCTCATTCATCCACTGCAAACAAACACACCTGGAAAAGTCTGTCAGATGCAGCTTTCTCACTTCCCAGCTCAGTGCAAAGCATGATATCCAGATACTAAACAGGGAGACGTAATGAGAGAAAAAAAAAAAAAAAGAACATGAAATACTGAGACAGAAACTCAGATTTAAAAAAAAAGCAAACTTTCAAATAACTAATTTCAAGATTTTTTTCCAATATGATAATTGCTCAAAATGCTGAATCTATTTCAACATCTCTAAGTGATTTTTAAGGTCCTTTCCAAATCAAACTATTTCATGACTCTATGATCTCTATATTTATTTTTAATTCCTCCTGTTTGCAGCACTCCAAGCATACACAGATTATTTGCAGCTTCTCAGACTGGAAGGGAGAGCTCAATGTTTTGCTCAGGAATAGTCAAACCAAGGGGACACCTCATCCTGGGAGACTTTTGTATATTAATCTGGCAGCAGCATTCAAAATAGTCTTTCTGTTCTCATTTATCCTGGAGCCCACTTGAATGCATAACAACAGACGTGGGAATATTACTTCTTGGTAATTAGGACTTTTTGTGTGTGGTCCTTTTAGAAATGCTTTAAAAATCCACTCCTGTCTGCTTTGCTACTGAAATCTTGATATTAATACAGTGCATAAAGAACTCTGTTTTGCAGCATGCCTACTTGACTTTCTTGGGGCAATGTACCCACTTTTCAGGTATTTCTGAACAGTGGCTCTTTATTTGCAAACATGTACCAACAGAGTACGGATTCTTTCTATCCTTTGTTTGTGTCCTTTCTGCTGGAAATGAATGAATGTAAAGTGGTGTCTCCTGCTTTTCCTTTACAATGGGGGACAGCTGCCTCTTGGTAAACAAGCACTCAGATGCCTTGGAAAACAACTCCAGGAAATGCTGTGCAGTTGTGAAAAAATATCCACCAACATGCAAGGCACCCTTTCAGCCTCCCTCTCTCCCTGTTAACCAATTCAGAACACACTAAACCATCAAAGAAGAACATTAAGGTTTGGAGTAGATGGGAACTTTTATGCCTTGTCATTATCTTCAGCTTCCAAAGCTGGCAAGCAAGTATGGAATAATAAAAAGCAACCAACCAACCAAAAAAACCAAACCCCGCACACCATCACCATCACCACCAGCAAAACCCCATGAAAACAAAACTAAAGAAAAAAATAAAAGCAAATTTAAAAGCCTCCAGTGGTCTGGTCAGAATTTTTTATGTGTAATGCTCAGGGGATATAGACGTATAAATGTTTTGTCTTTTTCAGGTAGCTTGTAGTAGAGATTGGGTGATGAGAAGGGCATTATATTTTACCTAGCAAGCCAGTATCTATGCTAAATATAGAAGAAAGCAGCCAAAAAAATAACATAATTATTCTTTACCTGGCAATGCAGTATGTGTGCTAAATATAGATGAAAACACACAACAACTAAGTAACACGATACCATATATATTTATGTATATATATTTGTACTTCAAATCCCACAGCTTGAGTTCCAGCTGCCTTGAATGGCTGGAAATTTTAAACAGGATTTTGATGGAAATTCTTCTATTTCAACTCTCAAGGGATGTAGCAGGTCAAACCCCAAGCAAGCATGAATGATAAACTTCACTTGTGAAAGCAAGGACACGAGGAAAAGAAGAAGGGTAAAGTTCTTGGATCTTTGGGTTAACCAACCTAGGCAGCAAAAGTCTCTCTTATTGTTGTTCCTGGGAAAAAAAAGTAGCTCTAACCTTTGGTTTTGAGTCTTACTCACTTTTACATCCCCTCAAAATAAGCATGTTTTGGGGGAATATTCATTCAGATATTTAAAATGGGTTAACTGTTATATCAAAGCGTATGACAAGCAGATCAGCACAAGAGACATTACAGGAAATATGTCTTTATTATTATTATTTTTTTAGCAGTTCTCTAGAAAGATAAGGAAGAATTAACATTGCTTTACAGCCAGAATACTGAGAGGTGCATTTGTGCAGCACAGTACAAACCCTGAGCTGGGCTAAAAAAGGACAGCAGGTCAGTAAGTGCATTTGCTATGGCAAGTTCAGGGGTGGAGGTGTTGCTCCCAAATGCAGATTTGCTGCAATCCACCCATGACAAAATGCAGGTCTGTGATGTCCCACCTCTGCAGGCAGACCCAGCATGGCTGAGTCCCTCTGTGGCAGAGAAGGTCAGAGTGCAGGAGAGCAGCCCACGGCTCACCTCTCATTCTCAGGGGTACAAACTGAAGGCATTTCCCTCTGGATAACCCACTATATCCCCACTATGAGCACACAGAGAGTAAATGGTGTTTTGTTTAAAGGGAGAGAGGTGAGATCCTCTTGCTCTGTTTCCAGAAAGGAACATCAGAACCCGTGGCAAGCCTCTTGCTTGGCAGCTCCATGTGCCATATCCTAATAGGATGCAAAACACCTGCCTGGCAAGATCAGGATTATTGGAGCTGAGCTCATGCATTGCATGGCTTTTTCTAATGAATCCCTCTTTAGCATATATTTATGCCAGTTGACAAAGTGAAAGAAGCAATTCCTTTAAATATTGAGCATTCATACGTAAATTGCAGCCTAGTAGAATCTTCTCCTATCCAAACGGAATCCTTTATCTATTTCTGTTATATAAGAAAAGCAAATAATTTCTTATCGGTTGACTTTGAAATACAGGCAAGTGTTCAGTAGGAGTATTATGAAGTGTCAGCTTTTCTACAGCATTTACTTTTCATGCTCTTAATTTCTCATTTCATTATCTCGTCTTATTCTCTTGCCATGTCAGTGTTTTGATTCGATGGCTTCCATGTGACAAGAGCTCTTGCTGTGAGAGCGATACAAATGCGGCTTTAAAAGTGGTACAACTTCCTATTAAGGCAGAGGCCCTTCCTCAGGAATTTCTTAAAGCTGCAACTGAGACAAGGCATAACCAGGGAAACTTTGATATGCACAGCAGGCTAAGCCCTCCTGCAGTCCCTGCCATGGACTGCTCTGAAAAACATTTCTTTGTGCTCCTGATTTGCAGAGGTTTGATCTGTTATTGCCCTGGCAAGGCACAAGTGGCACATCACACTTTTATCTCAGACTGCTCTCACTTCAGCCAGCAAGATGCTCAATGGCTTCTTACAGAAAAAATATCATTATAACTTTAACACCTGAAGAAAGAGCAATATTTTTTCCTTGGCTTTTCCTTGGGGTCCTTACCCCAAGCAGAGAATGGAAAGTACAAATGGGACAGAGTGTGTTTCTGCCAGTAATGTCCAAGTTGACATCCTTGTCCTCAGAAATAATCTGAGGCAGGCATCCAGGTTAGTAGTGGCCATCAGGAATCTCAAGGCCATGTCTGCTGCTCTCAGGGGCAGTGTGGAAAAAGTAAGGCCTCAGTGGGCCTCGAAAAGGCAGGACAGAGCACAGAACCTTCACAGAACAAGGATGAGTGTGGGAGGTCATGAAGATGCTCTGCAGGCTGGGACACCTCTGCTCTGGAGCCAGGCTGGGAGAATTGGAGCTGTTCAGACTGGAGAAGAGAAAGCTCCAGGGAGATCTCAGAGCCCCATCCAGTGTCTAAAAGAGCTCCAAGAGAGCTGCTGAGGGACTTTGGACAAGGAGCTCAAGTGACAGGACAAGAGGGAATGTTTTTAAACTGATAGAGGGAAGGGTTAGATTGGATATTAAGAAGGAATTCTGTTCCAAGAGGGTGGTGAGGCCCTGACACAGGTCGTCCAGAGAAGCTGTGGATGCCCCGTCCCTGGAAGTGTTCAAGGCCAAGTCAGACAGGGCTTGGAGAACCCTGGGAGATTGAAAACTGTCCCTGCCCAAGGCAGGGGGTTGGACTGGGTGATCTTTAAGGTCCTTTCCAGCCCAAACCATTCTGTGGTTCTAAGTCTGGTACCTCTGTGTTAGAAAGGAGAGAGGAATGAGTAAAAACAGTTGAACTTATTATAAGTGTATCATGAGAAACAGACCTGGAAGAAAAAAGTCATCTCCTCTGAAGAACTCCTCTTGACACCAAGAATCAAGGAATGTCTTGCTAGAGAAGAATTTGGGATTTTTCCTCTTGTTTAGCAAAAGATACATCAGAAGATCCAATCATAACCTCTCTCTCTTCTGGCTTTATCCCCTTGCTGCATCACATTTTGGGAAGGAAGTTCTGCAAACATTACATACAGGGATTCACTTTAGGAATTCCACTGTACACAAACAATGTGAGAAAGAACTGCTCACATGGAGCAAACAGGACCCTGGAAAGGGAGCAGAGCAGTGCAAAGTGCCTGACCAAATGGATTCAGTGGCACCAGGGCAGCCCCCATCTGTACCACAACTCCCTTTGTAGGAATGAGGAACACAAGCTTTCATCTCTTCAGAGGAAACTTTAATTAGCATAATGGGAAATTGCACCACTGGAATGAGCAGAATCATTTGTGTATATTCCAGCTGTATTTATGCTGTGAGCTGACTCACAACTCAGAGCAATTCAACTCCAAGATCTCCTCATTTGCCAGTCTAAAGGAGGAAAAGATCAGATTCCCTAAGCAGACGAGAAGGCTGGAAGATTTACTCCTGTTCTGCAGGGCCGTTGTCACTGACAAATGTTGGGGGCAATAACAGACACACGATGCTACCAAGGCTCAGGGACAGGCTTGAGGAAGGCTGTGTCCACCTCTGGTGTTCTCAACACAGCGAAGGACACGGACCTGTTGGAATGTGTCCAGAGGAGGCCACCAAGATGATCAAAGGGCTGGAGCACCTTTCCTACGTGGAAAGACTGAGAGAAATGGCATGGAGATGGAGATGGAGATGGAGATGGAGATGATGGAGATGGAGATGATGGAGATGGAGATGGAGATGGAGATGGAGATGGAGATGGAGATGGAGATGGAGATGGAGATGGAGATGGTG
Organism: Poecile atricapillus; assembly: GCF_030490865.1. Lineage (NCBI taxonomy): Eukaryota > Metazoa > Chordata > Aves > Passeriformes > Paridae > Poecile > Poecile atricapillus. The sequence continues at coordinate 150,519,416 of NC_081250.1, read as the reverse complement.
AAGAAGAGGAGAAGGAGAAGGAGAAGGAGAAGAAGGAGAAGGAGAAGGAGAAGGAGAAGGAGAAGGAGAAGGAGAAGGAGAAGGAGAAGGAGAAGGAGAAGGAGAAGGAGAAGGAGAAGGAGAAGGAGAAGGAGAAGGAGAAGGAGGAGGAGGAGAAGGAGAAGGAGAAGGAGAAGGAGAAGGAGAAGGAGAAGGAGAAGGAGAAGGAGAAGGAGAAGGAGAAGGAGGAGAAGAAGGAGAAGGAGAAGGAGAAGGAGAAGGAGAAGGAGAAGGAGAAGGAGAAGGAGAAGGAGAAGGAGAAGGAGAAGGAGAAGGAGAAGGAGAAGGAGAAGGAGAAGGAGAAGGAGAAGAAGGAGAAGGAGAAGGAGAAGGAGAAGGAGAAGGAGAAGGAGGAGAAGGAGAAGGAGAAGGAGAAGGAGAAGGAGAAGGAGAAGGAGAAGGAGAAGGAGAAGGAGAAGGAGGAGAAGGAGAAGGAGAAGGAGAAGGAGAAGGAGAAGGAGAAGGAGAAGGAGAAGGAGAAGGAGAAGGAGAAGGAGAAGGAGAAGGAGACATGATTTTCTGAACCTGTGAGAGTTTCAGGCTCTCAGTGGCTGATCTGTGTCCCAAAGGAAAGTGTTTTTGGAAACTTTTCTCTCTCAACGACTGTTGTGTAAATTAGATTTTAGTTCTCAAAACAATGACACAGATGTTCTGAGAGTGTTTTTCTCTTGTCCCACCAATGGGATGAGAGAGGTGTTTTCCCTTGTACCAGTCAGGTTAATCTGTATCGGAACACCTTATAAAAAGGATTGAATACCCTGAAATAAAGGCTTTTCTCCTCCTGAGAAAATAAAACCTCTGCTGCTGTGATAGAAACCCTCACTCTCTGCTTCGTGTCCTCTCATGACACAGAGAGCTGTGGATTCCCCATCCCTTGAAATGTTCAAAGCCAGGCTGAACTGGGCTTTGAGCAACCTGGTCTAGTGACAGCTATACCTGTCCATGGCAGGGGGCTGGAACTAAATGATCTTTAAAGTTTCTTCCAACCCAAGCTATTCTCATATTCTATGATCTTTTAATCACCTCAGAAATCCTCTCAAAAATCACTGCAGCGTTTGATTGTGCCCTGTGGTGTCAGTCAAAGGAGAGGGCGGTCAGAGAAGATGCTGAGGAGCCACCAGGCTGGGATTCACCTCTTGTAAGAGCACATTGCACATGAGGACAAGGAACAGCTGAGATGGAGCTTGCAAATGTCCATCTGGACACCTCATACTGCTGTGTACACACAGCATCCTCGACATATTCCCAAATTCTCCATTGACTTATTCCTAAAAAATTATTCTGATAAAGGCTGCACAACTTGGTGTGGATGGTATTACCAACTGAAATTGATTCAAAGATACATTTTTGAAAAATTATAGTTACATATTTCAGAGTCAAATTATTTCTTGGCTCACAAACTTGTTCTTCCAGTCTCTTTGGCATGGTGAAATGGAGATGTTGTGTCATATCCACCTTGAAAAGATAGTCATCTTTAGAGGCAGAAAGAAAGAGATGAAAAAAGAGTGATTTTAAGCCGTATCTTCAGATTAGCCCTCTGGAAGTTAAGCACATGGCTTGAAAACAGAAGTGTCTTTTGCTTCTATCTTATTTTAATCACTCTGTTTTCATTTTTACAAACTTAAGACTTATTTTAATTAAAACAACATACTTTCTAATTAGAAAAATGATTAGGTTAATCAACAGCTGTTCAATTCAAGTGGCATTCTGGAAATTAAATTTCTAACTCTTCTGACTGAGCTCAAATACCAGCTCAGTATTTTTGGTTTTCTAAATCAATATATTTGGGAATGGATAAGTTAGACTATTTATTGTAGGTTAAATTCTTCAGGAATATTGGCTGGAGAAATTATGTGCATGACTGAATTCATGTATGCAGATGGAAAATTATATCCTTCAAAGCAAGAGGATGTGAAGCTTGTTGATGTGAAACAGGGATTAAAATCCTTTGTCTGATCCAGGGAATTTATCCTGTGTGTTGATCCTATCTTAACTTTGTCTCGATTATACGGATACACAGCCATTTCCACAGGGATGAAAAATTGTTCATTTCTGGTCAATTTGAAAGGAAATTGTTTATTTGTTTGTAGGTCAGTCAGTGAACTGAAATCCCCCTTTTCTTGTGCAATCCTTATTCTGTGTAAAACAAAACCAAGGCAGAGATGCTTTGATTTCACAGAAAAAGCCACGGTGTAAAAGCATGGACAGGAATGTGAAGTAAGAAGGTAAGAAGTGGATCAGGACATGACAGAAAAGATGTCCAGGTGAAAAATCAAGGAACAATGCATAACATAAAATCTCTGACACTCAGCACAGACAGTTAATGGATTGAAGAACAACAGTAAAAAAAAAAAAGCTTTGAAAAACACTTCTCTATTTTTGCAGATTTTTTTGTCCTAATAGAAAATAGCTGAAAAATGGGAAAACAACAGGAAGGTTAAAAAAAAAAAGAGGGGGGTGGTGACAAAAAAAAATAAAATTCTTTCCTTAAAAAAAACTGTTGAGCTGGCATATCTGGTGCCCCATTAGCACTGGGAAACTAATTTCTGAATAACCTCTATTTATTTGCCTCACTTATATAATAAATAATTTCAGCACTTGGTTTCTCATGTATAGTCTGAGTGCTGGGAATTTTTCCTGAAGGCCTGCTGGTCATTGCAAATCTCCAGTAATACTGGGTGTTTATACAGGGATTCTTATTCCCCAGAGAAATTCTTCTGGTCTACACATTTTTAAGGAGCTCAAGGCTCTGTGAGTTATTTTCAGAAGCAGGCACATAGGCAGGGCTTCCTTAGTCCACACCAAGAACTTGCTTCTTTGTTTGCTATTAAACATGACAAAAAAAATTTGAGAAGTGGAGAATGAAAAGAAAATCCATTAAAATGGTTATGTTGCAGTGCTGCCATGAATCAATAGTTTCCAGGGTTTCCTGATTTTGACTAAACTGAGAATTATTTCCTGACTCTAGTGCTTCAGGCCCCAGACATTCTTCTTTGGTTAGAGATGTGCCTACAACAAATGTGAGCAGCACTGACTGTAAAACCATTGGTTTATGCCCAACAGTGGCCACCTCTCCCCCAGATTTGTCAGTCTCAAACATATCCTACCAGAAAGGTTTGGAAGAAGCCTTATTTGAGGGTTTGTTTAGTCAGTTCTTGGGGGTTTTTTTATAGTTCCTGGGAAAATGAGGGGCTTTGAGCTTTGCAGATTCACCTGAGATTGCTCCTGACAGCAAACATAAGGAAGGTAAGAGATTTATCTTTGCCAAAAAAAGAAAAGCTTTAGGAACATGATAGCAAAATTGGAAATAAACAGAGAAACATAAAAACCAGTGAAAGGTGAAGTGAGATTATACTGTCTCCATTTCTAGCTGCCACTTTGGATTGCTCTGTGGGACACCACTGTGTTGGGATCCAAGGTCATGGTCCCTTCTCCCATCTGACTGTCACTCCTCACAACTGACAACCTCCATAAACATCTTTCCTCACTGACACTCGAGGTTTTCCATCTATAAGTTTCACTGAAGCTTCTCAGCAGACTTTAAGGATTCCCCAGGCTCTCTTGTAGTTTAGGAAACCTTATCCTGCTGCAAAATTCTCCAGCTGCTTCCTGTCTGCCACAAATGCAGATGGAGCACCACTGGTTGAAACAATGATAGTTTCACTTTGATATGCAGACAGAACATTTGTAGGGATGATCCATCCTCTCCCAAGGACTTTTATCTCAAGAAGTCAAGGGAATATCACTTTCCTTCTTCATATTACAAATGAACACATCATCAAAGTTTAGTTTGTAGTTCGCCACCCTGGACACAAGGAAGAAATATTTAGGACAGGATGCTCAGACCCCTCCCCCTGCAGCTCTCTCCCTCAGCAGGGTCGTTTTAGGGCTAGGAGCCATGAGGATATTCAAGAAGTCCCCTTCCCTCCTACATCTGCCAGAGAACCACTCTGTACCCCATGAAGGAGACTTCATCCACAATCACATTCATTTATTAAGTTTCCCAGCAAAAAATGATGATGATGATGATGATGCTGCTGCTGATGATGATGATGATGAGCACTATGAGAACGATGAGGTATTTGAACAGTCCAAACCTGCTTTGCTGGTGACTCAGACCAGGAAACAAAGGCTGGCAAACCAACTTCACTGGCAGTAACATGCCAGCCTTCTGAGAAGAATTATCTTGAGGGGAAGGTGTGAGTTGAGGGGGAAACAATGTCATAGAACCATTTAGGCAGGATCAATTTGTCCAGCCATTAGCCCAGCACTGCCAAGGCCACCACAAAACCACGTCCCCAAGTGCCACATCTGCGTGTCTTTTGAATCCCTCCAGGGATGATGACTCCACCACCGCCCTGCCAGCCTGGCCCAGTGCTTGACAGCCCTTTCTGTAAGGAAACAGTTCCTGCTTTATTGCAAAAACAGAGGTGTTTGTAGTCTGTTCAAATGCAGTGCATTCATCAACCACCCAGGGATGGAGGAAACCACTGAAGACAAATTTTCAGAGTTCCATCAGATCACATGATGGGTACATGTGCTAGGGTGGTAGACAGGAGACCTGAATCATCCTCCTGATCTGGCACTGCTTTGAAAAACCCAACTGTGGAAAGATCTCACCTCCTCTCCTAACACGTGTACGGAAAGTGAAAACTCTGTCTGACATGAGTAAAATCTTAGATTCCTGTCCTGGTCGGGAGACTTCTAAATACAAATAATAAGAACAATCTTTACATGCCTGTAAAAAAATATATTTATATGGTAGAAAAGATTTTAAAATAGGAGAACAGAAATCTTGTTGTTTTTCTGCTCACTATGAAGCAAATCAATGAGGTCAACAGGAACGAGCGTCATGCAACTACTCTCATTTATTCCTGTTTTCCCATCTGCCTACACTATAATTACACACCAAAAAAACCAATAAAAATACATTGATAGTTACTAACTCTAGCACTCTTAGCTTTGGAAATGCCACAATGGATTTTAACTGTTAGTGAAGCATTAATCCAATCTGGCAACATAATTTAGATCCCACATCGCTTTATGTTATCATTCATATAGTTTTTAACCAAAATAGTATCTTTTCACTTTCATCTTTGGGAAATTCCACCAGGAAACCTGGTATTTGATTATATTTGCTATTATTTGATGATGGGAGAAAAACAGTGAGACTTTGAATCCTATTTTTCTTATATTAGGACCTAAAGCTGTGTAAACCCTTTCCATTCTGCAAAACATGATCCCACATTGCCCAGGCCTATGGATTCCACAGGTTCTACATTGAGAACCACAATTAAAACTCTTCATCTGCAACATTCAACCTACTGTAGTCCAGAACTCTTAGTCCAAAGAAAGTCCTGCCCAGCTTTTTGCTGGAAGACATCCAGAACAGATGACATACTTGGGATTTCTGCTTTCAGTGTTAGTCTAATCTCTGAGGACCAGCACTTTGTTCAGATTTAGATTGGTTTTTCAGGGACTAAAAAGCTCTTTTGAAATGCTCACTGGAAGCAAAAGGAATAGAAAATACCCAAGATTTTTCAGAAATGTTGAAACAACTGAAATATTTCACTAACCTGACTCCTGAAAATGGGAAAACCCACTTTGATTAAGTTTTCTAAATATAAAAGTTAAGAAGACATGATCTGCTAAAGCAACTGCTGGTGGGGAAACATTAACCCAGGAATAAGAGGTTGTTGTATATAACCAAATATCAGTGTTTAGAACAGAAAATCTCCACCAACCTTTCCCTCTGGCACCAGTGCTCTGCTGTCAGGATTACACTTGGTACAATCCAGTAATCAAAACAAATAAGGTCTCAGTGGGTAGTGAGCTCATTCCAAAATTCCTTGCTCCCTTGTTCAATCCCAAAAGTGATGTCATGAAGTCCTGAGGGGAAAAAAAACAACAACAACAACAAAAAAAAAAAAAAAAACCAAAAACAAAAACAAAAAAAAAAACAAAAAAAAACAAACAGATTTGGAGACTCAGTCACAGCAGCATTAATTCTGTGTAACACAAAACTATCACAGCATTCTCATTATTCCTACAAGACTTAATGAGATTAAAGGCTGTCATCTTTCTGGGTCTTTATCTTCATATCTAGAATTCCAGAAGGGAATTCAGCAAATCCAGTACATGATAAAAGGGAATATAATGCTTGATGATTTCACCATGCAGTTAAGTAGGAGAATATTTCTACTTAGGGAGAAGAACCCACAGGCAGAAATGGGCTCAATCTACCCTGGTGCTGAGCTGAAAACGTCAGATCTTTTTTATCTGCCACACTATTCCAAAGCCATTTGCTTTCACTTCCAGGATTATTGATCCTCATCAGGAACTCAGCACCAGGAGTCTGGACTGCTGGCTTGGCACAGCGTGAGGTGGAGAAAAGTTGAGTCAATATCCACCTTCTCATGCAAATAAAGGCAGAGGTTTCAGAAGAGCCTGTCAAGGTCCGTGAAATGATCACCACCAAGACATAAGGATCCTTGAAGGCCTTACAGGGTTCTCAAAGTACAGACCTCCACCTACATAAACACAGGAGAAAATCAACTGAGCCTGTAAGGAAATTCTCTGCTGCCTAAATAATTATTCTTGGAAAAGGACAATAGAAAGAAGGAAACCAGCACCAGAGATATTATTCATACTGAACTATATCCCTTAATACACTCCTAGGGGTTGTACTGATGTTGTAACAACATAAACATTAAAGCAGCAGAATGGATTTCCAAGGGTTTAACTTCATGAGTCAAACCTTTTACTAACATCATCCTTCTGGCAATTTTCTTGCTGTAAACATTGTAATCAGAGTTGCACTGGCATTTCCATTTCAGTCTCGTTCCCCGCTGCTGGTGAGTTTTCTGATGGCTGTTGACATAATTCAGAGCAACTCTAAATTATGATCCAAGCTGTTCTCACTCTCAGCTGGCCTGTAACCTGTACAGGAGTGAGATTATGGGAAATTAGCTTCTCTTAGCCCTGAACATCCCATGATTTTCCCCGCCCCTTGGAAAGGTAAAATAATGACCTTAATTTTATCAGCATCTGAATCAAAGTGATTGTTTCAAGTTCATTTATTCCATGTGTCACAAAGAGAAATCTGAGGCACAGTGCACATTGCACATTTTCTTCCCCTGGCTTGTCTTATCTCTTGTTCACTGCCAAGTTGTCCAATGCAAATAAACTGTGTTTTCAAGGGGAAAGTCAGAGAAGAAGTGTTGTGGAGTTGATGGATATTTACTTTGACTTTGTGACTGGAGGCTGAACACAAAGCAGGAAATATCTGAACAACCTAGAAAGGAATACACACTTGTCATTTCTCCAGTCACTGGCCCAGGTGATCTCATTAACAGGAGCACGTTTTATCAGCAGAGATTGTTGCCATAATGTCTTGATCAAAGTAAACGCTTCACTGGGTACACACACACAGTCAGAGCCAAATATTCCAAACAGCCTGGATATGTTACGGTAGAGCTGAAAGAATTTTACCTTTTTCTGCACTATTAATATCTTTCCATCAGCTAATGCATTTTTCCTTCTGTGCTCAGAGATGTCTCAGCAGGGAGCACAGATTTGCTGGAGGCCCTCAGGGTATCCAAAGCTACAGAGGGGGTAGGGGAGCTTCTTAAAGACACGCAGTTTAATTTAGATAAGTTAAGATGACTTAACTAAGGTGAAGACAACAACACAAGGTCAGTGCAGGATACAGGGCAGAACAGCACTGGTCAATTCTGCCTTGAGAGAAATACCAATTTCTTAAAGGTCTATTTGCTTGTTTCTTCTTCCAGATAGTTATGACTTAATGAAATATGAAAATGGGAAAAGTTTATCTGTTTCAGAGATTTATTTTTTGTAAAATGAGTCTAAATGCACTCCAGATTAGTCAATGACAGCTGTTTGAGCACTGGGAAAAATGAAGCCTCTCCTGGCTCTATCTTTAAGTGTTGCAAGGAGAGAGGAACTGGCATTTTCTTGCCAAAATGTCCTTTCCCTCCAAGATTTCAAATGTTGCTCCTTTATTTTTAATATGGAACAAAACCAAACCTTGATGCCTTCACCTTTTGGTAGAAGACAATTCTCCATTCTGGGCAGCATCTGGCCTTGCACAGATTAGGGGAGAGATGATTTCTGTGAAATGTTCCTTGCACAGCCATTTTCACAGCCAGCCTTGACCATGCTGGAAGTCCTGCTCTCTTCCAAGCAGGATCAGGGCTTAACCTCTTTGTTCTGTGCCCTACGTTACTTCCACATGACAAGAACCTTCTAGGAAGGTCTGTAAGGGAAATTTTTTCAAGACTTGGCACTGTTACAAGGGGTGTTGGGCTATCCTCTCCTTCCATATCCACAAAACCCATTCTCAAATGTCAGCTTATGACCAATGACCTCCAACAACTCCTTTTGTATTTGTTGGTCTCTGACTCCAGGAAATCTCTCCCTTCCCCTTCAAGTTGATTTGCTGGAGTTTTGTACTCAGAGGAACATCTGAAGTCAAGATGTCAGTGCTGTCATTATTACTCCAGGAAGGAAACTGCCTCCTGTGATGTGGCCTATGATAAAATGCCATTTCTTTCATTCAGTGACTTGTATTCAGTTTACCATTCTGTCTCCTTTATGTGTCCATTTGCTTCTATGATCAGCATTTAATAAAATCTGGCAATGACACAGATGGTTTTGTCTGCATCACTTACTGTTCAGCACCTGAATGAAAATCTTGAATGTAAGAGCATTGGGCAGGGAGCAAAAATAGATCTCATTTTATTTCTCACCTCTTAGAAATCTCTTCATTATTTCCTTGTTTCCAGCACTCTCATACCCAAAGGCTCTCTATTTGTCATCACTCAAATGTTAATTTTATTAGACTATGCTGCACATGGAATTACTCTCATATAATCCATTGCTTACTTGTTTCCCTCATGTATGATTAGCTTTTTCCTCCAGATCCTTATATAATACTCAGTAGAGAAATATCACCATATTCTGGGTGTTTGGGTAACTAATCCTCAAACTCTGCAAGAGCCTTGGATATTATGACCATTTTATTAACAAAAAGAGAAATGAGACCTGCAGGTTTCACTGCTCTTCTGCCAGTGAATTTGATTCCAGACAGATCAAGGGGCTTGTGATGGGTTTGCTGCTTATGTGACCAAGATGGGAATTGAGCCAACATTTCCTGGGGTAGCATCCTGTGCTAATCCACAAGAACTTTTGTTTTTCATCTCAGTGATTTAACATGAAGCGAAACGCGACACGATGGCTCTGTGGCAGACAGAAGAGAACAATCCCAACCACTCGTGTCACAGTGCTGGTACAACACCAGCGAATCTTGGGCTTGGTGGACTTTAAAGCAAAACTCAAATGAGTGTGGATGCTTATGAGAAAGTTGAGAGGAAACAGTGATTGAAATTCTGCAGAAAATGCACAGAAAATGTGCAGGAATAATATTTCTTTTGCAGGGGTGTGTATGTCTAGAAACACGCTCTGCTTCCCTGGTTCTTTTGGTCACTTGGGATTTTCTAAGGAAAAAGAGAAATATACCTGGAAATGGCTCAACTCTTTCCAGTTGTATCTGACTTCAACACATAACAAAGCTTTCCATTCCTCAGTTCTATAGAGATACAGAATATATAGTTATAAATCAGAAGGAATCCTTAATCCTTCACATGAGGATACAGCTTTTATATACTAGCAAGGAATCAAGAGACTGCTCTGACTGACATGAGGGAATAAATCTGCTCCTCAGCATGAGTTACTAGAAGGAGGTTTTGGCATCTAGAGCAGAAGTGTGGTCCCTCACAGAGCTTTGGGCTTCCTCTCCTCCTCCTGTTTGAATTCACTGTCCTGGAGTGGTCTCCTCCCAGATGGGTCCCTCCCTTTGACTCACTTAACCCACAGCTCCTCTGAAGGTGAGACAGATGCACAGGAGGGAAATGCCTGAGGACGGAGCCCACTGTGGTCACGGAATTCACCACTGCCTTTAGAAGATCCACATCATGGAGCCTCTCTCAAATCCATCAGTGTTCCCACTTTTGCTCTGAATGGACACAGTCTGCCACAGTATGGATACAATTTCTCTGGCACAAAGGCCAGTGGCACAGCCTGAGGAGGCAGGTGGGCTGCTTCAGCCCCACTCTGCTGATCTGGCCAAAAAACAGCACTTCCAGAGGCCTGGCATCATCTGACCCCATGTAGGAATAGGCCACATCCCCACTAATTACCTTGTCCTCTAATTAAGAGAAGAACATCTGACCATAAAACACATCCTCAGAGACTGGGCCCAATAGTCTCTATCAAAAAATGAAAATAAGGAAGCAACACAAACATGGCCACTGTCTGCAGTCCTTCACTTTTGTAGTCTAACAAATTCCATATTTAGTGCATTAGAGATTGTAAAGAATATAACTCCTGACTATTCATTGCATTCCCAGATATTCCCTGACATGATTTTGGCCATGTTATTTTTCTATTTTCAGTTTTCGTAAGTCCTGTGGCAACAAAGCTCCAGACATCCATAGCCACTCTGTTTAAATATACATATAGAGTTATAGAATTGTAGAATACCTTGGGCTGAAAGGGACCTTAAAGATCATCTCAGTCCAGCCCCTTGCCATGGCAGGGACACCTTTCACTAGACCAGGCTGCTCCAAGCCCCATCCAACCTGGCCTTGGACACTTCCAGGGATGGGGCAGCCACAGCTTCTCTGGGAAACCTGTTCCAGTCTCTCACCACCCTCACAGGGAAGAATTTCTTCCCATTATCCAATCTAAACCCACCTTCTGCCAGTTTGAAGCCATTCCCCCTTGTCCTGTCACTCCAGGCCTTTGTAAATAGTCCCTCTCTATCCTTTAGTGTCTGCTCCCCTCAGGAACCAGAAGATCACAATTAGATCACCCTTAAACCTTGCCTTTTCCAGACTGAACAACCCCAATTCTCTCAGCTTTTCCTCACAGCAGAGCTGCTCCATCCCTCTGATCCCCTTGGTGTTTCCTCTCTACTCGCTCCAACAGCTTCAGGTCCTTCCTGTGCTGGGGAGCCCAGAGCTGGAGGCAGCTCTGCACGTGGGGTCCCACCAGAGTGCAATTGAGGAGCTGAATCACTTCATTTATGCACTTTCTTTTGTTTGTTTGTTTTAAATCTGTCTCCTTGATCTCATCCACCACCATTTTTATGACAATAATCTTGAGGATACCCCCCTCAAATTTTTCCTCTCCAAACTGAAGATTCCCCAAGTTTATATTGTCACCATGAAGCAGCTTCTCCTTTCCATCAGGAAAATTGAGTTGTTCTCCTCTGCGTCCTTTTCAGCTGTTGATTTGGGTTTTTTTTTTCTTTAAACTTGAGTTGGTTTGTGTTCCTGCATGATAAAAGTGTGTTTTCCACAAAAATGTTCAAACTTGATTTGACAATCCTAAAAGACAGGGAACACTCAGCTTCCCTTGCTTGTTTGTTGCAGTGACTAATAGCCCCTACTGCTTAAAAATGCCAGTTATTAGTGTTTGCTTGTCTGTCTCTGCCTGCTGCTCCTTCTTGAAATGTGTTTTTCTGGTAGGTTGAAGGTACTCTTTACCACCCAGCATTTTGTCTTTGCAAAAGCCTTTTATACCTTGTGTACAAAGCACTTTCCAGGCTTTTTTTTTTTTTTTTAACCTCTTTTTCTTCCGCAAGCCGAAACAATTGAGCTCTTTACTTTGATCGGTGCCCAGCCCTATATCCAGACTGAAAATCATGTCTGAGCATCACTTCCAGAGCTGGTGTCCTCATTGCCATGACTGTGGGTGGGGAAATAACATCAGCTTGTCTTTTGTGCAGCCAAGATCTCATTAGCACTGTTTTCCCATTAGCTCTGCAGCCCAGGGAGCACTAAATAAGTGGCTCATCTACAGTGCTGTGCAGGTGCTTTCCCCTGACTTGTAGGTCAGGATGTCCTCTTTATTCCTAGATGTATAACCATGCCTTCAGCAATCACAAATGCTGGTCTTCTGCAAGGGATACAAGCCAGAAGCTCTAGGCAGCTTGGAAATTTAAGTCTGAACAATCCACTATCTCCCTAATCAGCTGTGTCTAAGAGGCAAGTAATTAAATTATAACGCTGGTCAGGTGCTCCCTTGGGAGGCTGGAATGAAGACAGAGGCTGGTTTTCTTCTTAATGGGTGAGCACTCTAAAGTGTGCCAGGAGTTCAGGAGGGCTTTCCAGCCTGGCTCTTGTTCTTAACTCATCCAGTGACTCACAAGAACAGGACTCTCAGCCCCCCTTGAGGTGAAGGTGCAAAACACTCACCCTTGAGATCCCACTTGTCCTGAGTATGAGCAGATGGATGAGGCACACAGTACATCAATACTGCATTGTTTTATTATGTGCCTCTGTATTAAAATTCCAGGTACTTACATAGCTTTAGACATTGTCACATAATGCCAGGAAACTGCAAAGATTCTGTACTTTAGTGAGAGTATTAAGTGGCCAGATTTTGGACTGAATTTCTGGTTATAGTCTTTTTTGTTTTGATCCAGGTTTTTCATGTCCTTGCCTTCCTTTTAACTTGAGCATTGAAAGGATACACCTTGAATTGCTGAGAAGATACATCTCTTCTTGTTCCTCTATGTGATACAGAAACAAGATTGATGGTAAATTGCCAGTGCTCCTGAACAGAGATGAAGGTTTAGTTTTCATTTTTGTGCATGCTTCTGTACAGGCCCACGCACTACTAACCTTACAGAAGATGAAAGTGCTCTTAATCGGAGCAGAAAATGTGGAGAAAAATATCACACAGTGTAGCCAAGAAGAAAAACTCTCAGTGGCACTCAGTTTAGGAGACATTTGTTCTGTCCTCCTTTGTAGTTTGTTTCGTTTTGACTCTTTTTGTTGTTGTTGCTGTTGTTCAATTTTCTGCAAGAAAGCAATTAAATTAATAGAAATTGATTGGTGTATCCACAGTTATGTACAGGGAGGTTGGGCTACACTGGGCACATATATCACAAACAAACTTTCCTATCGTGGTTTCTTACTGAAATCATTTATTAAAGTCCACTTTGGCTTCATTCTGGTCCAAGTTTTACCACCACCACATCCAAGCCTATTCTTCAGCCCCTTCTCCAGCTTTTGCTTTCACTGGAAAAGGTAAAAAGTGTCAATTCAAGACAGAATGGATGCAAGGCATAATAAACAGCATAAAATCAGACATTGTTATTTCACTCCACAACTTCAAACAATTTTATAATCAGTGATTTCCACCTCACAATAACCTTGAGAATAAGGAATATTATTGTCCTTGGACAAATATTTCCCTGGGGATGACAGAAAAGGATTTTTCATGTAAGCCAGCATCACAGTGGGACTATGCTAACTTTTATCTGCTGAGGTTCTGCTATAAAATAAAACTCAGGGGGCCAAACAAACATAAGAAAAAATTATTTCCTTGTAAGATAATCTTGTGGAGAGACACACACCATCCTTGTTATGCAGGGTGGGTTGAAGCCTATATCAGAAATTGCTAATTATAGCAGCCAGCTCCATACTTGTGATGTTATTCAGCTGCATCAACCTCTTCCCATAGCCTAATCCTATGTAGAAGGACAGGTTACTTTCCTATGTGCACCCTGTGACTTTAGATGTGTTTCCCTCTGGGCTCTTAGTCCAGAGGGAGCAGAGTAACTCCTCAATCAACATTTTCAGTCGATTGCTGAGCCCCACTAAACCAGTGGTGTCCCTGTCAGCTCTGCACAAAGCTTCTTCTGAGGAATTGTCAGCAAAATGTCCTTTCCTAGCATGCCCTTGGTTAAATCAAAGGCAACAGGAAGGGTTGGCCTAAGAGATTCATGAGCAGGAGCCAGGTGAAAGGAGAAAGACAAGAGATTGTAGATGTGAACATAGAGAATGTTTGGGTTAGAAGGGACCTTAGAGATCATTTCATTCCACCCCCCTGACATGGACAGGGACACCTTCCACCAGAGCAGGTGGCTCAGGGCCTCACCCTGGCTGTGAGTACTTCCAGGGTTGGGACATCCAAAATTCCTCTGGTCAACACTACCCAGTGCCCTGCTATCTATTGCCCAAAGGAACTCTGCAGTGCTGCCATGAAAAACTGACAGGGTATCTTTTGCTGGCAAGCCCTGGCAGGAAAGCCAGATCAATCCCAGCCCAGGGCTGTGCACCTCGTCTGTGGCAGGTGTCTGTCAGCTAAACTCACTGTTTGCTTATCCTGCACCTCTCTGCTCCACTGCTGCTAGCAATGGGTTCCTGAAGATTACAGTGAAAGATGTCTCACAAATGTGGCATGAGGACTGTTAAACTACTCTCTGTACAACACCATGTGCTTGAGAAACATCCAATAATCAGTGAGGGTGTGAAAGCATTTCTTGGCACAGACTGAATCAAAGCTTGGGTCCACTGTGATATTTTGTCCAGTTTTCACTGGGATTTGAGGCAATCCTTTCCCTGACAATTAGAGAAGACACATGAGTGAATCCTTTTCCAGCCTGCTCCTCACCAAGGCATGAAGTCAATTACTGGTGCCACAAATCTTGGTAATGGCAGATTTCCTAATCCCAGAGTTTAATTCTTGGCATTTGTTTCTAAGCAGGAGGCAAATAAGCTTGATCAGTCTTTCAAGCTGCTTGTGCCAGCATCCAACAGGCAACCTTTATTTCAACATGCAAAGTCTCACACAGCATCACAGGCAGGAAAAGCAGGCCACATCCTGAAGGGATCAGGAAGATTTCTCCCCATCGAATTAAAACAGGATAAAGACACCTCATGCTTTCCAGCAAGGGCTCTCAGAGGGCCACTGTAGAAAACAGTTACCACAGCTACAGAAGATTTGTCTGGCCCCATTTTACTGTTGCTGATTCTCTGAGAACAGCATAGGGTAGGAGTCTGGATCTGATGTTTACAGTAGTTGTCACTCCTGCACACAACCTTGTCCTGGTTTCCAGCCTGGATTATCATAATCCAAAATTGTTGCTTTTATAGTCGCTTGCAGTAAGTGAATAGGAAAGAAATGGGATTAATCAGTGATATTCAACACAATATTGGAACACATTCAGCCATAATCCCTCGGTGAGTTCAGTATGAATACCTCAAACTCATTATGCAGGAATGTATTTCACACTTTTTCCTCTTGTTTTCTTTGTGGTGTCCCAAAGATGATCGGACACCATGTCCCAACCACCTCTTGGCAGAGTAGTTGACTTGACTGTTCCTCCACAAATTTTTGATTATAAAACCCTAGACTGGTTTAAACACGTAGATGATCTTTTCTTGCACTGCACATGTTATCAGAAAAGGATTACAAATATCCAGACAACACATCTGGCAGAAAAGAGGAGGTGGAAAATCCTGTGAAGGGGCAGCTGAAGGCATTATCTTCTTCAACTGGAACAGCTGGAGGCAGAGAACAATGTTCCTAAAATCTGAGTGAAAGACTGCAAGACACTGCTGAAATGTTCAAGAGGAAGCAACGTTCATGAGTAAAAAGAAAAAAAGCAAAACTGAAGCCTTATATTCCTTATGAAAGTAGAAGCTTCACTGAAAGGGACTCAGAAAGAAATGTCTGTCCCATGGTTACATTTTTCTCATTTCCCATAAAACGAGAGCATGGGTTAGAGGTGTCTCTTGCCTTGATTCTGTTCTGGTTTATGCACATTAAATTCACTTTGCAGTTTTCTTTGGGAAGCACTAGCAAGGGTTCACTTTTTTTATACTTAGCCATCTGTATTCACTAAGTTAGCAAGCAAGTAAAGTGAGAATTATGACACTTTATGCTAAATACACGATACTTGATGGCTCTGCACATGGCATATGGCACTTCATGGGGCTGCACAGGGAGACTTAAAGAAGAAGAAAGGCAAAGAAGAGACATCTGACACAGGATAAGTAAAAGAGCAAAAGTGGAAAATCTTTTCTAGAAATCGGAGAATTAAAAGAAAAGTAAAAAGAAGTAACTTTTTCGTTTTTAAATTCATTTAAACTCAGAGCTTGCTCACTCACACATAGCACTGAAATAGTGAATAGATAAAAAGGTTCACAAGCTTTATCATTCACAGGGCAGAAAGGGTAAAGTCTTGGCCCCAGAAGGATCAGAGACACCTTTAATGCAGCCAGGAGTTCCTCAAGGATGACAAACCATAATTTCAGAAACAGGTCAGATGTGGGACCAGACCTGCAAAGACTCAAATCAAAGACTAAACTCAAATAATGAAAAAGAAGGGAACAAGGAGAAAACTTGGAAAACACCAATGTGGGGAAAAAAAGCATTTAAAAGAGACAAAGTAGACTCTTTAGCACCAAGAAGCACCTAACTTCCACTTTGTAAAGTTACTGGTTTGAGAAATCATTTGAGATTATCTAAGTCAAAATATTATCTGTGTCAAAAAAATTTACAAACATAATTAATTCCAGGGAATTTTTGGTGCAATTTTACCATTTTTACCATTTCCAGGGATACTGGCAGAGAAAAAAATTATATTTCTAATTTTAATTTTAATCTACCATTTTAATGGTACAGTCAGTTATATTCACTTCTTCCTCATGGACCAAGATCTAAACCCACAGAAAAGCAAGATGAAAGTGTTAACAGGGATTACAACTCTTTCACAAGAAATGTGTAAAGATGAGGAAAAGAAGTTCATTAGGGATGGATTTATTGACTGTATTAAAAATGAGCCAAGAGTTCAATGCTGCAACTGTTCACATTTATTCACAAAGGGAAATGTTCTACTGTTAGTAGGAGGTGCAGATTTGTGGTTGGAAAGTGCAGTCTGCTGAGCAGGGAGTGGCTTCACAGAGGATCAGGATGCTCAGAAGAAGAGAGATTCCCAAAAGGAAGCTCCACCTCTGGAAGTGTCCAAGGCCAGGTTGGATGGGGCTTGGAGCCACCTGGTCCAGGGAAAGGTGCCCCTGCCCATGGCAAGGGCTTGGAATGAGATCATCCTGAAGGTCCCTTCCAACCCAAACCATTCTGTGATTCTGTACTGAACCCAAATCTCTGGCAGGAGAATTGCTGTAATCCCAAAGCACCTCAAAAAGTCATTGGATGGAAGAACTATGGAAATATCACCTTCAGAATCACTCAATTATTTTCCTTTATCCGCTGCTATTTGAGGTCTTTCTGGCGCCTGACCTACTGCTCTCCCCTCCCTTCAGTTTCTGCATATCAAAAGTATGTGCTCATCCCGCATTTTCTCCCATCTTCCTGGAATACAAAAATATAGATTTTTTCCTTCAAGAATAAAACAGGAGGAATTAGAAGCTGCTTCATCCTGTTGAAGGTGAGGTCATTTCCACACTCAGGAAAACTGCAGCTCAGTGACGGAGATTTCATCACGGGGTAGGACCCAGGGGTGAAAAGGTTCTTTTTCTCCATTTGAACAGGTCACAATCACCTGAGTTTACCTGCAGACTGCACAGCTTTTTCTGCCTTTTTTTAGTACAACCATATTAAAACCATTGAAACAACACAGCAGAAGCAGTGAAATCTCTTGAAAAGTGACTTAGATAAACTTGCCAAAAATAAATGGCAGTGTTTTACCCCACTGGGTTTCTATCTACACGTGCTCAGTGCTGTTTCATGTTTATTCATCAACAGATCCCAAAAATAAACAAGTAAGCAAATGGCAGTTTATTTGGTGTTGAAAATACCAGATGAGAGGGATATCAAAAAGAAAACTGCTTCCTCCAGAGTGTCCTGAAAGACTGTCAGGATCTAGGATCCTGCTGGAGATGCTCTGGGGCAGACTCTGAGCAACTGTACATCCATGAGGGGTTCAGTCAAAGAAAAATCTGACTTCAGCACATGTCAGACCAGTCCCCTGTGCTTTAAAAACATGGTCCAAGGTTTAAATGCTGTCTTCCAGAAGGAAAGTTTGTATCTTATTCCTTATGCTACCAAAAAGCAAATGGAGGGGGGAAAATAAAAATTAAAATAAAAATCAAATAAACAGACAAATAAATAAATTGGCAGACCTTAAGGAATAATTTTGCCAATGACAAAGCCATTGGCTCTTCCTCAATAGAGCAGATTTTTAGGCAATTTATGTAAAAGGCATCAGAAGACAGAACACAACTTATCTTAGAAAGATTGGATCTTGAATGTATTGAGGAATTCCAAAATAGTTAAGAAAAGATCACTGCAGCTTTAGCAGCTCTCTCAGCTCAGTAGAAAAATTTACCTTGTTGGTTTTGGCTTTATTTTTTTCATAAAACTCCAGATTCTATGAACCACATTGCTATAAAAGAATCTCTGTTCTCTCTTGAAAATAGGTAAAAAACTATTTCTATTTCTCCTGATTGTAAATAGACGCAGAGATTGACTTCATAATTGCTTAAATATGCCACAGATAGAAAGAAAAAATGATTTTAATATTTTCCTGGTCTATTTGGAAGGAAGAGCTGAAGTAAATTTCTGATATTTAGCTGTGAAAATGTCACTACATGCACACATATACACAATAATAATTGAAAATTCAGTATTTACTGAGGAAATTTTAGGAAAATAGTCAAGAAATATTGGAAAAAACATCACCAGGACAACAATATTTGTGATAACATCAGACAAAAGAATTCCTGCAATATCAGGTTTTAAATACCAGATATGTTGCATGATAAAAGCCAAATAACAGCAAAAAAACTGTTACAGCAAGTGAAATTAAAAAGTCACACCTGTAAATTTTGCTGCCTATGATCTTTTCATCTTTCTTTTCTTTCAGCTCCAGTAACTGCCTTTAGTAAGTTCGAGGCCTTGGCTTAAGAACTGGAAGACATTAAGGAGTGGAACTTACGTGTTGTCCAGAAATCCCCCTAGATAACTAACATGGTTAAATTAATTTTTATTCAAGGAAGTCATTTTCTGGATATTGGCAAAGGAAAAGTGGGATAGAGTTGAGCAGATTTTTGGTTTTGATTTTGTTTAATTAAACAGGTAGAGAAGTCTGAGGATCACGATCGTCAAAACAAAATCCTCTGATCAGAAAGAGCCATTATTGGAATTTTAGATTGCATATGAAAATATTCAGTCACCTTTTCCTCAGAAATATTTTTCACATACAGGACAGAATTTAAATAGAGGTGGATGACAGCTCAGGAAAAAAATCAATAGCAATTTAAAAAATGATAGCTTAGAGTTAGCATAGAAAAAGCCTCCCTTATTTGATTCAAGGCAGGAATCTGAACTTAAGTTTTCCCCATAAGAGGTAAATGCCCCAACAACTAGAGAATCAATCAGTCTTTTGTGATGAAAAATTATAACAGCAGAAGTTGCCATCTGTTCAGATGCAAAATTGAAAACAAACTGTGAAGCTTTGACTCTTTTAAAAAAAAGGAGTTGCTGTTTTCTAGTCCTGATTTTGTAGTTTCAAATATTATATGGTATGATGAAGACAAAATTAAATGTATCTGTGTTATTGTGAATTTTTATTAACATCCTGTAAACTTTAATATAATTGACACAGCCTCTTGTAGGATTCTCAGGTCTCAAGAAACAGAAGGGAAACAGCTCCTTTGAGGGATTTTTTTTCTCCTCACTGAATTTATCAAGACCATGACCAAGGTTGATTTTCTTTTAGTCCTCCCCTGTACAAAGCCACAAAGTGTGATTGGTACTGGCCTCACACTTGCCAGGAGACATTAATTAGCCACTGTGAGCCACCTCATCTGTTGATTTGATTGGGCTTTACCAGGAATTTTTCCACTGAGTGTTGGACTATTTTTGATTTAACTGTATTTTAGACTGATCTCTCTTGCCACTCTAAAAATAAAGAATGGCTTCACCTTTACTGAGATACATCACCTTTAATGAAAACAGGGAAAAAAACAACATTTAGGCCTTCTGAGTCTATTCTTGGCTGACATTGTTTTGTAAGTTGTACCTGGCAAGGAGCTTAAAGTCTCTGGGAAAGGGAACATGATTCCAGCTGGAAGCTTAAAGAGGTTTGTTTCCTATTTCCATTAGACTGAAGTTTCATTCTCTGTGATGAGGGAACCCTCTGGTTCTGATACCTGATATCTCAACATTATTGTTCTTCCACAGTACGGGTGAATAAACTGGTTTAAACCTTCAGAGGAATTTAAGGCTTCTCTGAAGTAGGTGGATATTAATTAAATTCTTCAGGCAATTATCCTCCTCACTCATCTAGAGAGTTCAGACAGTGCTCTCATCTCTAGAAGGATATAGAACTGAGGGCTGTGGGTGAAACACTGATTTATATGCGCAAAACCAAGATCAGAACCTAATTCTTTGTAATTTGGAATATTACTGCCTTAGCACTTTACTAAAAAAATGGTTGCATTTGGACAATTTTTAAAAGAGAGACCTGTGATGGGAAGAACCACAGAATGGTTTGGGTTGGAATGGACCTCAAAGATCCTCTTGTTCCAATTCCCTGCCATGGGAAGGGACACCTTCCACTAGACCTTCCTTCAAAGCCTTTTCCAGAAATGCTCTGAACAGTTTCTTCTGTGGTGCCAAGAGCAATGGGGACCTTTGGAAAGGACAGCTGCTTCTTGCTCCCCTTCTCTCATCAGCAGTTCTCGTCCCTACTGCTGGCATCTCCACACAGGACTGAAGGAATGGGTGGCTTTGGGCAAATCCCCATCTCAGGATGTGTTCCAAGGCTTTGAGTAACCTGGTCTAGTGGAAAGTGTCCCTGCAGGGGGTTGGAACTGCATGATCTCAAAGATCCCTTGCAACTCAAACTGTTTTAGGATTCTATGAAAAATGGGGCAGGTGGTCATAAAAAGAGGGGAGAGGTTGTTTGTTAAAGAGAGGCTGCCTGCTAAAAAGGGTGATCACAAAAGGCCAAGCTTGGATGAGCAGATTTTTTTGAGATTCACACAATAACAAATGGAATTGCCTGCAGAAGGTCACCTCTGCACTGCTTTGCCCTGTGCAGGAGGCTCTTTCTCCATCCACTGAGAGACCATCATGTCTCTGCTCTGCCTTCACTAACACAGCCTTTGTTACTATCCCTCCTCATCTTGCAAATCCTTGAATCAGCCCCAATTTAGCAAGAGCTTTGGCACAGCTGCACTGCTCCAAACACCTCGAGTCCAGCAGGATTCAGATTGAGCTGAAGATATATTGCCTCAAAAAAGAATGGTTATAGTATGTTCACTTCTAGAACACCACTGTATCAGCCATTACAGGATAATTGTAAATAAAGCTCAGGAGGATCGATCCAGCTCAGCTCAATCAGCTTATTGATTTAAGCTATAAAAAGAAAATAGCACATAAACAGCCCTCTTACGTGTGACCCCACCATCAGCCCGTGGTGACTGACAATTCCTGGGTCCAAACAGAACATGAACTTTTAGCTGGTGGTTATTGCACCCATTTGGGTTTATGGGTAACTTCAGAGTTTCCTTTAAATTACACAATCTCTCCCTGCCTGTCTTGAGGGCCAGGCCAGTTTATCTGCATATGTGTCATGTGGGCAACTTATTGGAACCATTTTTCATGGCTTTGTGGTTTTCGGGGGAAAATAGGACACACAATTATCACAGAAGTCACTGATATCTGCAATAAAAACAGAGTCATCAAAGACTGCAGAAATATTTTTTAAAATAGCAGAAGACAAGGACATAAGCTAATGAGCAGCTTGGTAGTTGCTCAAACCCAAGCACTAAAATCTCTAGTTTTTCTTGTTGCTGGCAGTATAAACCTTTATCATAATCAGCACACTACCTAAAAGCAAAGAATAGCCAGAAACAGCCAAAGCAGCACATGAGAGACAAGCTGGACCCAGGCCTGCATTACTTAACACAGACCTAATCCTGTCCTTGCAGATTCTGTAATTTTGCCAAGAGTAAAGGCTTTTTCTTTTCCCCTGGCTCTGCTCCGTGACCATGAGCACTGAAGAGACATTGCCCCGACTCGTATAAGGGAAGTCTTTTCTTAGCCCAAAACAGGCAGAGGGAACAAACCAGTCCTATCTGAACCCTGAAGAAGAGAGCTGAGGAACTGGACTTTATCTTCAGAAGACACCATCTGAACATCACCTGAAGTACCAGACCCCAACAAGTAGGGCCCATGGGCCTTTGAAACTGTTATTTTAGCACATTTCTAACCCTGCCATCCAGGGAGGGTTCACCTGACAACAGACTCTTGGAAAAGCTGCTCTCAGCTCCTTGCCATGGTCAGTGAGACAAATGGATGTTTCCACGAGGAAGATTCTTCCCTTCTAAAGTCTTTATCAATCTTTGGGTGAAGAAATCATCACATTTTTATGGAAAGACCTCCTGTGCCCAACATCACTGAACTGGCTGGTGCCAAATCAGCCTTTTTAAGTGAAGAATTTACTTTCCTTTTCTATGTTCTGGTCCAAGAACAGGAGACACTTCAGACTGGATCACATTTTATACCAATCTCACTTTATGCTGGATAACAAAAATCCCTTACACTGGAAGGACAGAAATACAGCTTGCCACTGCATCACTGCTAAACCTGTGGGGCCAGCCCAGGGATGGTTTTTTGGATAAATATTTGGAACTGAGGTCCCAGCACCCCTCATCATCTAAAACAAATGGTGTCCATCCAGTAGTCAGGATGAGGGATGAACATAATGTTCAGCATCTTCATGGAATCCCAACCCATCCTAAGAAACAATTTTCCAGGACATGCATTTCTGGGACAAGCTGCATTCAATCTTCTATGCTAGAGTTGTACCACTTCATAATCTTTCTTTTCCTTTGGTCTAGAAAGGTTGTCACTCTTTCTGAGGGTTGTAGGGTCATACAGCACATGGGACACTTGTATGGAATCCAAATTAACTTCTGCCATGACATTTTCACTCCTTACGCAGACAGGAGCTGCTGTGCCATTGATGACACTTCTCCAATTCGTTGGTCATCAAGCCTGCAGAGAAATGACTTCGCTGGTTCCCTCACACAGGGTCATGGCATCGTGCAAGAGCAGAGAGAAAGAGCTGAGGCAGGAGACACCACAGGGCTCAGATCCCCTTTGTCATGCTGTGAGCCAGCAGGCGCTGACAGTGGCACTACGGAAAAATAAAGTTTTCTTGGCTCATCCAAAACCCCTCCACCTAAAAGAAGAAATCCTGATTGCAGTAGAAGTCAAGATGGACAGAAATGTCACAGAGTGCAGCAGGAGCTGTTGAGACAGATCTTGTATCGCATGGGTTTGGGTATCAGGGGCTGTCTGCAAGAGGAAGGGCTGTCAATGTCACCAAAATGTGCATGGGAGAAGCAAGTTTGGCTGGGAGAAGCAAGTTTGGCTGGGAGAAGCAAGTTTGGCTGGGAGAAGCAAGTTTGGCTGGGAGAAGCAAGTTTGGCTGCTCCCACTCTGGGCCAGACATCAGAAACCTGAATGTCATTCCTGAAAAGCCAGCCAAGCTAAGGATGTTGTGCTTGCCCGTGACATCAGCAGCAGGATCCTGCTGAGAGAAGTGCTCTGCCGGGCTGGGCTGGGCATCACCAACCCAGCAGCTGAGCCAGGGCTCATTCCACACAAAAACACAAATCTTAGACAAAATTTCTCTTCTGATCTATTCCTTCTTGCAAGGACTCACCTTCCTCCTCCGGAGACACAAAAGTGGGGGAATTAATGGGATAAAGAATCCAGTGAGTCCCAGAAGTGTGACAATCTTTCCATCTTTCAGGTGAGACAATGTCTTCCCTGGGCAGGATGATCAGTATTCCCAGCAGTTAACATGGCAGATTAACTGGTTTACTTCCATGAATGGAAAATACCAGAGAAGATGATTTAATTGATTTAATGGATTATAATTAGATGGTAATAGTTATGTGTGTGTATACAGTGAGTGCAGTAGACCAAACATAAAAGGAAGATTTATCATCACTAAGATTTCTCTGCTGATCATTAAACAGGGATAGTGTTGAATGTTTTAGTCTGTTTCATATTTTATTATATTTTATTACTTTATGCTACTGATTTTTTATTTGATTTTTTTAAATTATGTTTTCATGGATAAGACATTTTTCTTTTTCTTTTCAAATAGCAGCTCATAACCAAGGTCACAAAATGCAAATTTTAAGTGTTGCAGAGCTTATTTAATGGCTGTTCACACACATCCACAGTGTGTATAAGTGTGTACAATGTGTACAAGCACACACAAGTGTGCACCATTAATCTAAGGAGAATTTTCATATTATTCATAAATACTTTCAATAGGAATCGAAATACAGCTTGCAATGCACAAAAATATTATTCCTTACAGTGCACGACAGAAAAATAGTTTAATAAAAGGGTTTGATAGCACATTATAAGAAATCTATTATTTTTTTCTGTAAAGAATCTGTGAAGAAATCTTGACATATTATATAGTTTTTTAAATCTTCATTTTTTTATGGAAAGGAAAGCCTAAGACAAGTAGGGATTATCCTAGAAATGAGTCTAGAGCAATGCAAAGTTCAGTCAGTTCCATCCCTATCAGGTATTGCAAGGGCCTGCTCTTAGAGCCCAATTTATTTTGATTTGATGGACTTTGGAAAAGGAATTTTTAATTGTGAAAATGTGGGTAACAACATCTGTAGAAATCCATTTATGCAAATATAAAAGAAGTTGGAAAGCAAGAAGGGCTGGGGATTAATCAGGAGCTCCAATGTCTACATTCATCTCCAAACCACTGTCGGACTTAGGGTACAAAAACCAACAAATCAAGGCTCAACTTTACCACAGAATGAGTCTGATCTCTGAATTGCCAGGTGTTTTGGTGGACAAGTATGAATCTAGAAGGAACATCCAGTCTTTCAGAGACTGTGATCACGTGGACCACAATTATCTTTGAGGATCTCCCTTTAATCTCGAGATATTCTGATTCTGTATTTCACTTTTCCCATCAGCTGTTGTAGTGAAATGCTCACTGAGAAATGGTACTACTAGAAAAATAAAACAAATAAACTGGTTTCCTTATCCAACCAAACAAGCTTCCCAAATCTCTGGGAGCTCACTGAGACAAATTGAGACAAATTGGTCAGAAAGCAATTGAGTGTGTGAGGTTTGTTACTGTAAAAGCAAAATTATGGGCTGAAACCATACCTTTGGTCAGTAGTTCTATCAGCAAATATTTCTCCACCAGCCACCTTAGTGGTATCTTATCAGGTTAGTCTAAGTCTCTCTTCTTTAAAATTTGGAAATACATTTTATTAATGCAACACTCAATAATTAAATTAATTTAATCTAATTTAATAAAGCTGTTTGCACTGTTAGGGATGTAAAACTGACCAAAACAGCAAATACAATGCACTCTTCTCAGTGTCTTCTGAACATTCCTAAGAGGAGAATTCTGACCTTGCTGGACAAAAAAATTTCCATAAAAAGGGCAGCTCCTCTTCTTGCCTCCTTTGTAATCTGGAGAAAAAAGAGGATTTCTTTCCCTTTATATGCATCAGGATATGAACACAAGAACCCTTCACCTCTATGCATACATCTGTCTTACTATTTTTAACCTGGTGGTAAATTTAAATGAAATTTGGTGCAGGGATGGGGAGTTCAAAGATATTTTCTTGCATGATTCATGAAAACAAACAGCCAGGAAGAGGGAAAAATCCCTTATTAACTGCTGCATTGTAGAAAAACATAAACTGTGAGCACAACTCCTGCTATATATTAGAGAGTCCACACAAGAGAGAGCCCTCAAGTCAGAAATTTATAGAAAGCCAAGCTCAAATGAAAAATGGAGCAACACAAACAATGAAATAAAATAGTTTTGCAATGTTTAAGTGCCCTATCTTGCTGGCAGAGCTGCACCTACCTTCAGCAAAGTTTTTTATCCCTCCAAATGGCCAATACTTGAAGAGTGCCCTGTACAGACAGAACTTTCCAAGACAGCATTTCCAGCCAAGGTGACTTAAATCAGAGATAATGCTTTGCTCAGAATAGGGCTTCATGTGAATTTCCTACTATTACAGTCAAAAAATAGTACAGAGCAAAGAAACAAAAAAATCCTGAACCTCGGGGAGTCCAGTGATGATACAGTCACAGCTCATGCTCTGAAAGCATTTTCAAGGCATTCCATCCAGCAAAGTGTAGGGGAACCACTGCCTTTTTTTTTTTAACAGAGAAACTTCTGTGCTACAGAAAACAAGCTGAGGCACTTGCCTTTACCAAACTGGCTGAAGATTTTTGTAGGACAGGCAAGAACTGAATGCAGACAGCTCATCCCATTTGTAGACAGCAAAGCTGCCACCCACTGATTAAAGAAACTTCACTCCCATTAATTTTGCCCAGATGCAAGGTGACAGCTCTCAGCAGCATCCCCAGCCAGCCCAGGGACAGTCTGTGGCTTCCCTGCACCACAGCCCATGGAGAAGAAAGGCTGTCTGATGGGACAGCTTGCAGGGAAATATCCACATCACCTCTGCCACAAAGTGAAGGATAGCAGGTGTCTGAGCAAGACAATATTTTGTTATTCTGGTTTTCCAGCAATTGCAACCCTTAATGGACAGTTCCCTTCCTTTCTGTCACTGTGAATCACTTGGAGCACAAAATAACAACCATTTTCTTCAGCTCCAAGGTTTCAGCTGAAGGAAGTGAAGAGGGAGACAGCAAGAGAAAAGGTGTGATAACCTTTCCATTGCTGTAACAGTTCAGCTGGCCATGCACAAAGTCACTGGATTTCATCCTGTCCCATATTGCTCACTACCCAGTTCTGCAAAAGGCCCTTTCTCACTCCCAGTGAGGCCAGTGAGTGCTGCCCTGTTGTTCTTGAAAAGAAAAAGCCAAGAGTGTTGGGCTGTACTTTTAAACTCCTCTCAGAACTCTTTCTGTGCTTCAGAGATATAAAAGGGAATGACAAGCACTGGGTAATTGTAAAAGTCTCTGGGGCACCAAATGTAGAAGTGTTCAGTTCTTTCCCACAGGATCGGGATTGACGAGCAGAGAGACATTTTTGTGTTCGGACTTAGGGTGTTTATTTTACCTTATCTATATTACATTTTTACAGACAGTAAATACTACACACTAACCTAACAAGCTACAAATAGTAACTTCCAGCTCTGTTCACAAGGCCTTTTAAGCATAAACCATCCAATTATCAAATGACAGTTAATTTATTTTTACTTTTAACCCAATAACCAAACACCCGTGTTCTGCACTGCCAATCACCCAATACCACCGAAAACCATGAAGAAGAAGAAGAAAGGCAAAGACAAACCAACACCCCAGAACCTCCATCTTGTCTCTAATTCGCCACTATATCTCAAACTCTAAACTCTGTATTTTTCACCCAGTGACTTCACAGAATTGTATCTAATTCAGACATTCACATTCCCAGCTTCTCCACTCAGTTTTAGAAACCTTTTCCATGGTCTTAAGTTAAAACCAATGTTGTCTCCAGTGTCTGAGCCTGTCAGCACAGATAAAGGGACATTTTCTGTGCCTGGCACTCCAACAGTAATAAGAGCTTTATCTCAGAAAAAAAATGGAGTAAAAATGATTCTCCAATGGGATCACGGAATCTTAGAATTGTTTGGGTTGGAAGGGAACTTCAAGGCCATCTAATCCACTCTCTTATCATGGGCAGGAACATCTTCTACTATCCCAGCTCCTTCCAATCTCTTCTTAAACATTTTCAAATATGGGGCATTCACAGCTTCTCTGAGCAACCTGTACCAGTTCCTCACCATCATGACAGGGAAGAATTTCTTCCTAATATCTAATCTAAAACTACCCTCTGTCAGTTTGAAGCCATTCCCCCTTGTCCTGTCACTCCATGCCCTTGTCCAAAGTCCCTCCCCAGTCCTCTTGGATTCTCTTTAGGAACTGGAAAAGGCTCTAAGGCCTCCCTGGCACCTTCTCTTGCTGCCATTGTTGATATCTGGACAGCCTGAGGTGTGCCAAGACAGGGGAAGCAGACTGCAAGCAGCAGATAAGGAAAGGTCCTTGGGGAATATTGAGCTAATCCTGCTGGCTTTGTTCCTGCCCTCCCCATGGTTCTTTCCAAGGGGAAATGAGTGGAGCCAGCAATCATGTATGGGAAAGGAAAGAGGATCCTGAGAGAGGAGGTGGTGTTTGGGGTTCTGCTGTGTCCAAGGAGGCCACAGCACCACAGACCTGGGGGACAGTGCCT
Organism: Poecile atricapillus; assembly: GCF_030490865.1. Taxonomy (NCBI): domain Eukaryota; kingdom Metazoa; phylum Chordata; class Aves; order Passeriformes; family Paridae; genus Poecile; species Poecile atricapillus. Next base: position 150,491,341 of record NC_081250.1, on the reverse strand, counting down.
GATCCTCCCTGGAATCAGCACAGCCTGGCGTGGCATCAAGCTAAAACACTGCAGACTTGAAGAGTGAGCTCAGATGGGTTGAAGAATAAAGAATCAACAGAAGACTAGAAAAAATATTGATTTTCTTTTTTTTGATTATGATAAATAATAGAGGCAAAGCCTCAGAGAGAACAGTTCTAATCTCTCTTACTCAAGGCATTTACAGAAAATTATGTCCTAGTCAAGGCATTTACAGCAAAAGAAATTGAGGCACAGACATGGGATGTGACTAACCTCACCCAGGCAGTGACAAAATGAGGACAAGAACCAGGTCTCCTGGCTCTCCTTTGTGATGTTTGGGCACTAAGGTGGACTATCCTTCACTTCACCAAGAAGAAGGGGTCTCTGCAGCCCCTCTTTGCACAGCTGGTCACTCCACCAGTGATGGGGCAGTGCTTTCACACACACTCCAAGCTCCACTGAGGAGCCAGCAAAAATCCCTCTACTAATCATTACCCTTCCTGTCCCAATCATTACCCTGCCAGCAGTTTTGATCCCGAAGGGGATCTCCCAGGGCAGGTATTTTGTATCTGTTTCCTTCCTGCAGCATTCATTTTTCTTATTAATTGCTAATGGCTGAAGGGACGAGTTAACTCTGAGGATTTGTAGGCATTAATTTTTCATCTGATTATTAATATGCTTGCAGCAGGTGTTGGACATTTTCTATTTTAGTGGTCTCAGAGAATGGTAAAGGATCTAAGAACCACTTATCTTCATTTAAACCTCTGCCTGATGGGGAAAGTGGGAATTGAGAAGGGGTCTTGCATAACTGCAGTATATTTATAATATTCTTTGCTTCTAATTCTGTAATTGTAAAGACTTTATCTCATTATAGTCATGTTTGACTTTGCTCCTTTTCCTCTTGCCTCCACCTTCTCTCTTTTCATTCTTCTTCCCTTTGCCTAAACGCAGCTGCAACAAATATCTTCAGTACATTATACATATTGAGCAAATAGATCTGTATGTATTGTTTATGTGTTATCTCCTTAGTAACTATTTTCTCTTTTAAAAAGCCTTCATTCAGCTCAATGCAGAATCTGTGTGCAGTCTGAGCACCCAAGGCAGTCAGCAGAGAGAACTGTCAGCAGATCCATGGCATGAATTGGCTCTAAAGCCATCGACAAGTGCTTAGCAAAAAAACAAAATACATTATTTGCAGGATATGGCTGGTCTGCAGTGGGAAAATTAAGTCATTCTGAGTAACTTTCAGTGTGTAATTCTACTTATTCCGGGAAAATGAACTAACCTTTGAGGTCAGTTTTATCTGCCAATAACTTCTTCCTGATCAAGAGCCGAGCTCGGGGCAGTTGTATAAAGCCAAGGAAGGATTACGTTGGATATTGGGGAAAAATTCTGCACCTAAACTGTTGTAAAGCATTGGAACAGGCTGCTCAGAGCAGGGGTGGAGTCACCATCCCTGGAGGCATTTAAATAGGTGTAGATGTGGCACCTGGAGACAGTCTAGTGGTGGCTTGGCAGCGCTGGGTCACTGGATAGACTCAATGAACTCAGAGATCTTTTCCACTCTTAATGATTCTGTGGTTCTAACTTTAGATCCCAGCCTTGGATTTAGACTCTAACCACTCTAGTTGAAAGTATCCTTAGTTTTGCCCTAATTAAGTGCTTCTTGGGGATTTTCTAAATATGAAGATGGGTTTTAATCCTGTTTTGACACTCTTTTCAGGAAAGCTCATGCACCTTGAATTTCTCAAGACTCCACACAGTGTCTCCCTCTGTGGGGCTGTTCCTTGCCCATTTGGGTCTCCACTGGAACACAGACACTGAATTAAACCTGCCTCAATATTCACTGTAGCACGTTCCAGACAGCAGTGGGACCCTTTTCTTCTGCCTGGCACTAAACAAACTGCCAGGAATGCAAATGACAACCCCCCTTTTCATTTTACCTTCATTCCCCAGTGTAAGCACTGGATCCAAACATCTGTGCTCCAGGGATATCTGACAGATCTCACAGCAGGTGAAGCCCTGAAGTAGGTCAGTGTGGATCAGTGAGTCAAGATTCCGTATCTCTGACAAATCCTTTAGAAAATCTTGCTTTGTGTCCATAATGTTTGTATATATTTAGTATCTACTTAAAAATGTTCGCTCTCCTAGAGCAGGGTGGAGATTGATGCCTTTAAAGGCAGCCAGAGCAGCGGGTGAATATGCTGAGTTAAGAGTACCACCAAGAGGCCAGTAAGGAGATGGCTGAGGAGGTTTAATTGCATTTCACCAAGAGCAGAGAGGCCCCTTTAAAAAGAAAAGTGAAGGCTGGGAAAGAAAAACTGGGAAGTAGGTTTTTAATAACCAGTTGAGCCCCTCTCTGACATTATTTTGTGGCAGCAGGATTGAAGAATGGCAAGGAGACAGGGCCATGCCTGCTGTATAAATAGCAAAGCATAAATAGGAATGCAGCAAGCATAAAGAAATGCTTCAGTGGGCACCCCGCATGCTGCTGCTGCTGCAGCACAAGGGATAGAGTCTGGACATCCCCAACACTAAAAAGCCCAGATTTCCTGTCACATCATCAGTAGAGAATACTCCTTTGCAGGGTAATCAGGTCAGACTTTGTGTTGTACCATTGCACAGTGCAGCCACAATTATCTCAATAAACAGCAGCTTTTTTTAACAGTAGAATTTCCTTTCAAGCAGTGTTTTACAGTGAACATCTCTCCTTTTTTCCACAACAAAAATCAGATCAGCTGAATGTGGCCAGAACTATAAAGAAAACTAAAATTTCTCAACATAAATTAACTGAGAAGCCACCAAATCTGAGCATTTCCAAGCCACACACTGACTTTATAAGGGTGAGCTCAGCACTGCTCTAAGCATGATGATGTGAGGACCAGGATGAGGCTGCTCAGCATGTAATAAAAGAAAATTCCAAAGCTGGACCTATACTAGCAATAAACAGTGGCAGTGCCACGTTAAACACTCAAAGTTAATCACTCAAAGTTAATTACCTGTTCTGCTAAACCAGTCCCTGGTGCTGCTGCAGCCTGGAGTAGCTCTTAGTCCTGCACAATTCCCACACAACTCCAAAGCACTGACACAAGACAGGGACTGTTCCCAACAGGCAGCTTGGCTGAATCAGTCCTGTTTTGGGCAGCAAGACAGGTCAGTGGTGAGGGCATCAGCCATCATCCAGCTGTGCTCAGAGAAAGGTTCTAGGTGTGATTTCTGAGTGCTCCTGGAGCACCTACAAGGAGCTGAGCAGGGTGAAAGTCTCAGTGGAATGACTGAGGGAGTGTGTGCTTGGCACTCTTGGTTCCATGTGATGAAATTCTGAAAAATTTACATAAAAGGGTGGTTAACCAGTCCTCAGAGTCTGCCCTGCCCTAGAGCAGGGTGATGGAGCAGATAATCATGTTAAAGGAGCCTTTAAACCCTCTTTTCTCTGGCTGTAAGATAGATTTTGTGGAAGTGTAAGTCCACTGAAAATAACAGAGAACAGTCCCCAGATAAGCCTGCGTTGACAGTCCTTCCTCTGCTCTACAGAGTGAAACTTTTCTAATTGAATAAAAGAGGGAAGTACAAAATGACCCTTAGGAAGGACTATGATGCCAGATGTACAGAATATACATAATCACTGCTGCAATTAAACACAAAAATTGGGGATTAAGCTGATGAAGGAAAGGCATCTGAGGATCTGATTCATCACAGTATGACTCCAGTGTTACACTGGGATACCTGCAGGAGAAATTAATCCAGAATAATTAATGCAGAATATTAATCCAGAAATGCAGAATTCAGAAACCTGTGCCAGGCACGTGTAGAAATGTGTCTGTATCCATGAACTTGAGCCATGTGAGTATTCTGAACTTTCTGAGTCTCCAATGCAATGGATTTTTTCTGATGCTAAAAGCTGTTATAGTTCCCCTACTTGGAATCATAGAATGATTTGGGCTGGAAGGGATCTTCAGGATCATGTTCTTCCTTGACATCGGCAGAGACAGCTTCCACTATCCCAGATTGCTCCAAAATCCATCCATTCTGGCCTTGGACACTTCCAGGGATGGGGCAGCCACAGCTTCTCTGGGCAACCTGTGCCAGGGCCTCACCACCCTCACAGGGAGGGGTTAATAATTAATTAATTTGCTTAATAATAACCAACTTAAATCTACCCTCTTCCAGCTTAAAACCATTCTCCCTCGTCCTATCACTACCTGCCCTTGCAGTAAGTCCCTCTCCAAAATCAACATTAGGTAATTTCTCCCTCCCCTTACTGCAAGCAAAGGAATTACTGTGGTTAAATGAACTCAAGTCATCCAATAGAGAACAAGTGACTGCTTTTTGCTCCCACTTCTGGTCCCAGTAACTGTGACCAAAAGCACTTGCCATGACTCTGGACTTGGTATGACATCCACAGCTCGAGAATTAGCCCATGTGCTTCCTTCACAACTTTCCAAACTCATCACACACTTGTAAAATTCAACACTCAGAAAACCTGAGTGTCCCAGGGAACCCACCTGGAGGGAGGGATGGATGTTTGGAACACAGGGATGTTTGCTGTTCATGGAGGAACAGGTCTGGCAGGGCCAGACACACAGCTCTGGGACAGGGATAAGGCAAGGAACATCGTCTGGAATGAGTCTGTGAGGGAGAGTTTCTGCTCATCCCAAAAATGCCAACAGCAAAGTTCCTACTAACTTCCAAAGAGGCTGAGCTCAGCTCTGGTAGCACAGACAGAATTAAGGAAATCCCATTATCCCTGTCCTACCTTAAGTATTGATGCCTGATGGTGTTTGGGATGCACTGGGCACTGTGTATTTGCTGCTCCAACAGCTTCGAGGTGCACATGGTGCCAGTCCTCAGCCCATACTGTAGAAAAATTTCTGTGATGGTGAATAATAAAGAGCCAGAGGAACCCTGGGGACAACAGCTCTGTTTCCCTGCCCAGCATGTGATTTCAGAGACCTTGGAATTCCTTGAGAGCTAAAGAAATTAAAGCAGGAGAATTGAAATATGCCTCTGTAGGGCACCGAGGCACCGAACACTTTTGCTGGCTTGTATTTTTCATCCTCTGTGGCTGTTTCAAAAATCTCTTTAAATATTAAAGACAACAATATTTATTTTAGTGATATAATGTGTACAGTGCAGTGAGATTTCCATTTGTGTGTTTAGCACAAAAACCAGTTTGAAGTCTATTATATAAAAGTATTTTTAGACTGGAAAAGCAAAGAATGTTGGAGCTTTTTAGTAACTCAGCTTTCTGGGGTTTTTCAGGGGCTCTGCCATGTGGACTTCTCCAGGTCTAGATTTAGTAGGTCACATTTCCAGACCGCACAGGTGAAAAAGGGGTCCAACAGTTTGGCTTCACTGACTTTCTATCCCAGTGCCTTGTCCCTAGGAGTGATCTGAACTCAAACCCTGGACAACAGTGGAGTGAAAAAGACATTCACAGATCACAGAGGAGAAATCAATTGATACTCTCAAAAGTTACACTCTGATCTCTTCTAAATCTATCTTTAAATACAATACTTAGCTGAAGATGTCCTCACCTTCTTCCACCAAGTTGCCAAGGTCATTAATCAATAATCAACATTATTGTTTTAGATATCAACAGATAATATTAGATTATCCAAGTCTAATATTCTACCTCAGACCAGGTCCCAGTTATGAATTCTGTTGATAGTCCACTTCAATATGTTTCCCATCTTTGCAGTATGGATTTGCACAAAGAATCAGGTCCATACAGACCTTAAAAAAAAGCCAGGCAACAGCTCTAGGCTGTGGTGCCAGATGAATACAAGAAAAACTGGAATAAAGTATTTTCTCTGGTCTTTTTTCCTTAAAAACTGGTGGTAGACTTTTAAAGATTAATTCACCACAACTTCCCACTGAAAGGGAAGGCAAGTGATTATTGATATTGTCTATCTCTTGATCTGCTGAGGCATTTCCTCCTGCATTAGAAAGAAAAAAACCTTAAAGACCTGCAAGATAATTAATACTTTTCCTTTGTTCCAGAAGGCTTTTGCTTCTTTGATTCTCTGACTACTCAAGTACTCACTGATACAGCAAATAAATTATAAAAAGCTTTGGTCTAGAAAACTTCTCTCCATTCCAAACTTTTTCCTTTGGATCTGCCTCACCATCTGTTCATAAGGATCATCTCTTTTGGCTGAAGAGAAAAATGGGGATCAGCAACCAGAAAGGATTTTGCTGCTTGGGGTCTTGTGTGCTTGTCATGGATGTTGTGACACACTTCACTCATAACAGGGGAGTAGCAATATATTTATCTTTATAAACCAGAGATTTAACCGAGTTCAACAGTAAATGGGATGGTGGTTTAACAAGATTGGGTGGCAAGGTATTCTTGGTTTTTTACTGCACAGAGGACAAGGTCAGACAAAACTGTGAGGGAAACCTTCCCATTGGGTCACAAGGTTCAGAGAGGACTCCCTTATGTTCTAAACAGGGTCAGTTGTTTATGTTGAAGCATTACTTGTGCATAATCAGTCCTTCACATCACTTAGCAAAGATTTCAATATTTCAGTGCTTTTACTTCAAACTCACTGAGTATCTTGCAAAATAAGGATTCTCCAATCTGGAGGAGTAACCTTGAGAAGAGTCCCTGCTGAAGGGAAAGTCATGATGTGCACCCTGCTGATGTGCAGGAGAGCCCAAAAAACTCTGGGCTGTCCATGCAGGAAAATAACTGATTAATGGTGATATTTGCACACTGACTACAGAATTTATTTTCTCCCACACTTGGTTTGAGCCAGACCTTGACCAGCACAATATCTGGGGGAGTGAGGGTGCCACTGCCAATCCTTGGCTGTTTTGTTGTTATCTGTCTCCCTGAAAGCCACTAGGAGCTGGATCCATCACAAGCAGACACATCCCTAACATCCATCACTTGAGAGTGGTTATGGGAAATAAAGGCTGTAGAAGAATTCAAGCCAGAATATGTTCTCCTTCCCTCTCAGGACTATAAGGATGAAGATCTGATGCTATCCCAGTATTAAATGGGTATGGATTCTGTTGGCAGAAAACGGCTGGAGAGAGAAAAACGAAGTTGGGGAAAATACATAGATTTCCTATATTTGGGTGCTGGACTAGATGACCTTGAAAGTTTCTTCCAACCAAAACTATTTTATGATTTTGAGATAAAAGCTCCGGTGGTAGCATGAAAGGTTCAAACACACCAGCAAGTTAATGCAGGGTAAAAGGTTTCTGTGCATCAGCTGACCTGAGGTAGCTGCCCTGTGTGTACTTTCATCTTGCAGTAAATCTGAGTTAATTTGAGTCACAGCAGCCCTCTTTCTTTAAAAGAATGTGAATGATTCAAACAACTTCACATTTGCTACAGGCAAGAAGCTTGTGCATGAGCTGTTGCCACGGAAACCTGCTCACAGATCTTAGCACAAAGGAAATATCGTTACTGTTTCATTAATTACTGTATTAAAGCAAGTCACCATCTGAGATCAATGCCTATGGCACTCAGTACCCAGTGAGAAATACTCTTTGTCCCACAAAACTTCTGATCAAAAGAGGGAGCCTCTTTTCAGCTTTGCAGGGGAAAAAAATATGTTTATTTTACAAAGTTAAGAACTGAACCAGAGTCACATAAATCAAAGTCAACCCACACTGCAGGCAGATCAGCCAAGTTATTGCCAAGGAAGTCCAAGGCTGGAGGTCCATGGGGACTTGGCTGACAGGGACAGGGGTACCAAGGGCTGCCAGCACACATCTGAAAATTAAGCCACGAGCTGTGTTTCTGGGCTTTGTGGGTTTTGTTTTTGTATAGAACTGAGCTCTGTAACTGCAGTAGCAAATACAGACTAATAACCAACCAATTTCCTATAATGGCACTTCATATTTCAACCTCTATTCATTTTCTTCTCATTGCAGCCAGGAGGTAATGGCACTGTTTGCTCTTCACAGCAGAGATGCACCCTGGCACATCGTGCCTCTGAGAACAAAGCACAAAATTGAAGTTGGTAGAGTGCAATAAGTGACATTTTCATGGCAAAATGGGGTTTTAGCCATCATTTCAATTATCACAGAGCTATCATGTCAGTGATTTCAGAGAAATGGGGTTTGGACCTGAGAAATCTCTACTCCACCTGTCAGGAGAGGTCTAAAAAGGCTGCTTGCAGACCTTTTTCAGTGCTTCTGGGAGCCAAACTGATGCTTTCCCAAATGTGGCTTTCAGGTGAAGTTAGGAAGTTGCATGAATCCTCAAGCCTCAAAACCTGCTTTCCTTCCCTAAGAGACTGGCAAAGAGATTTTTTTTGAATCAGGATCTTCATCTAACGCTGCTCAAGAGTGGCCTGCAAAAGTCCATGGTGGAAAAAGATATCTCACTGAGAATTTGCTAAAACTGAGAAATCCAGAGTTATTGTGTGGAGAATCATTAAGTGGCACTTGTTGGTCAGGAGGGAGAGTGCCAGAAGGTCCTTTCACTCCTCTTGCTGTGTCAGTTGAGATTACAAATTCCTCTACATGGATTTACAAACAATAACTATAAGCTTTTCTACTGTCTTAGCAGCACTCTGGGAGGTACTTCAGGAGTCCTTCAATTAATGAGTGAAAATCATCATCATTAATGCCCATGAATCAAAAGCCTCCATGAGGCCAACTCCTGGTGTAGAAACCAAGAGGAAATCTGTATCTCTGATTCTTTAAACTTTCCTCTGAAATGTCCAGTTCTGACTAACCTGATAGAGCACAGCACAAACTACCAGTGCCTTAAGTCCAGTCTTCTCACACTGATGTTTCCTACCAAAATAAAAAGGGATAGAAGAGATCTCTGCCGCGCCATCATTTTCATTGCAAAGGAATCTGCAAAGATGTCTGAGCCTTCAGGATCCAAAGGACACTGAGAAAGGTTTGGGCAATTAATTCCAGACTTGAAGAGGCAAAACTGTGTCAGCACAGAGTTTATGAGCACCCGAGCTATCCAAGCTGGCTATCAGCTAATTACCCCTGCAAGTGTGTCTAGCCAAGCTCCTGGACAGGGTCTGTCTAAGAATGTCACTGCAAGGATGTGAAGTGTGTCAGAGTCCCATTCCTACCCCTATAAAAATTCACCACAAAGTCTGGATGGAGCCACGTTTTAGAGGCCAATTGATTCAAACATTTGGGGAGAAATAGATCAGGAAGGAATCCTGAAAGAGAAACTCCACAGGGAGGAGAGGGAGATATTGATGATGATGGACTTCCATGTGTTCTGGAAGAAGGGATAGAGTTTCTGGGATGGCTTGGAGAAACAGCATTTCTCCAAGAAAATCATCAAGTACAGGCAGTTTTTTCTTAAACAGTGACTGCTACTCACCCTCCACTTTAAATCAAATGCTTCTTTTCTATACTTTCTGCAGACTCATATACACTTGCTTTACTTCTCCAGTGTCACACTGTTGTCCCTTGGGTCCTTCCTTCCCACTTTTGCATCTTTCCTTCCTGTTTTTTGCGTGTCTGTCTCTAGACCCCATTAATATTTCTGATTATCTCATTTATATCATCTCTTTTTAATACTTAAACCTTTTGTGAATTATTGTAGCAGCCCTGAATGAAAACAATCTGTTAGCACAAAAGAATTCCCTTTGGACAGTTAAAATGAGTAAGTTAAACTAGAGACTCCAGTTTTCTCACTGTTAGGCAGATGGGTTCCTGAAGTAAAAAAAAGGTTGCACAACAGTTCTAATATTGCCTCCTCCTTCTTTCTTCAGGGCTTTCTACAGCTGCTTTTCTTTCCTGAGTACCTCACAACTCCTAACGTACCTTTTTCACAGTTTTTTCATGGACTGGGGCTGTTTTCTAAAATTCATATTATCCTATTTCTTGTAAGTCTATGAAGCATCATTTCAGCCATTAGAGGAACACAGCAGAATATGCTCTGTTGTGCCTATACTCAAGACCATTATTTAGGTAAAAATATCAAGGGAAAATGTGTAGTTTTCAATAGTGATCATTTATAAGTGAGTGAAATTGGTGCCTGCAGCATTCCTGTCTCCGTACTATAGACAAAAACAAACTTCAGAGTCTAGTGGCAATTTAGGCATTCCTTTACCAGCTGCTCTGTCTGGGGAATGAAGAAAAAAGACAGTTAGACCATAAAGAGTTGGCTAAATTGAAGAAAGATGGTTTTTCACAGTGCACTGAAAGGATTTCTTCCTCCTCCAGGGACTGCAGATCTTCTTGGCCTTCCAGCACAACCTGGCAATAAAGGGAAGAAAACCCCTATTGTGAGGGTTTAGCCAGGTATCAGGAAAATTTATCTGGTTTTTCTAGGTGAATTCATGTCTTCATCGCCTTCTAAATCAAACCTCAGGGTATATTCATTATGAAAGATGTGACTGATTAAATGCAGTGGTCTGCAATGCTGGCTCCTCCACCTGAGGAAGGCAGACAGCAAATCAACAGATGCAACAGAGTGAGTGACACCACTCCTAACACTGACACACTTTTTGGTAAACTGAGTTGAACCCAACTCCACTCTGTATTTTAACTGGCTCCTTATCAACCAGAACAGGAGCTCTGGCAATGTAGAATGATGTCATGTATACATTGGAAGCATTTGAATTTTGGGAAGATAAATGCCATCCCATACACATCTTTGTGGATGGGTACACGGAGTAATGCAGCACCATTCAGACACAGATGGGGTTGCTCAAATATTCTTTCTCTGTGAGGCAGGGAGGTCACAGCAAGTGGAAACACAGAGACAACCATCTGTGGGAAAAGGAGCAGCTTTAAAGGCAGCTTGGGATTTCAGCAAGATGCACAAGTCAGAGCTGGCACAAAGCTCTTCCTGACAGCCAGCAATCCATCCATCCATCCATCCATCCATCCATCCATCCATCCATCCATCCATCCATCCACTGAAGTGCTGGATCACTGTGTCTGCTCAGTGCATTCTGAGCAGCAGCCATGCAAAAGGAGTGAGGAGGAAACATCTGAACTTCACAGGTGTCTTTTGAAGCATTTGCCAAGGAGCTGGTTGGGATGCACAGGCTCAATCAAATGTTGCTTTCACGCGTACACAACACTCAGCTACTGAAATTGCAGGGAATGGCAGGCTGGCCCAAAGGGAAAGGCTCCTGCAAAGTCACACACTGTCCTTCCTCTGGTTATCTCCAACCCCATGGCACCTCTTCTTTTACCCTGACCTTTACAATTCCCCAGTTAATTCTCTGCAGCTCCTTAGAGCTGGTCTCAATAACTTGCTGGATGAGGTCCTCAGGGCTGAGGGAAAAAGAGTTTTTGTTTGGGCTTTTTTTTTCTTTTTCACTTGACCCAAAGTAAGCTAAAACAAATTCCCTGTGGAAATCAATTCTTCATTCAACAGCACCTTGTTGTCCCCAAGGTAGACAAGTCAAGCATTGTTTCATAAGATCCTTACTGTAAACAGAGGAGCTTGCACTGACTCAGAGAAGACAAAGGGAAAAACAAAGACTCATTTGGGCATAAAAGTCTCTATTACAGTAATGCCACCTAACATCAAGGCTCTGCTGTGCCACAGCTGTGTAGGGACTCTTTAGAATAGAACAGGAGATCATAATCTGAAACCTTATATCCATAAATGAAACGGGTCCAAACACAAGAGTCTGTGTTTAAACACTGTAGGGGTGGAGGCAGATGTGGGGTAACAGGATGTGTCAGGATAAACTGCAGAGTTCTACCCTAGAAAGAGACCACCAAGACTGAAAACCTAAAGGGATATCCAAAGTTCTCAGAAAAAGAAATAATTATTTTTAAAAATTCCTTATATGCCATTGGTGAGGAAGGTAATGGTGGCACTAACTTTTCCTTTTACTGCTTTAAAAAATATATATAAAAAAAGAAACTATTTTTACTGGGAAAGTCACAAAGAATAATATAAATAGTAGGGAAAATTTATTATATAATGAATTGTCATTAGCAAAATGAACTTAGAGGAAAGAAAAACTTGATAAAAAATCTGTATTTATGTGCACATATACAATTCATAGACAGACACAAATATACATATATACATATATATATATGTATGTCTTTGCTTACCTTTCTGACAAAAAAATCTACAGACAGGAATTGCTAAGAGGTACTATGAAAAGACATTGGCTATAAAGGGATATAAATTCTGACATGAGAAATTACCAGGTTTATCTAAAGGTGATAATAACAGTTTACACCACATCTACATATTCTCAGCTTTCATGCTGGCTTGTCAAGCAAAGGCAGGAAGCATCATTTCACTAATTTAAGGGATAAAATAGCAAAACCTAAATAGGGAGGAATGAATAAGAAAAGTGACAGAGGAGATGAATGCCTCACAAAAACCTAACATTTGAGTAGTTACCTGCAACTCTGCTGTCCTTGAACTTGCTGACAGTTTCACAAGCATTGCAAATTGTTTTCCTGCTGCTGTGCTGGATCCAAAGAGAAATGAGGCCATGGCCATGACCTTGCCAGACTTTCCTGTTCGGGTGGGAGAATCTGTGAGGAGGTTTTCGCAGTGAATAGACAACATCAGGAGGCACAGAAATTGAGCAGGTATTTGCTGACATCCTGGATGCAGTATAGGGCTGGGTGGGCCCGGCTGGATGCCAGATGCTCACCAAAACCTCTCTCCCCTCTACAGGTGGCCAGGGAAAGATGATAAGGGTAAGGACAGGGAAAGATCCCTCAGCAAATTGTCAGCATGGGCAAAACAGACTCCACTGAGAGAAATTAGTTTATTATCAGTCAGAGCAGAGGAATATAACCAAACCTTAAAAATGCCTTTCCCCTATCCCTTGCTTTGTCCCAGGCTGAGCTTCACTCCTGATTTCTCTACCTATCCTCACCTCAGTGGTGTAGAAGAAGGGAAAGGAGGGTTTTTGGTCAGTTCATCCCATTGTCTCTGCCATTGCTTCCTCCTCAGAGGCAGAACTTCCCACACTCCTCCCCTGCTCCAGTGTAGAGTTCCTCCCATGTGAGACAGCCCTCCAGGAACTTCTCCAACACCAGCCCTCTCCATGGGCTTCAACTCTCCACAAACTCCTCCAATGTGGCTCCCTGCCATGGGATCAGTCCTTCAGAACTCAGATCCACCACAAATTCACAAGTTCTTCCAGCATGGGCTCCTTTCTCCATGGCCCACATCAGACAAAAGGGAAGCTGCTGCAAGGTTCTCACAGAAGACACCACAGCAGCCACCCTTCAACCAAAACCATGGCCTAAAAACCCAACCCAGCTCATGTACACACTGGGCAAAGGATGTGCAGTGAAGGGAAAGCCAAGACCAGAGGTTATCAAGTCATACATCAACCTTCAAAATAGGCAGGAAGGAGGACGGAGGGGATTACAAGATGACCAGCATTATTTCCTGGGAAAATTACAGAGCAAAGTTTTATATAATTTATTTACAGGCACCTAAAGGACAAGAAGATCATTACATGCTGCTGAGGAGAGGGTGAAAGAACTGGGATGGTTTATCTTGGATTAATTAGGACTTTGGAGGGACTTAAAAGCAGCATGTCAGCACTTAGAGGGACAAAGCTGTGATTCCAGGTAAGAGAAGCTGAATTTCCCCAATCTATTTCTCTCTCAAATTTTATTTTTATGCAATCCCCTGTAAGACTTCTAGGACAGACCTAGAGAAGAGTTGTGACTCTGTAAAACTCAGGGTTAGGCTCCATTTTACCAGCAATAGGGCCCAACATCTCCACCTCAGAGGAATAAGGAAAGGAAAGAACTGTACAAGGCAGACAAAACACTTGGTAGTCTAAGATAAAATGTCCTAAGGTCTCCCCTGCCTCAACAGGCCTTGGCATTCATTCCAAGCACGGCTTGTTGAAGGAAGAAAATCTAGTTTTAGGCTAAAAAGAAACATGTTCTACTTGTCCCTGTTGCCTTCATGTCTTCCCAAGGTTTTCTCTCAGTTTTGAGTTGCTGGCCTTGCCTTCTGCCTCCACAGCAAGGGGATGAAGTGTCACCAGACCTTGGCAGATCCATACACGTTGCATGGTGTCAGAAGAACAGACCTGCTAAGGAATAATTGCTCCTGATAGCCTATTGACTTTGATTAGGAAACACACATTAACATATTTCTTCATTTAAGCCTCACTTGTAGAAGGGAGCCTTCTTAAGTGTTCTGTTGTCTGGGATATTAGACCAGGAATTAAAAATGACAGGATGGACAATTTTGCAGCAAGTGTTTAATTAGGCAATAAATTAGAGTCCCTGAGAGCAGAAGGATCTGTGGCATCTCTCTCCTTTTGAAAATAAATCATAATGTTTATCCAATGTACAACACCCCCTTATTATACACTACAGATGGAGCTCCATGCCCTGTGCTGCTGGTTTTGCTAAAGCCATATTGACAAGGAGAAAAAAAGAGTTTATTAACATCGTAAGTGTTTTCTGCTGATGGATCTGGGGGACTTCCAGTACACATCCTGCTCCAGGATTAAGTTATGACCCTTCCCCCAGCCTTGCAGGACCCAAACCCAGCCATTTCATGGTGTATTTTCACTGACTTTATGATATATTTATGATTTTAGCACCTCTTTCTGAGAAGGATGAAGAGCTGGAAATGCCTCTCAGCTTCCTGAAGTTCCAGTGGGTGGGATGCCAAATGTCAGATCATATACTGATATTGGGTATCATATTCTTTGGTGGCTCACAGAGTTACAGTGGGGAGAAAGCCTGAAGTTCGTAGCTCAAAGCCATGCATGGTCTTGTTTTGTGGCTGAGTTCTGTGTCCTGCTCTGGGTTCTCACACTGCCATGCTGGCATCAGGACAATGTCATGGTCCTTGGCCAAGAGCAAAGGATAATGTAGATAATGTGGCAGGAGAAAAGAAAGGGCAAATCATTGAGCCTCATGGAAAATGAGGGACAATGGACAACCTGATTTGTCTTTCTTTAATTCATCCACAGGCAAATTTTTAGGTCATTCAATTGTCTTTCAAGATTGTCACCTTCCCATCTAATCCTTCCTTCCTTCCTTCCTTCCTTCCTTCCTTCCTTCCTTCCTTCCTTCCTTCCTTCCTTCCTTCCTTCCTTCCTTCCTTCCTTCCTTCCTTCCTTCCTTCCTTCCTTCCTTCCTTCCTTCCTTCCTTCCTTCCTTCCTTCCTTCCTCCCTCCCTCCCTCCCTCCCTCCCTCCCTCCCTCCCTCCCTCCCTTTCCTTCTGTTTTTTTCAGTACATTTTCACACACATTAAGAGCTGCTTCTGAATGAAACACCATGAGGGCTCATTTGTACAACACAGACATAAAGTTTCTCTTTTTTTTTGGAAAATGTTACCTAACCCAAACAAAACTATTTGCTGGATTTCTCTCACTTCATAAGGAGTTTTGCTGAGCTTCTTTTGAAACTCTGTGCAGTAAGGTAGAGCACGATGTCGCCTCCAGACTTCCCCAGACTTCTGCATACTCAAGAAGAAGCTTCACATTGGTAATTCCCCCACCACTCTGCTTGTAAAAAGCGTTGCCTTATCCCATGGACCTTATTTAATCTCCCAGAGGAAATTGCAGGCAAGGGATATATAAAATCAAAGTGGTACAGAAACTGTTTTGACTAACACTTCTGACAACTAAGAAGAGCTTGCAAGGAAGAAAAAAGTGATGCCCAAAAGCAAGAAAGGAGCAAATGACAACCAGAGTCCATCTTTTACATGGGAGCACTGGGCCAATGCTCAAACTCTCCCATCCCTCAGTTATCTGTAGCATAGTCATGAGGGTATTTTCCACTCTCTTCCCTTCTTGAATGAGCTCTGCTGTGCGTGGCTGCTGAAAGGTTTTTATAACTTCTGACCACACAAAGCCACTGCTCATCTGCGGACCTGATTTTCCTCATCTTGCATCTCTTTTTTGCCTGGCTGGTGTGTCTGAACACAGCATGCTAAACCTGGGCTCCCTGGGCAGAGCAGGTTTTAATTGATGGGTTTGAAATGTGAGATTAGAAAAATAGAGCCTGAGAATAAGTCTGTCAAAATGAACGGCACTCACTCCATGGTTACAGCATCCATCAGTCTACAGGGTTAGCTCTATGTTTATCATTTTGGAGAATGGAAAGGAAACACATCAAAAAACCTCCTGCCACCAAAATCTTGGTAGATTAATCAGGTTGGCAGAGACTCTGCACATCTCCCTACCACAGCCACATATGTGTGGTAATTCCCAGACAAAAAAGTACTGTCAGGAATAAAATCAGCAAAATGTCTCAGTAATTAATGTATTTACAGAGTTTCTTGCACTGTTCCTTTAGCAGACTGCAGTTTCTGTGGCTTTGCATCATTTATGTTGATGGTTCAAAGGATGTTTAGTGGTGTAAGTGACACACTCCTGGGATGGTGGCTCTATTACACACCACTTCTGTGTGCAACAGCACAGACCCAGTCTTATTTTCCTAATCAGTCATCTTGCAGGCCCCTCAAATCAGAGATGACATGGGGAGGGGGAGCAAGGATTAGATGTTCACTTTTCTTTCCAGTAAAAATAACAGGAAGCATCCAATTTCGATAATAAATGGCAGATTAAAAAAAAAAAAACACCAAAAAAAAACACCACAGTATAGTCCTTCCCATGGTTAATAGGTAATAAATAAATGCTGGAAATACTTTACTAATCTACAGCAGAGATTCCCCCCATGCAATCACTTTCTTGCAGAACCAAGCATGTGAAGGAAGAAAGGGTGAAAGGAATACAGAGAAATATATTTTTCTTAGGTCAATACCTCAGAGGCACACAGAGAAAAGAGGATGAACATAAAATCTAGGCAGGTGCACCCAATACTATTAAGGCATCTGGTCATGCAAATATCACATGCCCTTATTGTACTTTACAAGTCTTGTTACTGAATTGTGAAGCAGAAGGAAGGGGAAAGATGGGTAATTCGTGTTTCATCTATAAAAATAAAGTGTCATGTTGCTGGATCAGCCAGGCCCAGCTGCACGCTTGGTCAGTGCCAAGATGAATATCTGCCCGCTGCCTCCTTCATGGATATTAACTTTCAGCTGAACACCTTTATCTGTGAATTATGGAACATCTTTATCTGTGAATTATGGAACACCTTTATCTGTGAATTACACACCTTGCTGTGCACCAGGGCAGGAGCAGGGTTGGTGAGGGCAGCACACAAAAACATGGCTTGCATTGAGGGGTCAGGAACCAAAGAGCAACGACTTGGAATTATCCAGCTCCATAAACTGATAATCTGGACAGGACAGAAGTGGAAATCATTTAGGCACTTGTGCATTTCAGAATGGGAAGAAAAGTCAGGAAAGGGTCTGGAGCACAAGTCTGATAAGGAACAGCTGAGGGAGCTGGGAGGGTCCAGCCTGGAGAAAAGGAGTCTTTGGAGAGGATCTTATTGCCCTCTACAGCTCCCTGAAAGGAGGTTTCAGACAGGTAATCGGTCTTTTCTCTCAAGTAACGAGTAATAGGATAAGAGGAAATGGCCTCAAGTTGCACCAGTGGAAGGCTTCAACTTCAGGATATCAGAATATTAGAAAAAAAATTATTCTCTTGGTATCAGGATAAATTTCTTCCCCGAAATTGTGGTCAGACATTGCGATAGGCTGACCTGGGAGTGGTGGAACCACCATCCCTGGAAGTGTTCACAAAATACGAGGATGTGGCACCTGGGGACGTGGTTTAATGGTGGACTTGGCAGTGCTGGGTCAATGGCTGGACTCAATGCTCTGAGAGGTTTCTCATCCCTAATGATTCTCTGATTCTATGATGCAAGCTGAAGATTACAATAAAAAGAGAATTATCTGTTTTTCAGCTGTTAGCATCAAGCATTGAACCTGTCATTCAGCAATCCTTTTGATGGAACAAGAGCTGTTACAAGAAGAAAAATAATGAAATGTTGTTTTCAAGATGATGTTTAGGGATAAAGAAAGGTTTTGTTTTGTTTCTTAACAAAATCTAAATGAAATGACACATTCTTGTGCCAGAAAGAACAAGATGTTCCTTTTGATCAAAATTGGAATATGGCATTTTATGTTCAGACTATTTTTAACTATTTTCCTTTCCTTCTAAGAGAAAATAATCAATTCCTAAGTGAAAATATAATTTTTGGCTAAAAAAATGAAGGTTCTTTCAGGAGCTGTGAAAATTACATTTTCTCCTTACACATTTTGAATGCTGTAATGTTTACTGAAGTCAATCTGTTCACTAATAATTATGGTCACCACAAAAGGTGGTGGAGTTTTGAGAATTTACTTTTTAGCAAGAAAAATAAGCTACTTTCTTTTCTCCTGCTTAATTGGACAGCTTCAGGGTCCTTGTTTTGCCTTCTATGCCTTAATTTTGCTCATCTGTAAGAGTGGGCATTGTATTTACTCATTTGTTGGGGGGGGGGGGGGGCTTTGGAGGTGATAAATTGTGCAAGAGTGATTTAAATATTCCAAGTGTCACGTAAAAAGCTACTTATGCATTCTGGGGATCCTTCCAGCAGGTTTCTGAATGAAGAGTAGGTGAATTAAGCCCGACCACCCTCTCCTGACAAAAAGCAATTGTGTCAGTAGTTGCATCACGTAATCTGTTATACACAATAAATTCAACCTCACCCCCTGTCCGTGC
This sequence comes from Poecile atricapillus, assembly GCF_030490865.1. Classification (NCBI taxonomy): domain Eukaryota; kingdom Metazoa; phylum Chordata; class Aves; order Passeriformes; family Paridae; genus Poecile; species Poecile atricapillus. Next base: position 150,472,805 of record NC_081250.1, on the reverse strand, counting down.
TATTGCCTCCATTCACAAGAGCAAATGGGATTCATAATTTCCTTTATTCCTGTTCAGTGCCTGGAAATGGAAGTTCCTGGGATTCGAAGGAAGAGAGCTGCATTCTGCTGCTATAATTCTCACTAATCTACCACAGAAATCATTTCAGCTCTGCACATGCTGAGGAAAACAATTACATCATTTCAGTGATTTATTAACCCAAGGAGCAGAAGTAGCACAGCAAGGCTGAGTATCTACTGCCATGGATCTGGGAATTATGTTTTAATTAACCAATTTCTCTAATACGTTGTCTAAGCTTCCTAGAGGGGAACTGAAAAAATCCTAAGTAACTGCAAGGCTCAAATACCCCTCGACATTTGGTGTCCTTGTTGTGTTTTGGTCTGGCTTAGCGGATGCTGATGGTGACAAATGCATATTGATGAAGCAAAGATTGGCTAATTGACACACTAAATGAAAACTTAATATATTCTGCTGGTGGCAGGGGGAAATATTAAACTTGCTCACAGTCAATTGTTATAAAATATTAAACAGAAATATGGAAATAGAAGGAGAGGAGAATAAGGATCATCCTGAATCAGAATCTCTGGAATGGGGCAGATAGCCACTTGGAGCCTGGGAGTTATGAAAGACACCACAAAATCTGGAATATGTAAGAACTTTCTACATGTGATTGCCAGTAAACATCAACTAAACTTTAATCCATACACACAAATGATTAAAAAAATCTTCCTGTTCTACCTGTGGCACATAATTTATTCTATGAACCAAGGTCTACTGTTGATTTATCTCTGCCTGCTAATTAAGCCTCTCCATTTCAATTCCAAACTCCTTCGAGAAGGTCTAAAGCTGCATGCTGTGCTTGTGTAGCTGTCTCTGCAAGAGGTCCCAAGTGGGTCCTCATCTTTGTTTCATACTGCAGCAGAACTACTCCACAGTATAAAGAACAGCCAGACGTCTTCGCTAGTTTCTAAATATTTAAATTATATTCCCAAGTGTAAGCATTTCAGGGGAGGTTCAAGTTGGATATTAGGAAGATTTTGTTCACTGAAAGGGTGTTTAAACATTGGAACAGGCTGCGCAGGGAAGTGGTGGTGTCAAAAGTCCTGGAAGTTTTCAAAAAGTGAGTAGATGTGGCACTTCACAGCATGGTTTAGTGGGAATGACATTGTTCACAGTCAAAAGTTGGATTTGATGGCCGCCTTGGAGGCATTTTCCAATTTTAATGATTCTATGATTCCATGATTCTATGATATTGCATCTCTTCTGCCTTTTAAGCTACATTTTTCCAAGCAACACAAAAGGGATATTCAAAATTTCTTTCAAATGCATCCACGTATGGGCTGTCTAAAGCTTTGAGTACTTTGACCCAAAAAACGTGAAGCACATTTTGTTTTTCTGAGACTTAGAGCTGAGCAAAACATGGAGCCTGAAACAGTGTCTGCCATGGTTAGGAGGTATTTTCCACAAAGCTTTGAAATATTAGGAGGCAACATTAATTTAGAACATTGAGTTCTGAGCTTTTCTCCTTTATCATGGCAAATTTAATGCAAACTGGGAGGATAAGGGGGAATGGCATTAAAATTAGAGTGGGTTAAACTAGGTAGTAGAAAGAAATTCTTTGCTGTGAGGTTGGGGAGGCCCTGACAGAGGTTGCCTGGAAAAGCTCTGGCTGCTCCATCCCTGGAAGTGTTCAAAACCAGGCTGGATGGGGCTTGGAGCAACCTGGGAGAGAGGAAGGTGACCCTGCCCATGACAAGGAATGGAAGAAGATGATGCTGAAGGAATCCCTTCCAACCCAAACCTCTTGTGATCTGTGATTATTCTGGTCTTTCCCTGATGTCCTGGACAGACATTTAGCAGAGGTTTGTTTGCAGTACGTGCTCCAGACACGAGATGTCACTGTGTGATGCAGAGTATCACACAGATGGTCCAGAGTGTGGTAAAAATATTGAAAGAAGGTGGAGCCCGAGCTGTGTGGACCAATATTTTCTGCTCTCTTCACTGACACTTCCTTTAGAAACTCATTTTGTTGAAGAAACATCAGCTAGGCACATCAGTTAACAACAGTGAGCTAAAGTATGACCAATGAACTCCTCTTAAAACAGTGCACTTAACCATTCCTCCAGATTTTATGAATATAATGGGAGGTTTGTGCTTGGCAAAATGCTGGAACATAAATCCTGTATTTTAATCTGAAGTATTGCTTTCTGAATTAATTGCAAAGATGCCACTGTGAATTATAGCAATTGATGAAGCTGGTATTTTTAGCTTAATAATTTTCTATTGGGAAATTGCATTTACCTCTAATCACAATCATCATGCAGAAATAACAATATCGTTATTAATAATTACAAAAACAACACAATATCAATTTAAAATATTAACCAGGAAGCAAGTACATATCACATAAAAATGAAGATTGATTAATAATTACAGTACAAGCAGCCAGGAGAATAATTGCAAATTATTTTTCAGCGAGTTCTTCATGAGCAAGCAGAGCTATGGAGGTAGGAATAATTGTAGGCATCATCCCAAGTGACAACAGCCCTTTCTACCCTGGAACTGGACTGGGCTCAGCTTCCTCCCAGCTGTGTCCACACAGGAACCAGGGACAGGATGAGTTATGGAGCCTAAAAAGACATCTGCTGCAGAAACGGCCCTTGCAGACACCCACAGGGGAGAAAAGGGGAGAGATTTAATTTTCACTGCAATTCTGGCAGTGTTTTCTCAAGGCAGTTGAGTATTTTGTGTGTTCCCACACACGGCCCTGACTCTGAGCTTTAGCCATATGAATTTGAGCTCCTGACTTTTCCTGACTGTCTTGCTGTGCTGGTCGAGAGAGGTTTTTTCACTTTTTTTTTCTTTCTTTTCTATTTCCAGTTGTGTGTTCAGTCTGTGGGAAGTTAAAACAGCTCCCTGGGGTTATCCACCTTGGAGAATACAGATAAATTCAAGGGGTTAGTGACCTTATATTCAGAAACAATGAAGTGAGAAAAATGTGACTGTGGCACATCCTCCACTGGATCTGAGTTTATTTGGGGAAAGACATCCAGACACTGTGGTTAGTTTTACCTACCCAGCCAATAACAGCTGATTAAACTATCTTCTGTAAGTGTGAATGGGCAACTTGCTCTTCCTAGTAACTTAAAAAGTAAAAGATAAAATGCCCTTCATCTTCAAAACAAACTGAGCAGCATCTCTCAGGAAGAATCATCAACCCTCTGAACAGCCACAGTGCTCAGAAAGGGTCTGAGAAAGGTTTTCTTACAATCTGGTGAAAGTCTCTACAGAACTGAACAAGGATATTTCCCTGATTTTTCCTATTGAGGTAAAAATGGAGGGAGGTGCCATGCACCAGCCAGGGAGCTCTGTGTGCAAAATGAGCTCTCTGAGAGAGGTAAAGCTCCTGCACTTACTCACAGAAGTCTGAAACCCTTGATGCACGAGCATGAAAAGTGACTTTCTTCTCCACACAGTCAGAGGATGTAATTCTTCCTTAACTAGAGCCTGGCACAGCAAATTAGTTCCTGCCTCAACACAGGGCTTCAACATTTCACAAGTAACAGGAAAAAAAAAAAATTTACTTTGATCTGTATTTCCTTCCATACCAATTCTTGGTAAACTGAGATATGGCAATTTTTTTCCTACTCATCTCCTACTATCCAGGCTCCCTCTCACCTTTTCACCATCACATTTTTAACTGAAGGCATAAGTAGAAGTGTGGAGTTTCAGCCCGCTCAGTGCTAAGTCTGGAGCAGCATTTTGAACCCAAAGAACCAGAAGAGTTGTGCCAGTCTTCACTGGGCAGGAGAAACCCCACGAGAATGACAGGAGTTTGTGCTATTTGTGCTTGGAGCCATGCACAGATCTTGCTGATAGAAAGAGAAATCCCACTGCATCCCATCCCAGCTGAGATGAGCATTTGCAGGGCAGGTGTCCCATAGAAATAACAGTCACAGGATGGTTTGCATTGGAAGGGACATTCAAGATTATCCATTTCCAACTCCCTGCCAAGGGCAGGGACACCTTTCACTCTCCCAGGCTGCTCAGAGTCCCATCCAACCCAGCCCTGAGCACTTCCAGGGATGGAGCAGCCCCAGCTTCTCTGGGTAACCTGTGCCAAGCCCTCACCACCCTCACAGGGAAGATTTTCTTCCCAATATTTATTCCAAACCTGTCCTCTGTCAGCTTAAAGGCATTCCCCCTTTTCCTTTCACTCCAGGCCTTTGTCCAAAGTGCCTCTTCAGCTCTCTAAGCCCCTTTAGGCACTGAATGGGATTCTAAGGTCGCTTCAGAGCCTTCTCTTTTTGAGACTGAACAACCCCAGTTCCCTGAGTCTTTATTCATACAAGAGGAATTCCATCCCTCTAATCTTCATGGTCTCCTCAGGACTTGCTCCAACAAGATGCTCTTACAGTGAGAATATTTTTTCATTTTTTATCCATCTCCTTTCCTCACTATTTTTTAAACTCTAAGCCATTCAGTACAAGGACAATGTTCTGTCATGACAATGCCTTCCTAGAAAATCTTCAGTCTGAAAATGCTCACAAATTACTTGAAAGCAATGGCAAACAAGGACTCCATCAGGCAGTAATCTTTGCAGAACAACCACACTCTAAATTGGTTGATTTTGAAGTAACCTTACAATCCTCATGCTCAGATGTACTGATTTCATTTTTATCTTTCTTTGAAAAAAGAAAATGAGGAGTCTGTAAAAATTCAGATGTAATATAGACTCAAATGTTTAACATTCATTGGGTTTGCAGAAGTTTTAATACTTCTAAGAGCCAGGTCCCTGCTCACTCTAACTCTCAGTGCCCATTTGTCCCTGTAAGCACATCTGAGAAATTAGTACAAAGATGAGGCACCTTGATATCCTAGAACACTTCAAAAAATATCATTCCAGTGATTCCCCCAGCAGATGATATGCAATTCCTGAAGGATTGAGAGGCCAAGTTCCTTTGTGAAGAGCTTTTTCAGCTGAAAACTTGGCATTCTAACTAATTCTAATTCAATACTTTAAAAAATATGTGTGAACAGGACAGAGAAGCCTCATAGCAAAGACACCTGCCAGGAACACTTTTAGGGGCCAGCAGAGTGACTCTGAGTGCGTTGATGGATGGATGCTCACTTCAGGATGCAAGCAAAATCATTTTAGAGCACACTGCATTATAAACCAGCTTCCACCAAGCTACTGTATAAATCACCTCAGAAACTGGGTGTCAGCCCAGGCTGTGGAAGCAATTCAAAATCAACCTGTCAGAGGGATCCCTCCCTCTCCCATCCAGAGATGGATGTGAAACGAACCAGGACTGATGAGTGCAAATCCCTGCATAAGTCACTGTGTGGCAAGAGGCAAATGGTGTGTCAGCAGGGAATGGCCGTGTTCAGAACCTCGTGTGTATCCCCAGCATCTCTGGAGGATGGCTGGGTCCCATCAGCTCGATGGAAAAACATTCATTTTCTATTAGGAAAAAAAATAAAAATTCCTGTGGTCATAAAATGCAATATTCCTGGACAAATATGAGATCTGTCACTCTCGACTGCTCTCTGTCACTCCCGACTGCTTCTGGAGTGGCTTAACTTTGTAATTCATTGAGAAGCAGATGAAATTTTGTTTCAGTCTGGAGTGTAACCAGGCTGCTCCATATTCATTCCACATTTATGGCTGGTTTGCTTTTCCTGCTTTTCATCTTCAAACTGTTAATGCCCATTTCATGCCTGACATCTTGGACTGGAGAAAGCTGGTGCTGCCATATTGGGACAGACTGGCAAATATATCCACAAATTCCAGCTACAGCCTAGTTCATCCATCACAGACTTTTCCTCCCATTGACTAATATTTGCATTATATCATCCAAGAACTTTATAATGGAATAAGGTAAATTTTTTGGTTTTAAATGTTGGTTTGGGGAATCAAAATCCATATATTTCCTACTTACAGAAGAACAGAAGTAGGAAAAATTCCTGCCCAGAGGAGCTTACAGATAAAATACATCAAGGAGAGAAGGGTGGTGGGTTTTTTTCTAATTCCATAGATGAGGAAAAGGCACCCAGAAGTACTAAGGGATGAGACAAAAGATGGACAAAGATGAGAACTGTGTTCAGTCTTGCTGAGCTGAGTTTCCATCCCACTCAAAAGAAGAGGAAAGATTTCTCAATTTCTCATCTTCAAGCTGATACCAAAACAAAGAGAAAAAAAAAAACAAAAAACCAAAAACCAAAAAGATCCCATTTTCTTCTAAAAAAAAATAAAATATGTTTTTCTAGTGAAATAAATGCACTATTCCCCACTTTTTTTTTTTTTTTTATTTTTAGGGTAGGGTTCACATACAACTGCTTTTCTCCTCAGAAATTTCAACCAACTTCTGAATTAACTGAATGAAAAAATAGAAGTGAAATATAAATTTTTCACAATACATTTTTTAAAGGTTCTGCAAGTTCTTTTTTTCATCTTTAAGAATGGAGGCACTGGGCTGCCTATAGGTAAGTGCCCCTCCTAATTTTTCTGCAAATCATAGAAAAAGTAGGAGGCATGCACAGAAACAGGAATCATTCCGTATGTTCTCCTTGCCCACTGAATCTGCCACCAGGTCATTTAATACTGCTCATAACTGCATCAGCCTCTGCCTTGAAAAAGAAAGGGTTTTGTCCATTATATTTCTTCAGTTTTGCCCAAGAAGAAATACTTTGTACAAAGAAATACTTTGTACATTGCAACTCTTAAGGCTCATAATGAGAACATATTTTTCTGTTTAATAAAGAACTTGTTGTATTTGCAAAGTTCTGGGCACCTGATGTTTGCATCACCTACATGTCTTCAGCCCTGCATCTCTTGATGTGGAAGATGACTTAGTTATTGGTGACATTCTCCTTTTTAAGGAACATTTCAATACAAAGCTTAAATACATAATCTTACAGCTTTGAAAACTGATTCTGCAGGGTCAGCCTTAAGGAACAACTTCAAAGGGATGTGAAAAGGTCAACTTCTATCTCAGGGCTTGGCTTCACTGAATTTTGTGCCCTCAGTTAAATCTCTCCACCACGAAATGTCTCTCTTGCTGCCCCTGCTGAATAGGGGCAGCAGCACAGCCTTCACTGAGAGCTTGTGAGGACAAATCCATGGATCTCTTGGAAGTGAGAGTGATGAAAGCAAGTAAAAGACATTGTAAAACCGCAAACCTGTGCGCCAGCATTCCCAAAGATCTGTTACTCCTGCAGTGCTGACCTGCTCAGAGCTGCTGCTTCTCCCCACAGCCTTCCCTGCACTGTTCTGCTCCTGAGACCTTTCACCACCACCTACCGTGTTCCTTTGGTGGGGGTTTGGCTGCCTGGTACCATGGCTGAGCTTGTTTTCTCCCCAAACTGAGCTGTTCACAGTAGGCAGCAGACACAGATCAAAGCTGCTCAGCAGCACAAACAAACCTGGATCTGATGACAGCAGAAGTTTGGGGTTGTGCCCCAGGAGGGAAATAGAAGGCTGAAAACTGGTGGCAAGTCCTAAAGGGTCAAGTATGTGGTGCCCACCAACAGAAACAGAACCAGGGCAACTTCCCCTGGGATTCTACATTCTTTTTGTAATTCTTCTGTCCATTGGCAATTGTGACGTGCTCTTGCACAGCTCCAGAAGGCTGAAATGGTGAAACCTCCCAGTTCAACCTCTCAAGCCACGACAAAGTCCCTCCCTCAATGACTTGCTGGTTTTCTCTGTGTTGTGCTTCCAGAGAGCAGAGAGCAGCAAATATCTTGTGTTCTGGTCTCTGAGCCTTGGCTGTGTATCTTTGCTCTGGGTTTTGTGCTGTTCCACTTGTCAGCCCGCCAAAAGAAAAGATCATTTAATCAGAGAACAGAATATCCAGAGTTTGAAGGGACACACAAGGATCACCAAGTCCAATGCCTGGCAGTACTGTTGTCTTCCAGATCTAGCAGGAGGACAGAAACAGCAAACTGCTTTATGGAGACAAAACTCACTATACACAGGGAAAGGTTTCATTTTGGTGCTCTGTTTTTCCAATAAGAAGTCACTCTGCTCTGAGTAGAGAACAACTTCCCAACCAGTGACAGCTCCAAGTTGCAACAGTGACAGCTTTAAACCAGTGTCATTCACTTTTCAGGCCTGCAGCAGTGTGCATATCTATATATAAGCCTATTTGTGTGTAGACCTGTGGCAGTGTGTTTTTATTGTTCATGGTTTAAGTGTTTATACCAGCTAGTTGCTCCCAAATACCTTTCCCCCTAAAAGGGAATGGCGCCTTCCTGCGTTTTCCCCACCTTTTCCCCGATGTCCCTCACCCTGAGAACCTTCCCTATCTTCCAGAATGGTCCCTGTCAATCACCCTCTTGTCCAATCACCCCAGGTTCCTGGTTGCCCATCAATGTAAACCCTGCCCTCTATTCCAGACCCTTTCCCTGTCCATCTCCTAACCTTGGAGGTCCCATTGGCCTAGGTGACGGGTTCTCTCCACCCTCTTATCCCTGTTGGTCCCTACATTGTACTCTCCTCCCCTTGTTCCTCCCTTTTAGACTCCTCATTGGTTGATTGTTTGTACCCTCCCATCAATTTTGAGTTGTACAAAACCCTGACCCTCCCCCAGGAGTGTTCAGGTTTTTTCAGTCCCTGATTCCCTGGGGAATAAAGCTCTCTGGGATTCATACCAAAGGCTCCTCTCTTTCCTTTAACCCTGTCCTTGGCAATTTCCCTACTATCAAAAGCCGTAGAATGTGCCAGCCTGACCCACACACCTCTATCAGCCGTGTCCCTGACTGCGTGGCTTTCGGGGGACAGCCCATACATCTGCTGCCGTGTTGGGGGCTAGCCTGGGCTACCTGAAAACTCAAGCACAGTGACATACATCTAGATCAAAGAATCACAGAAAGGTTTGGGTTGGAACAGACCTTCAAAATAGTCTCATTCCAACCGCCTACCATGGGCAGGGACACCTTCAACTATCCCAGCTTGCTCCAAGCCCTCTGCAGCCTTGAACACTCCCAGGGATGGGGCATCCACAGCTTCTCTGGGAAACCTCTGCTAGGGCCACACCTTCCTCACATGGAAAAACTTCCTCCTAATATCTAAGCTAACCCTACTCTGTTTCAATTTGAAGCCATTCTCTAGCTGTCTTCAATTCCCTTTGCACTCCCCTCCACAATGAAGATCTCCAGCTCTCTCCACTCAGCAAAGTGGGTCACAGACAATCCCTCTGTTCCTCTGTCTATATCAAGCTATAATAAAAGCCTCAGAGAGTGCCTTCTGGATAACCTGTGGGAAGTCCCACTGGACAATCTCAAGTAGAGAAGCTGCCTGACAAAGTGAGGACAGTCAAACAGTGTCTGATCTTCAGGAGCCGGGCAGTAAATTCAAATAAATGAGATCTAAGCTCCCAAAGCCACAGTGGTATTTGTCATACTCCAAGAAGCTCACTGGTACTGTCTGGAGACTACCTAAGAATGACCAGGCTTTGACATCTTGGAGTGAAAAAATCTTGATTATGGTTTTTCACCATAACATTCATCTGTTTCAGCTGAGATTAAGGCCTGGGAGGCAAACAGACAGACAAGGTGATGTTGGAGCAATTTTAAGGAAAAGTTTTCTATAGCATCATATAGATTTAAGAGCTTAATCCTCTTCTCAAAAAAAACATTTGAGGCTTTGTCTAAGGGACCATAATGCCTCAAACATCTGACCTTCATTTCCCATACTGAGCTCCAAGTTGGTTCCTGAACTTCACACACACAAATTGCTGCAGTGTCTGGGATTATCACTTGGGCATTCCATGTGGCCCAGGCAGTGATGATTTTCAGGATGCAGCATTGCCTGTGATTCTTCCTCCTTACAGGAAGCAGACCTGGCCTTGAGGCTCACACATGTCCTGCCACACCCCTCTGCCACACGCAGGGGTACCCCCACAAATCGGTGCCAGCAGCTCAGACATTGGTTCTATGCCTGCTGTGTTCAAAGTGCTGCTGCTCTCCACCTCCCAGCCTCCTGAGTGAAGATTTCCCAAACTTTGGCTGCTAAGAGGGGTAGAACAAGACAGGGGAAGGGGGAATTTGCAGACAAGGGTTGACAGCCACAAGTTTCCTGTTTTTCTCAGCCTCTTTTCTGCTGTCAGTGGAAATGTGACCTGTCTGGTGTGTGAGGCTGCCCCATTTTCTCAGGAAAAACTGTCCTTCTCTTGACTTCCATATTGCTGAGTTCCCTCTCAAACTAATTGTGTATCATCCACATATGCTGGGAAATACGGTCACAGCTGAAAGAAACTAACGACTTCTGTTAATTCTGCTAAGTGAAAGGCAAGGACAGCTTGTTAATGAATGACTAATTGAGATGTAACTTAATAATTCCTCAGCTGAATTTACTTGGATTGGCCGCCATTTCTTAATTTTCTTTAGGGAGACCAGACCTGAGAATGCATGTGACAAGTGTTCTGCAGCCATTAAAGCAACTGAGTTCAAACGTTTTAAAATTAAAATATAAAACCACAATAAATAAAAGCCCTAAGTTATAATTGGCTGAGAATAATTACAATTAAGTTATAATTGGCTGAGAATCTGAGTGCTTGAATTTCTATCCACCACAAAATTCATGTTTCCATCCCTTTCCCCTGGTGTCTGTAGGTGAAAATCTGAGAAGCAATTTTGGAAAAGAGGAGTTAAAGATCATATCACTGACCTTATGTAAAAGTAGAGAGGGTAGACTAAAGGCCACCTGTGACAGCCTAACTAGAAATGCAGGAATTATTCACACATTTCACGTATCTCTTAATTACTGGCATGGGAATAAAACATAAATTAGTTATTTTTGTAACTTTCCAGATCTAGAGACTGAAAGGAAATGATTTCATTTTCTGACTCTGTTACAGATTTAGGGGTACCCTTGCTTACACCATTTAGGCCAGGATACACCTGCTAAACACAGATATCTACACCTGACTCACCTGCACTCTCTTTGCAGACAAGGAACCTGGAGCCAGCTCCCAACAAGGAGCACAGTGTGAAGTGGTTTTTCATGGGATCCATCCCTCTGATCAACCTGATGCCTCCTCTGAACTCCAGAGCTCCAACCATGTCCTTCCTGTGCTGGGACCCCAGAACTGGGTGCAGTTCTAGAGGTGGGGGCTCACCAGAGCAGAAGGGCAGAATTCCCCCCTCACCTGTGGATCACGCTGCTTTGGATGCAGCCCAGGACACACTCGGCTTTCTGGGCTGCAAGTTTACAATTGTTGAGTCATGTCCAGCCTCTGATCCACCAACATCCCCAATTCCTTCTTGGCAGAGGTGCCCTTGATCTGTTCATCCCCCAGCCTGGACTGACACCAGGGGTTGCCCCAACCCAGGCACAGTACCAGCATCTGGCCTTGTTAAACCTCATGAGATTTCCATGGGCCCACTTCTCGAGCTTGTCCAGGTCCCTCAGGGTAGCATCTCATCCTTCAGGCATGTCAACAGCATCACTCAGCTTTTTATCAGAAGCAGATGTCTAAAATGGACCAGGTAAACAGTACCTTGGAAAGTCTTTCCCTCATTGATTGCAAAGGGAGTGTGGTAAGACTCCATTTTCACACTGTATCCATGCTAAAGCAGATGAGCCACATCCACTGGTCCTGCATCTACACACTTGAGGAGAAGGGACAATTGGTCATCCAGTGTGACAAGCCCACTGTGGTATCCCATGAGACACAACTCTCTCAGGTGCCACATGGATATTGCCTGTGTTTCAGTGATGTGGTCGTCTGTGAAAAATTGGAGGGACTTGGGGGAAGACCTTGGTAAGAAGAATAATAGCATTTCTTGGCCACAGCTGAAGAGTTCCTAAGAAAAATATGAGCCATCTTTCACATGGGCAGATAGTGATAGGACAAAGAAGAACAGTTTTAAACTAAGAGATGAGAGGTTTAGATTAGATATTAGGGAAAAAATCTTTAAGTATCATGAGGCACTGGAAGTGGTTGCCAAAAGAGGCTGTGGACTCCACATCCCTTGAAGTGTTTAAGGCCAGGTTGGATGGGGATATGAGCAACCTGGGATAGTGGAAGGTGTTCCTGCCCATTGGAAGAGGGTGGAACAGGATGATCTTGAACAGCCTTTCCAACCCAAACCATTCTATGGTTCTATGAACCTATGAAAAAAAAAAAAAAATGAGCCCAGAAAAAAATACAAACTTGCCTCAGGGGCTCTTGGGGTGTATTGTTGTTGATGTTGTTAATCACGTTTATGTCCTCAATGTCAATTAAAAATGAATCCAAACCTACACTCAAATGGATCCATCCATCCCCCTGGGACAGCAAACAGGCACACACCTCAACAATTAAATGAGGAATGTCACCCCATCTATAGCTGGCACTGAGTTAAAATGTGAGCAGACTCAGAAATGATTCTGGAGAGGAAACTGTACAAGGAGCAGCTGAAATGGTCTATTCAGCCTGGAGGAGACTGAGGGGAGAACTCCTTGTGGTCTTCAACATCCTCATAAAGAGAAGAGGATGGCAGGCACTGATCTCCTCTCTGAGGGTGAGGAAAAGCCCTGAAGTTGTGCCAGGGGAGGTTTAGGTCGAATATTGGGAAAAGGTTCTTCACCCAGAGAATGGCTGGGCACTGGAACAGTTTCCCAGGGAAGTGGTCACAGCACCAAGACTGGCAGAGCTCAAGAAGTATTTGGAAAATTCTCTCAAGCACAGGGTGGGATTTGTTGGGGTGTCCTGTGTAGGACAGTGGTCACCAGTGTGTGATATCCTCAGATGTCCCTTACACTGGCACAGAAAGCACCTGGTCATTTGGTGAAACACATCATCCTCCTCTTGACTTATCAGGAACTTCAGCAATTCCATTGTAGCATCAAGCAAAGCTCTTCAAACCCAGCAAAAGGAAAGTAAGGAGGGGGACTCCCCACCCTGATAAAATAACATCATTTGTGCATTTCAAAAGCATGTTGTTCTGGGACTCCTAATGCAAAAACAAGAAATTAATAATAATGGAAATGAGAAATTTAAGGGACAGGTCAGTTCTCAAAGGCAACGAGTGCCTCATCAATCACTCTGTATTTCCTTTTTTTTTTCACTTTTTGGCATCACCAGTCATTTAAAAAATATTCATAAATGTCACTAATGGATTACTGCTGCATCCTGAAAAAAAACCCCTCATTTATTTGTGCAGGAAATGTCAATTAAATTGAGATAGATACTGAAATTAATAAGTACCCAGTAAAATGTAAAGCGCACAATTGATTTTAGATCCTCTGTTATATGCACAGCATGTAATTACCAGTAGTAAATCTAAAATGAAAATATAGGAGCTTATGAGATGCTTCAGTGCAGTTGTTCATTTAGATTCACATAAATTCAGGGGACACACATTACAAGTGCCAGCACTAGCATGAAAGGACTAAACTATAACTACAACCTTCATGGAAGGAAAACAAGAAAAATCCTTCAACAGCAGAAAAAAATATTAAAAAATACATAATTCTCATCTGAGAAGGTCACAGGCTTGTGTTGTTCTTGATGGTGGGGGTAAAAATGAATATATAAGTAAGACATCTTGCAAGATACAAAATAAAAATGCCAGGAGAGTCAAAGGTTAAGTTTTCATTATTTTCAAAATATAAGGGAAATTGGTACATTGTAGTGCATCTACAACAACTACCAGCTAAATTCATCTGGTACGTTTTACTGCAAATGATAGTTTTGCAATGCCATTTAATATGTGTTTTGCAATGCATTTTAATATGTGTTTTGCTTGCACTTCTAGTAGGAGACTTCAGTGATTCATGCAAAGCTACACTTTGTTGTGCTGTGGTTCCATTTTTATACTGCGCTTATCACCCTGGTATCTGAATTCCTGACACATTAAGATTTCACTCACATTCTACACCATTTTTGCAGGCAAATTCTTTAGTCTCACAGTCTGCTTTCCTAAGCACAACATGGGCTTCTATCAGTGTTCTTCAATTTCTCTTGTCATCTGCCAGTATTTTGGAATAGTTTGTGTTGCGTAAGATTAGGCCTGTCCATAATATTGTTATTATATCATCCATTAGGGACGAGTCTGCAAAGGAAACAAATATTTTTAAACTTTATAGTTAATAAAGATCATCTTGAAGATCTTGGGGAGTTAAAATTTATGGCAGAGCTGGGTGAAACTTTCCTGGCACCTCTGCCCACAGAAGGCAGGGAGACGCATTTCATCTGCTGAGGTCATTAAACTACAGACTGGTAAAAATCTTGAGCAAAGTTGGCCTTAAACAGCTGCCAGATGTTGGAGGAGTTTGGCTTTGAATCCACATCCAGAGTGCATCCAACAGATGGAATTCAGTGGTCTTACACACACATCTGCAGTGTCACTGTAGATGGTGTAAAGGATTAATTCTTTTTTCCACCTGCCATTTCAGAAAACCACATCTCTCATGTCCTGTGGCATATCTATCAGGCCCATCTTAAATAGCTGAAATTATGAAACACAGAGAGTTTAAAATTAGGGTGGATCCTCCAAAGGGCCGCAAGCTACAACAGAACCCTCGATTTAGCCTGTTAATTTACTGTACATCCATCTCCTCTACTTCCACAGCCTGGTGACTGAAGACTACATTTCTTCTGGAAAGGCTGGGGAAAAAGTGTCCAAGAGCTCTTGAGTCACTGGTGTCTTCACCCAACAATGGGTTTTAACCATTAGTTGAGAAGATAATTCCCATTCCATCGGCTTCTGTTTAATGGGAGAGGGTACACAGAGCATATCTAAGGGTATTTGGCTGCCACACTGCACAGCTGAGTTTGTCTCACAGAAAGAGGCTTTCTCTCACTGGCTGCTGGTTTAGAGAAAACACATTGATTTAGAATGGATTATTCTTCTGGGAACATAAAAGGAATTAAAATCTCCAAGAACCACAGTGGTTCCAGTGCTTGAATGAGAACAAAAAAACCTTAGACTCAGTATCTACACTTCATGGAGAGATAATTCAGAGACTTAAAAATATGAATAATAGGCTTGGCATCTATGAATGCAAACTTCTGAAGATTTTTAACAAGTTCTGGCCATAGACGTTTTATGATCAAAAGAAATATTAAGTAAGCATCGAAGATCAGCTATTCTTTACAAAGCTAAAATATTTTGCAGTCACTCCAAAATTATCTTTGTAGTTGGCTGCTCTCTGAGTGCTGACAAGCAAATACGTCAGAAGAGCGAGTTTCAGGTGCATATATAAAATTTTCTTTAATCCTTGTAAGTAAACCATGGTCATTCAACAGCTATGTTTAAAAAGAAAGAAACATAATTTTAGAAGGGAGTTGTATATTAAGAGGGTGCCTTTGGAGGATATGGGCAGAGCAATTGAGACCAGGAGGTTGGAGTCCATCGGTGCTTCGTGTGTTGAAACACTGCCCAAAACACTCGGGTCCCAAACTGAAGCACATCCATAAAAACAACTCTAGGAAAGTGATTGTGATGGTGAAAAGGTCAGTTGGATTATATGTAGGTATTTTCATGGAGGAAAAAAATCCTTAATTACCCACGCTAATTGCACCTTCCTGATGCTCCCTCCACAGCATGTGCAGGATGAGGCCTCTGTGGAGCACCTCCACCAGCAGCATCAGTAACCTGTGAGACATGAAAATAAGGAATTCTATCTTCTTAACTGAGGCGGCACTGCACCAGAGCTCCGTCCAGCTCTATGGGGTTCTTTCACACTCCAGCACAGGCGGGCACCAAGAGTGGGGAATCACTGAGGAGTTGGCTTTTCCCTCAGTGAAATCTCCAAGAGTGGGGAATCACTGGGGAGTTGGCTTTTCCCTCAGTGAAATCTCCAAGAGTGGGGAATCACTGGGGAGTTGGCTTTTCCCTCAGTGAAATCTCCAAGAGTGGGGAATCACTGGGGAGTTGGCTTTTCCCTCAGTGAAACCTCCAAGAGTGGGGAATCACTGGGGAGTTGGCTTTTCCCTCAGTGAAATCTCCAAGAGTGGGGAATCACTGGGGAGTTGGCTTTTCTTTCAGTGAAACCTCCAGAGTCATGGGCTGCCCCAAGCTCTGTGGTGCACAGCGTCAGGGGTGGAGGCAAAAAAGTAAAGGAGTCTCTCTTGGATTGAAGTTCCCAGGAATGGTTTTATTGGGTCAGGGAAGCAAAGGATCCACACTAGAAGGGGTCAGGTCTAAGACAGCCCCCAGCCCTGCTGTGCAGGGAGTTAACTACAGCCCAATCTCCAGGGGAGGGTACAAACCATGGACCAATGGGGAATCCCGAGGGGAGGAGTAAGGGGAGGGGATCACAAATTCAGGACCAATAGGAATGCAGAGAGGAAGGGAACCAGATACACTAACCAGGAGAATTGCAACAAGTGGGGCCTCGAGGGACAAATGATTGATACAGAAGAGTCTGGAAGAAGAGGTGGGGTTTACAATGATGGATAGGGAGTAGGGGCAGGGCTAAGGTGACTGGCAGGGAACATTCAAGAAAAATAGGAGGAGTTTACATAACTGACAACTAGGACCATACCAATGTAATCAACGGGGGAAAACAAGAACATACAGACAAGCTTTAACAAACTTCAGCAGAACTAAATAAACACACTACAACACTTAACATATGTGCCCATCATTTTTCCTGGCTGGACATGATGCACCACTGAGTTCTACCAGACTTCCAGGGAAAACATCAGTTTGGGCATCTCTAAATAGGCTCTTAGGAATCATGTAGGAATTTAATTACCCCTGAAATCTCTATCCCTGACTCAAAGTTGGTTGAAATCCAATAACACTTTTAAAAGGTGTTCAGTGAGGCAAAATAGGGAACCTGGATAAAAAAAGGACAATATCAAAACTAATCTTGTGTGACATCTCTGCTGCTCAGCTATCTCAGTAAAACTTCAGTCATATTTATTCCCAATGGATAAATACCTGGTCTTTCCAGGTATTACAAAAATTTTGGAATACTATGTTAGGTGGGGAAGCAAATCTTCCTTACTACTCACAAAGAACAGAATTTAAGATTTGACTTCCATGTAATTTTTAGCCAGCCTTTTCCCTAGATCTTCTATAGGATAAAATATAAATCCAATCCTGAAATCAGGATCTCAGAACATGGTATGCTGACTGAATTATTATGGGGATGAAAGACATATTATCATCATCCTTCTACTGTGAACAGAGCTCCCACCTTCCAAACCCCACCACTACAACCACCTAATGTCATACTCTAGCCTTGTATAAAACCACACTTTTGTGTATACTCACTTATTTCCTCTACATTTCCTTGCATATCTCTGTCTCAGTCTTCTGCTTTCCCTATTTTTTCAGAGCACTAGGGTCAGATAATTGGGACCTGAGGAATTAGTGCATAACAATCCACTTTTACCTGTTGATTCATAGCAAACCTGTGGCACTGAAATTGCATTCTGCCAAGCAGACCTGCGGTGTAGGGGCTGGATAATAGAAGCATACAGGTGTATGCCACCAGCATCCCTATTGATTTGCAAATTGGTCCCCAAGAGACATCTTGGCAAATATTCCCCCAGCATCCAAGAGCTTTGCCTGATAGAAGCTAAAACAAGCTTAAAAGGAAATTCTAATTTCTGTATCCTGCACTGGTTTTAATTGCAGTCTGCCTGTTCTGAAGCCAAAGGGATGATAACAGCTAATGTATTCTCCACCTCAGAGGCAAGGTACCTTCTTCTGTGCATCTAAAAGACTGGAATTATGATCCTGAGAGGATTATAAATTATAGCAACTTCTTTTGCCCAGGGTAGCAGAGTTTTCCAGACCTCTTCAGTGTAATTTCATAAGGATTAGCTGTTTTAAACCAGAAAAAAGTATGAAAGAGAAAATTACTGGGGTGGACACTGGCCAAGAATGTCTCTGAAAAGGACTGACAGTTTTTGCATGATTTCTTTAAAAAGCAAAATTTGTGTTCCATGCTCTGTGTGTTTCTCTGATGATCTTTCCCCTTTTTGGACAGAATCCATCTGATTCTGATCAGATCTGATCAGAGGGAGAGGTCTCAAAGTTACCAAGCTGTCAGAAGTTTAATAGAAACCAGGATCTGTGATATGAGCTCATCACCTTTCAGACACATGGAACCTACACAAGAAAGAGATGTTATAAAGGTTCTTAAAGCTTCAGAATTTGCAGCTTCACATTAAACATCTGAGAATGCAAAAACAGGACCTCCCACCCCTGTTCTCTGAGCAGATAATCAAATCAGGGCTTCCTCAATTCCACCACCCCGGGCACAGTTTGCTCTAAGGGCATCAGAATTAGTCACAAAACAAATCACCTGCAGGCCCACTCACCAAAAGGAAGCTATAAAGAGATATAAATAAATATGCTGTTAAAGCATCGGATATTGAATGAAGATTCTGCTCTACAGAATATTCTTAGCTTGACAGGTTTGCAACCCAAACAGTGAAAAGGTGGTGGAGAGAGGAGTCTGAAGAATAAAGATGTAAAGAAACCAGCAAGACACTGTTTTTAAGCAGTGACATCAAAAGAACCAGAAACGATGTCATCTAATTAATAACCCCCCACAAAACCGAACAAAAAAAACCCCAACAGCAGTGCCCCAGAAACTCCCATTCTGGTTCTCCTGCAAATCAGTTTTGTACTGTGAGTCCATGGCCATTGAGTGACCAAGGATAATAAACCTGTGTTCAAACACTAAATGCATTTATAGTCTACGGCAGGAGTCACCTTATCCTGCTTAAGATGACTTCAGGGTAAACTTCTCAGTAAATCACCCCAGGATTCCTTGGAAGTAATTTAAATCAAGTTAATAAGGCTGAGGATCTTAGCGAAAAAAAAGTGTATCCATCTATTTCAGAGTGAGATGAAACACATTAGGAAATCCACTATATTGCAGACACCAGTGTAAGCAAATTTATCTCACTCCTGCATCTGTCTGTTCCAGGACATGTGGACCTGCAGACACCTGCAAGATAAAGAAACAACTCCTTTTCTTTGCCTGTCAGCTCTTGCTGACAAGACTTGGCCGTTTCACAAGTGCTCTTTGTGTCAGTTGTGAAGGTACAAATTCTGCTCTATGTTTCCACATCCCTGAACTCCCTCCCTGGATGTTTTATAGCAGTCTAAAGAGTTTTCTTATGTTTTGTCTCCTTCTCTTTGTCAGTCAATATCAGAAAGGTGTTTAGTCACATCAGCAAAGTGATTCATCATCTGAAGCATCCTCCTGGCAGGAAAAGCCATTACATTTATTTTCTTAATGCAGCTAAGTAGACATTAATATCAGAAATTACTTTTTAAATGCAGACTGACTGATTCCTCTGTGTTCATATCATCTGCAGACTGCTCTGAAAATCACAGTCTTGAAATAATACTGACTTTATCTCATTATTTTCTATCAGAAACAGTTCTGAGCATGGACAGTGCTTTCATTGATCCTTTCTTTACACGGGGCTGGTTAAGGACATGAATTTGTTGACATGAGGAAATTCTTTTCATAGTCACAATTGTGTCTGAATATTATGGGGGAACGGCTTTAAAATGAAAGTAGGTTTAGATTGGATATTAGTAAGAAATTCTTTACTGTGAGGGTGGGGAGGCCCTGGCACAGGGTTCCCAGAGAAGCTGTGGCTGCCCCATCCCTGGAAGTGTCCAAGGCCAGAATGGATGAGGAGCAACCTGGGATAGCGGAAGGTGTCCCTACCCATGGCAGGGAGTGGGAGCTAGAGGAGTTTTAAGGTCACTCCCAACCCAAACATTCAATAAGTTTTCAATGCATGTCAAGTACTGCCCTCTCCTCACGAGATTCGGGAATTCAGATTCTAATTCATCAGTCCACCTATATTTGTGTGGCCAGAATTCTCATGAACAAAATGTACAAAAGTTGGATGGGTTTGGAGAGATGTCCATGGCTTCTGAAAATCTGATAGGATGAGAATTGCTTCTAGCATAGAAAAGATGGGGGAAAGCTGCTTCTTTACATTAGATTCTCCAGTATATTGGAACTAAAGGTTTTTATGGGCCTCCCTCCCCTCCCCTCCCCTCCCCTCCCCTCCCCTCCCCTCCCCTCCCCTCCCCTCCCCTCCCCTCCCTTCCCTTCCCTTCCCTTCCCTTCCCTTCCCTTCCCTTCCCTTCCCTTCCCTTCCCTTCCCTTCCCTTCCCTTCCCTTCCCTTCCCTTCCCTTCCCTTCCCTTCCCTTCCCTTCCCTTCCCTTCCCGCACCTTCCCGCACCTTCCCGCACCTTCCCGCACCTTCCCGCACCTTCCCGCACCTTCCCTTCCCGCACCTTCCCCCTCCCCTTCCCTCCCCTCCCCTCCCCTCCCCTCCCCTCCCCTCCCCTCCCCTCCCCTCCCCTCCCCTCCCCTCCCCTCCCCTCCCCTCCCCTCCCCTCCCCTCCCCTCCCCTCCCCTCCCCTCCCACGCCTTCCCTTCCCTTCCCTTCCCTTCCCACACCTTCCCTTCCCTTCCCTTCCCTTCCCTTCCCTTCCCTTCCCTTCCCTTCCCTTCCCTTCCCTTCCCTTCCCTTCCCTTCCCTTCCCTTCCCTTCCCTTCCCTTCCCTTCCCTTCCCTTCCCTTCCCTTCCCTTCCCTTCCCTTCCCTTCCCTTCCCTTCCCTTCCCGCACCTTCCCTTCCCGCACCTTCCCTTCCCGCACCTTCCCTTCCCGCACCTTCCCGCACCTTCCCGCACCTTCCCGCACCTTCCCGCACCTTCCCTTCCCGCACCTTCCCGCACCTTCCCGCACCTTCCCGCACCTTCCCGCACCTTCCCGCACCTTCCCTTCCCGCACCTTCCCGCACCTTCCCGCACCTTCCCTTCCCGCACCTTCCCTTCCCGCACCTTCCCTTCCCGCACCTTCCCGCACCTTCCCGCACCTTCCCGCACCTTCCCGCACCTTCCCGCACCTTCCCGCACCTTCCCGCACCTTCCCTTCCCGCACCTTCCCGCACCTTCCCTTCCCGCACCTTCCCGCACCTTCCCGCACCTTCCCGCACCTTCCCTTCCCGCACCTCCCTTCCCGCACCTTCCTTCCTTCCTTCCATCTGTCCGTCTGTCCCCCTCAAGTTCTCTCCCTCTCTTTGAAAAGATCCTTTTAAACCAACCTCTCCAAACCAATGTCCTGGCTTTTCTCAGAGGAGAGGATCCCTTTCTGTTTTCTGGATAACTGTTCAATTATTACCCTCTTTTCCCATGGAAATGAAGCCTAGGTGGTCTCACTGCCGCTGAGTATTTCTGTGTGTGCACCACCAATAACTTCTGACCTCATTAAACAAAATTATAGAAAAGCCTGAAGCCTCATAGATAATTACATTTCATGAAGGCAGACAGAACTTACAGGCACTGCCACTGCAGGAAAATAAACAAGCATAAATCTTGGCATAGATGGGAAAATCCACATGGGGGAGAGCCTTTTACAGATGCCCCAAGCACAAGAAAATCTTCAGTCATAGTTTAAACCTTGCTTAAAGCCAAAGCAAATCTACCACAAGACACACATCCTCAGGCAAAGAAATTTAATTTATTCCCAAAATCCTTAAGTAAATTTTGGGTCAATTCTGTGTGATATCTTAATTAGGTTTGTATGTGAGCTAAAAGGCAATAACAAAGCTTGGGCCAACAGATAATGCACTAAGCTTTCTTAGTTGATTTAATTCTGAATCTAGAAAGTATTTACAATTTCTTGGTAGTTATTTACTTGTTTGTGTGACTTCCAACTCACACAGCGATTCTCTCTCAAAATGACCTCAAATCTCTGGCTGTTCACGTACCTTTAAAGTGAACAATATTTGTGTACTCTGGTCTTAGCCAGAGGTTTATAGATCTCTACCACCCACCCCTCCCAGTCTCCATAAAGACAACTGTTAAATCTCTCCCTGGTCCTGCTCTCCCTTGACCTCTCTTTGATTCAGGACTATCTTTCCATTTGTCAGTAGGATGACAGCAAAAGAAATTGCACTAAATTCTCATTGAACCCTCCCCTCCGTAAGAAATTAACTCTTGCTCAGGAATTTGGAAATTACTGAAAAGTGAGTTTTCTCAGAAAAATCACATTTTTCTGGTCATTTAACTTTTCTTCTTAGTGACCTGTCAAAGGCAAAATGAGGGGCTGGACAGACCTATGGTGCTTTGATGGTCTTTGTATTTAATTTCTCTGCCATCTGAGGATGGTAAGGTTTTCTGTGGACTTCTTTGTGGAAAAAAGTCTCAGTCCCAGACCTCAACAAGGATTTTTTTTCCCACTGCTTGGTGCAGATAAGAATTCTCTAAGGTGAGCAGTGGAAAAGCAAAGCTTGCTGTGCTATTTCCTATAGAAAAGAGACAGTAATTGCTGGATGTTTTCCCATTTTCCTACTCATGTAAAATTTCCATTATCTTTTTTTTTTCCTTTTTCTGGGGGGCTTGCACTGCTGTTTATTACCCATAAAAAATTGCCCAGTTTCCTTGACAGGGTGCAAACCACTGCATTTTTTTTCCATTCAGCTTCTTTGACATGTTTTTTTCTTGCTCAGTTTAGGGGTCAGCTATTCTTTCTCCTGTTGGGATTTGCTTTTCTCACCTATGAATTACTGGCTTTATTTATGTGGTAGTGTCAAAGGGTTCACAAATATGGAGCTTGTTAAGATTTGTGTGCGTTTCTGTGTCCCTTTTCTTTAGGTTAGGACAATAAAGATGATTATTAATGGTGCTCCCCCAGAGCAGAACTCTAATCTGGCACAGCCTCCTTCAAAGGGAACAGCAGACTGCAGAGAACAAGATAAACTATGCTCACCCTAACTCAGTGACCTCTCTTTCTTCTGCAAAAACTACCAGCTTAAGAAAAATCTCCACAGTCATAAATCACCATCACTCACCACTGTTTGGAAAGAGCTGGATGATTTTGGTACATTTATCATGGTTTAAGGAATTTTGACATGTTGTTCTCCTCTGAATGTTAAAGATATTTTCTTTGTGGTTGTTTCCTTCCACCACACACACACATTGCAGGAGGGCTGCTCAGAAAAGTGACAATATCAATTGTCAGGGGGGAGAGGGGACACATTGTCCATGCTCCTTGAAGATAAAAACATTGAAGGAATTTGACCTTGACTGAAGGAGCTTCCGTGGAAGATTAGAAAAATAACAGCTCGCTAAACAGGTGCCAGGTCATAATTACCACTAATGGCCACCTCATGCGTCATTCCAGGCACCTCACAACAAAAAATGTTATCTTTTGACAAAACTGTTGGCAACCACACATGGAAAAAAATTAAGGTTTTACCCATTATTTTCTATTTTTTTTTTTTTACAGACTGAGAGTTACTTGACTGTAAGTAAATAACCCACTGAAGAAAGGCAAGTAGTCCAAAAGTGAGAAAAATGTTTATTTACTATGAAACTGTCTGTGGATAGTAAGATTTATAACTAGAAGGGATAAAATAAAAAGAGATTTCTGAAGTATTGATAATTTTTTATGTTTTTTTCTGCCTCAGTGTGGAACTGAAAGCTCAAGGAATATTTGCTTAAAAACGGAAATCATTAAAAGTGTAAATCTTTTGATTATTTTTCTCATTTGATTATTCTTCTCTTTAATATATAAAAAAAACCCACCTCCTCTGTCAGGTATAAACATTTTGCTTAGGCTTGATTCACTGAATTGAAACTAAATACTTCCAACCTTTTTGATTTGACCTGAACCTATTTACAACTTTCTCCTGTTAAACTAAATGGTAAATCATGAGTCCCTGTCACTAAAAGTATTTATGGGATATTAGGTTTCAGAAATTGCTCCAGCAGCCATTTAAAAATTTCTCCAGGAGCAGAGAGAAAAATATTGGCCTATTCTTCTACTGAATCATACTGCAAGGAGTACTTTGAATGTGGATCTCACAGCTCTGGCAGTCAGGATGATTTTAGATTAGTTGAGCTGGGGCAGAGAGAGGAGTATCACACAATGGCATGTGAAGTGCTCTCAATTTGTTTCAATTTCAAATCCCACACCGAGGCTAACTGGCTGCACCAGCACAGCATCCAGTGCTGCCCAAAATGTGAGGATTTCAGGAGATCTCTGTGTGGAGCTTTTCATAATTTAGGGAGATCTGCTCATCACAGGCAAAGGTGTCTAAGGCAAGTCTTTGACCTTTAACTCCAGTGGAAGGTCGTCCTTGCCCATGGCAGCGGGGTGAAGCAAGGACGATCTTTAAGGTCCATTCCAACCCAAACCGTTCTATGACTCTGTGATTTTTCATGTGAAACAGCTTCATTTATTTCATAAACATATGAGAATTAAGGAAAGTGACAATTCCAGCAAGGTTTCTTCATATGGACACAAATGCTTGAAATTAATTATTAACACCTTTTCTACTATTGCTTTCTGTCTGCATTCTGCTGTCACTGTAGCACAGAAAAAAATCATTTAATTGGAAAAAAAAATCCTCTGTTTAATAGGGAATAACTGTTTTGAAGGTTTAACTATATTTTGTCATTTCACAGTGTTTTCCTATGTTGAGACAGCTTTTTAAATCCCCCTAGACCTTTCACCTTTGAAAAACAGGGTCTACAAAAAACAATCAGAGAACATCAGTTTTTCAGCCTCGCTTGGAATTACTCTCTTCTTCTGACACCACAATTACTTTTGATGAAAATTTCTGTATGGAGATTGATAAATAAATGATATCTGGCTGAAATATTCACAGTGGAGCCTGTCGAAGCACAGGATCTTCAGGAGAAAGCCTTAGGATGAAATACAGCTGCACCATCTACAGCAGTGATGAAGTGAGTTTTTTAAGGTCTAAAGTACATCTGTGAGAGAGCTCAGAGGTGGAGGAGGTTTATCTCTCTCATTCAGTGCAGCTCCACAGAGTTGGCAAGGGCTGAGCTGGCTCAGGGGGGTCAGGACTAGCGGTAGATGCTCAGTTCCATGCCCAAAATTAAATCATTTCCCTGAGCCCTCTTTTTCTGCGTTCCCTTTGCATTCTGCCCTAGAAAAGCTTCCAATGGGATGAGATAATAAAATAAAGGCATATTTCTGTGTTATGAGAAGTACTTTTTTCTCTAAAAACAATTTAGGACAGACAGATAAAGCCCAGAATTACACCAACAGTGCAGCCAAAGCTGCAGAGTCACCTTTTGTGTTGATCAGGAAAAACCAAGGGCTGAAGCTGAACCACTTACAGTAACTGTCTCCAAGAAAGAGGATGAACAAGGTATTTCCATGAGGGATGAAAGCTCATGGGGTCAGAAATCACAAAAATGTGTTTTTGTACATGAGGCTCAAAGCCACATTCAGTCAATGCCAGCTCTGCAGACAGAAACATTTCTGAGAGCAGACAGACAGATTTATAGGAGTATGAATATATTGACTCATTAAGGTTTGGACTAAAGACATGCATAAGTCTGGAAATTAGCAACAGTTTGAAAGAAAAAATGATATTAAAACATCATCAGCCAAAAGCAATATCACCACTGTAACAACAAACACCAGATGAAATAGATAATGGAACTGAGAAATCATTAAGCAGTGTGAAAACAGATCCTCTGGATAAAAATGAACTCTTAGCGTTACAGACAATAATTATCACTCTTCTCTAATGCCCTGATGCCCTGACTTAACCTTCTTGCTGTTGTCAGGCACAAAAAAAGTCCAGGACCAAAATCCACATTTTGATTGAGTTGCCTGAGTGAACAGAAAATATTCATATCAAGGAAATAAGGTGAAATCAACAGCATGCTGAGAAGCAAAGACAATAGAAGTTTTCAAAATCCAAGCACTAATTCAGTTTTGAAAAGAAAAATAATTTTGAATTTGCATAATCTTGAACTAGAATGACTATATCTTAGAGGAATTGATTAAATTTGCCTGCAAATTTTCCTGTTTCTACTCTTACAATTGTGGTAAAAAGCCAAGCAAAGTATTTCTTGGGTAATTTATTTAAAGGATTTAACTTCTTCTTCATATCTGCAAACTGCATTTAGCAGCTTTTCATTTTTTCAAATTTCTTTGCAACTTAAAACTATTTGATCCAAACATGGACTAATAGGAACTGGCAGAATTATCAGAAACCAGTAATGGCCTTGAATTTTGTAAATTTACTTATTTCATTGTGCATTTGGTCAACACATTCTGTGGTAGTGCTTACGATGAGAATGAAGCGTTCATGTTTCCTTTCCAAATATTTCCTGTCTAAATGGAGACACAGAAAATGTGAGACGGGCCAGGTAGGCAGAGCAGGTGGTGATATCTCTATGTAATCTAATTCCTGCAATTGATTTATTATGTCAAAAATTAAATATGGAAACTGCTCTCTGCTTGGATTCCAGGATGCAGAAGAACAAAAATCTGCCTTAGTGCCTACTCCAAATACAAGACTGAAAATGCAGTCACAAATATGGTAAGAAGTGACCCCAATAAGCTGTCTGACCATTGGCCATTTTCTGTAGGTCTAGGTGAAAAAGAGAATCTTCAGGAGGACTTGAAGACCAGTTCAGGAGATGCTGATAGCACCTTCATATGAGCAAAGAAACTGCACAGAAACTGTTGAAAATTAGGCAAGGAGGGTAGGAAAGCCATTATCAGGGTTCAGCAGATTATGGACTGGACGTGTCAGTAGCACAAAGGAGGTGACAGGCACTGAAAGTGGGTAAAAGCAGTTTCTTTCTGGCTTCCTGATTAATGTTGTCCAAAATCTTTACCTTTTCCCCTCATTACTCCAATGCAAGGCAGTGCAAGCACCCCAACAGAGACTGCAGGAGGTGAGGAGTGCAAGCTGAGACCAGGCTGCTCAGGGCACAGGATGATGAAAAAACCCCTGGACTCACTTCATTCTTCTCCAGTTGGAAAATACTAGATGTCATGTCCACCCATGTGTCCTGATGGTGTGCAAAGGGTAACAAATTAAATATAACTTTCCAGGAACAGGAATGATGGAGATGATATGATGGGATATGATGGAGTCACGGCATCAGAAATTTATTATGACTGACATTTTTATCCTGTGTTAACACCCCATTACAAATCATGGTCCCTGTTCCTGAAGACTCACCAGCTGTAGAAACCAGACCAGGACAATGTGCAGGCCCTTCCCCAAGAAACTTTACATAGAAGCCACAAAAGGTGGGTGCAGCAGGATCACAGACTCATGGGATGGTTTGGGTTGGAAGGGACCTTAAAGATCATCTCATTCCAACCCCCTGCCATGGGCAGGGACACCTTCCACTAACCCAGGCTGCTCCAAGCCCCATCCAGCCTGGCCTTGAACACTTCAAGGCATGGGGCATCCACAGCTTCTGTGGGAAACCTTTCCAGTGCCTCCCCACCCTCACAATAAAGAATTTCTTCCTAATATCCATAGAGGTGAGGAAGGAATATCCCTGGCTTGTCCAAATTCATTCATCTGCAGCCCAACTGCCATCATCCAATTGTGAATCAAAAGGGATTAGAAAAGAGGAGCAAGGTGGCTCCATGGTTATTTTACAGAGATCTCCCTCCAAGGGTGACACCTTTGGAAGAAGATACAAAGCTACCTTCAAGGAGCCTAAAAATCAGTATGCAGAAGCATCATTGACCTCATGGGTACAAGGAAAGAAGCTCCCTAACAGCCTGATGGGTCTGGAACAGTCCTTACAGGTTTTGGAAACAAACCCAAGGCTCATTCACAGGCATGTGAAGAAAGCACTAGATGTCATAGAGAGAATGATTTAATTGCTCCAGTGTCTCTTTGTTCCAGTGGGGGTAATGTTCTTTTACTCGAGGGATGTTTGTGAGTGGGAAACCCAGACACTAACAACAAGAATATGGATATTGGGAAAAAAATACCTTTTCTTAAAGAGTGATTAAGCATTGGGTCAGGGAGCTCAGGGAAGTGGTGGAGTCACCATCCCTGGAAATCTTAAAAAACTGAGGAGATGTGGCATTTTGCAATATTATGGGCATGTTGTTATTCCGTCAAAGGTTGGATTTGATGATCTTGATTGCCTTTTCCAACCTTAATGATTTTATTGTTCTATGAAATCTGCATATTTTGCAGCATTTTACTTGTAAATGTGGTCTCCTACACATATTAAATCAGGTAGGCTCTTTGGGGGTGGACACTGTAAGGTAGTGACCTTACAACTCACAGAAAAAAGCTTCTGAAGAAACATAGCACCATTTGGAAGGACAAAAGCAAACAGTGGAGGAGGGAAAGGGGAGAAGACTTTGGAGCTGATAGTACAAGTGGAAAGGGCTGGAAGGTGCAGCTATAAATGGCTCTCTAACTACAGAACAGTTTAGTTTTACAAGCAGAGTCCTCTTCTGTTATTGCCCAGCATGGAGTATGTGATGGAGTAAACATTCAGTAAAGATTTGGCAGCCTGGCCCCTCTCGCAAGAAATATGACAGGGTCGCAGGTTTCTTTGTTTTGTTTCAATAATTGGATTTTCTGGGCTCTGAGTGCTCCCTTCTGAGGCGTTAGGAACAGACGCAGGGGTGGAGGAAGCAGGATAACAATTTCAAAGAAGCCATCATTACCGTGCCTGTGGAAATCCGGATCTGCATCTCACAAGGAAAGCTCAAAGGCATTTCACAACTTGCACAATTCCATGCCTAACAGGAGCTAATCTCAGGAGCAACACCAAACTTTGTGTTTGGAGGGTTATTTTTATTTTAATTTGTCTCCCGAGGCAGCCTTATTTGAGCTGAGTTTTAAGGACAAAGCGGAGGACTTTAAAAGTGTCTTTAAGCCCACAACTGCAATACCTGCTACTACCTAAATCTCAAGTATTTAATGGTTCCTAAAAAATATATTGCCTTGTTAATGCCTGCAGCAAAGCATGCAGTTTATGGGGAGTGAGCAGTAATGCCCCTTTAGCCATCTGGCCAGCAAGAATACAATGGGGTGTTTGATAACAGCCATTTTCGTGTCTGCAGGAGATGGCTGCAATAAAAAGAACAAACAAGCACATTTACAGGGGGCTGCAGTTGGAGACCGAGCCAGACAAGGAACCATAAGAAATTTAATGTAAATCTCTGCAGCCCAATCACAGACAACTTCATTTCTCCTAAAGTCAAATGGAGCTTGATGCCTTTGGTTATGCAAATGGATATTCCCACCCTCAGTGAAAGTGCCTGAAGAACCTTGAGGGTCTCTGCCACCATAATTTTCAGTTATTGAGGCAATAAGAAGATTGGAAGATTAACTTGGAAAAAAACCCACCAGAAGTCATGGAAATAGCACCAAAGCAGCGTGTATGGGGAAACTGATCACCCTGCACTTACTCCATGGTCCTTCCTACATGTTTGATGGAAAGACTTCAGTGAATTTTGAATAAAAGACAAAATCAGCAAGTCAAATTAAAGCTATTGCAGGGCATAGGTTGATTGGACCAACCAGGAGATCTAGAAAGGACCTGAGCCTCCAGCATGATAAGATTGGATATTTTGAAAATATCTTTATTGTGGGGGTGATGAGGCACTGGCACAGGTGGCCCAGGAGATTGTGGACTCCCAGTTCCTGGAAGTGTTCAGGGCCAGGCTCAATGAAGCTCGGAGCAGCCTGGTCTAGTGGAAGGTGTCCTTGCCCATAGCAGAGAGTTGGAACTGGGTGATCTTTAAGATCCCATCAAACCCAAATAATTATGTGATTCTGTGAACACATAGAAGATCTTCAGCACAGTGATAGAGCTGGAGTTGAAATTTCAGCAGGATCAGCTCTAACCTTTCTATCACTTTGTGTGGTATGAATGTCACAATTCCTATCCAAGTCACGTTTTTATGAAACCATTTTATTTCAAGACATACTGAACTGCTGTCTCCTTCCCTGAGCATGAAAATCACATAATATGATTTCATTCCTCTGCCTGTTTGTGCACCGGTCACACAAAAAGTTGTGGAACTACAACCAGGCTTTTCAGGCTTTTAAACACGCAAATATAAACTGCTATTAAGGGTACATCACATTTCCTTGCTTAGTGCCTGGCTCGTAAAATGTAATAGCTCTACAGTCTTTCCAGCATTCAAAGTAAAGTTTTTCCCTTAAGCCCTAAAGGGAAGGAGAAATTTATGTCACCTAATCTCAGCTATCTAAAAATTAGCCATGTAATCTAAGACAGTCATCTCTGTTTTAGCTGGTGCAACAAATGGAGCATCTTCAGAGCACAGCTCATGGAATTGTAAACCAGGAAGAGTCAGCTCTGGGGGGAAAGGCCTAAATGGAGATGTTTTCATGTGCATTGGGTTATAAACCTGACTTCACTCTAGAGGGGTTTGTGGCACATTTAGTTCCCCAACCGTGGCAACTTAGTGGTGTTCCAGGCACTACAGGGTGTCCCACAGAGCCTTCAGAAGGGTGTGATCTCCTCTGTGTCGTATTTCCCAGCCCATGTGTCACCATAGGGCACCTGAATGGCACCAGATGTCCATGTTCAGGAAACTGAATAATTCATCAATTTCCTGGTCAGCAGAAGAGCTTTTCTGATTTAATTAATGCTATGCCCATTGTTTATAATGAGATTTTGGACACTTTGTCATCACTTACACATGGAAATCTAAACTGCAGTTATTTAATCTGGGGACTGAATCCTTCCCTAATATTCCTCGTGTGCATGGATGGGTCTGGCTGCGGAAGCACATTTATCTTTTTGCTTGAGCAGAAGAGAATCCAGACAAAGAATTTTGACTAAACTCCTAATTTCTTAAGAGCTAAATCACAGCAGGTATAAATTTGAGTAAAGGTGCTCATGGTTTTGATGTTTGTTTGGAAGTAGAGGATCTTTAATGTTCCTTCCAACCCAAACTGTTCTGTGGTTTTAGGAAGATTTTGGCTTCAAATACCAAAACAAAATAGTAACGAGGACAATGATCTAATAAATGATTCTGCTGTTCCAAAAATAATCTTTTCTCCCTTATAGCTGTTTAGTTCTCTGTCAATAACATCCAGCTGCTAATCTCACAGCATTTCATTCACGGACTTTGATGAAAATGTCAAAAAATTTTTTTCACATGAAGGCAGAAGCTTCACCATGAGAAGAATCTCCCACAGTACAGACGAGCAGGAGCCCAAAATTTACATCTTCAGATGCCAACATTGTAAATCGTAGAAGCAACATAAAGAGTGGAATTGGATATGCAACTGAGTGTAACAGTATGGCACCAGCATAAATCAGAACATAAACATTATGAAACAAAATATTGCTGCTTTGCTGCTTGAAATAAGTTGTGGATTTTACTCAGCTTATGCTTTAAACAATGAGTGCAGCAGAAATGACAAGTGGAGAAAGCAGAATAAAAAGGTGAAATGAAGCTCTAACTTATTTTCTTTTTATTTTATATATAATTTTCCAGGAACAGAACCTGGCTGCCTGTAAAGCTACTGGATCCCCTGACCCCAGAACAAATTACATTTAGTTCAAGTTATGGTTATGTGGGAAGAATATTTGTGACTAAAAATGCTTGTCTTGGAACAGATGTTGAGTTAGCCAAAAGAAATTACTAATTTTAAGGTCAAGACAATCTTTCACTCTTTAAGGTCAACACAATCTTCCACTATTGAATAGAGAAATCTACCACTGAGTTTCAATTTTGACATACTGAGTTCACTATCTTGATTTATCTCTTGCTTTCAAACCGAAACATAATATTTGGCCACTGACTTCTCATGCAGCATCATTCCAATATCTGCTGACCATTTGAAATCTAAACCCATAATTGAAGTTTGGAGGGTTTTTTTCAGTCTCAGGCTGCTGGTTAACAACATTTTGCATCTGGAGTAAAAAGTAAATTTTATCACCTCTTCCAAATAAAAGCACCTCTACAAATATTTATTTGCATCCTCCACAACGAGGTGCAGCTTAGAAACAACCAGCTACCAACACTTATGTTAGTTTTGAGCTCCTGGGGGATAAGTTGCCTTTATTGGGAAACAATGTTTTTATCTCTGCTGCACTGAATTGTTCAGTTTGGACATATTCTGAGACATAAAATTCAGTGTCTCCTTCAGGACACGATTTGGGAAAGACATCAGCTTCTGAAAGTTTATGTTTTTAGACAGTCTCTCAGCCTATTCTACTCCTGATATCTCACACATTGTTATATCTCAGGTTATCTCCTGCATCACTGTAATAGGTCTATATTTCATAAAACACAAAGTTTGATTTCTGCAGTGATTGATACCACTATTTATTGTCCATTTGTGAGATGACTCTTCTCCTTGAGCTTTAGTGCTGTAATCAGAATGAAGGAATGCTTCTGGTTGAAAATATTATCTGCCAATAAATGCTCTTTTAGGATGGCCCAAAAAGATAGGTTTAGCAGTAGGGTAATTTACAGAAGTGGAAATAAATGGAAAATGACAAAAAAATAAAAAATGACAATTTTTGTCAGGAAATGCAACTTGATCAAATTTCCCAGGACTTAAGACAGCATTAAATGGGGTAAGAAAAAAAATTTTAAAATAAAAATAAAAATAAAAAATAAAAACAAAAAACTATAGGCTCGGATGTTCATGTAGGATATTCATGTAACAATATTTTTCGTTGTTCATGCTGAAAGAAAGAAATAATTGTCCAGATGATTTCCACCCTCTCTGCCCTTCCCATTATTCGAGTGGCCACCATAACAAATCTCAGCAGAAGGAGGACCTCAACCCACTACTGGTGTCTGCATGGACATGGTCTCTTCTTGATATCAACTGCTTTTTTATTGAGTATTTTTATAATCTGTAGAATATATATTTCATCCCTAGATACTCCAGATCTTTCACAAAGAAAAAACTCTTTCAACTCCTTGAGTGGCTTGATTTAACCCAGATTTATTAGCCAGAAAATTCCTTCAAGGCAGTTTGGTAGATTAGAGCTGTTTCACTGTGTGGAGGGGCCTGAATGGAGAAATTTGAGATCCAAATTAATAGGTCTTAATTAATGGCAACTTAAATCTGAGAAAAAATGATCACTTGTACATCATTTGCTCTTCCTGGAGTTATTATCTTACATCATGTCTGCATTAAGTACTTAACGGGTTCATTATTTCATCAACACACTCAGTTCCAGCCATTACCAGCAAATGTGGTCAGGTCATGGAACAGATCTTTAAGTAGAACAGTTGGACGTTTCCTAGTCTGCAAATCCCTTCAAACATGGGTGTCCCATGAGTGTTTCAAAAGAATGAGACCATCTAGCTCATTAGTCTAATAATTAGCGTCTTATAAGAGATTCTGCAGCTCCCCAGTATTCTAGAGGTACAGCTGAAATGTGAATTTGTATTTCCCAAGAATTTATATCACTTCTTGGACTGGTATCAAACAGACTGAGTGCAGCTGGATGGTTTTGAGCCTGCACAAATTCATTGCAGATAACAGGAATACTTTTTTGTCCTAAATGAAAGGAGTTTTGTGTGCAGATCACAGTATCTGAATTAACTCCTCAGCAATGCTGTGAAGGTGGGATGTTCATGCAGTACTCAGGAACTGCTCCTCAACACATATAAAATATTCATCATTAAAGAAATCAGTATTGTACCATGAAAATTACATGAAATGAAGAAATTGAACACTTGAGGTGTCTGAAGGAAGGTACCTGTATGGTTTGTGATCCAGCTGCCAAAATGCAGAAATCTGGAGTCATCATGTCCCACCTGGAGTGCTGTGTCCAGCTCTGAGACTCCCTACACAAGAAGGACATGGACCTGTAGGAGAAAATCCACAGGAGACCATGAAGATGCTCTGGGGGCTGGAACATCTCTGATATGGACAGGGGCTGGGAGAGCTGGGGATGTCCAGCCTGGAGAAGGGAAGGCTCCAGGGAGAACTCAGAGCCCTTTCCAGTGCCTGCAAGAGAGCTGGAGAGAGACTTTCTCTAAGGGTAAGTGGTTATAGGAGAAGGGGGGATGAACTTAAGCTGACAGAGAGTAGATTTAGATTAGCTATTGGGAAAAAAGTCTTTACAAGTAAGGTGAGGCCTTGCTGCAGCTTACCCAGAGAAGCCATGGACTCCCAACCCCTGAAAGTGTTCAAGGCCAGGTTGGATGAGGCTTGGAGCAACCCAGTCTAATAGAAGGTGTCCCTGCCCATGGCAGGGGGCTGGAATGAGATGATCTTGAAAGTCCCTTTTAATCCAAACTGTTCTGTGAGTCTGTGATTCTGTTTGAGTTGGAATAAGGTAGTCAAAACACTGATACTGTGCTGGCAGACATCTCACAGGACACACAACAGACAGAAGCCCTCCTGAAACATCCAGTGACAGAAAGGAGATAAGAAAAGCAACTCAACTGGTATTAGATGCCCACAGGAGTTAACTGAGTCCTAGATTTGCCATCTGTGCTCCCTTTATACTTAGTGGAGCTCTGAAGCTGCCCCAGTTACTCATGGACAAGGATCACACC
Organism: Poecile atricapillus; assembly: GCF_030490865.1. NCBI lineage: Eukaryota > Metazoa > Chordata > Aves > Passeriformes > Paridae > Poecile > Poecile atricapillus. The sequence continues at coordinate 150,438,541 of NC_081250.1, read as the reverse complement.
ATGGATTTGGGGCTGGAAGTTAAAACACCGGACAAAGGGAACATTAGACTTTAGGAGTTACCTTGCAATAGCCCAAAAGACACTAAACACCTATATTTCAACAACTGAATCCTGCTCCTGTCTTTGATTTTACATTGCACAGAAGATACAAAGAGTTTTCCAGTTTCTCAAAATAAATCCCCCCTAGAAACAATAACTTCTTAAGCAAACCCTGGAAAACACCAGGCTCAGAAGTTACCAACGGATGCAGATAAAGAAAATACTTGAAGTGTGGCAGGAAAAAAAGAGCATTTTCCAAATTGGCATTTGTACACGCAAATAAGCAGCACTTTGATCCATTCCCATGTATGTCAGCTGCACCAAGACACAGGAACAGCCAGGGGCTCCTTTCCAAAAGAATTCCATAGTAAGTCACAGATGCCTATGACCTCAAAGAACCTGCTGAGCACCTGAGGCAGCAAGTTCTACACCTGAAGCATTTGGTAATGAGGTTTCTACAGAGATACAATTTTAGATGCTCAAGCTGAAAACAACATAGACATTAAAAAAAAAAAAAAAAGAAACCTGGCCTGGACCACTGCCAAGAGCTGCTCCGAAACTGACTCTAACTGTTCCATTTACTCTCATGATAAATAGGATGGTTTAATGGAAACACTGTACACAAAACTGTACTGCTCAGGTAATTACCTTGATTGAAACAAGTGTTTTTACACTGAAAGCAAAATTTCCCTGGAGTTAAACCAAACCTCAACAAGAACAAGACCTCTGTGGAGATGCAGTCATAGAAACAAGTTTGTGTGCTAATTATTTTCCTGTGGTTCTCTTAATGAGTCACTTGCTAGAGTCCACTGGTCACAAAGATGATTATTTTAATGATGATTCATAGAATTTGGGTACACATTGCAAACACCAAGTGCTGCAGCAGTTGCTATGGCAGGAAAATGTGTGTGGTTTGTTCCTCAAATAGCAGAGTAAATAATTGCATGACAGCTTGTTCCTCCTCCAGAGGGTCTCCCAGTGTTGGAAATTGTCTTCAGGGAGCTCTCTACATTCAACATTTCCACCCCCTGGTTTTTTTCCTGAGCTTGTGGATAAAACCCTTAAACACTTGTTTCCCCATGCAAAGCTCATTTTTTAGCTTTTTTATTTTTTCCCCAGTACTGGAGACTTAGAGTTTGATTCTGGTCTCTTTTACCTTGGTGCAAATCAGGAGTAAATCTCTTTTTTTTCAGTATTACCAGACTCTCCAGCTACAGAAAACAGCAGACAAAAAGCAGATCCCCTCTCTCCACACAGGGCAATAAGGAACAAGGTGGTATTTAAGACAGGTAAAAAATACTCAATTTTAACAGGGTTGAGTTTAGTCCTGTCCCCCTTGAAAAGTACATACATATTCTAGAAAACTCTTTGATTTTGGCCTGAGTGTTTTCTAAATCCAAATTTTGGATGTATTTTTAAACTGAAAGTGCTGAAATAAGACAACCATCCCTACGGCAGCAGGAAAGAAACAGCACATAATGAAAAAGAATTTTAAAAAGTATATGAGGAGTTGAATTCCTGGTAGATATCCTTCCTGAGCACCCGAAATTAGCAGCCAGAGAAAGGAATAAAAAAGTGACACATAGAGCTGAAAATCTATTTTAAAGGGGAGCATGTTAAAGGGGAAAAGGAACAATGTGGGTTAATCTGATGGAGGTGGGTTTTCTCATCACCAGGGATTGATAAACCTGCCAAGGAAGGTAGCTCTGCTTAACAGTTCACTTCACTGAGGCTCTTAAGCATCTGCTTTATCTGAAGGGTCTTTATTCTAAATAAATGATACTTCTCCATACGGCAGCTATTTGCTCACAGATTGCTATGTTCATTGCCCCAAAAGAAGCAGAACAGAGAGGCTGAAAGCTAAATCAGACTTGATGCAGCTATAATTGGTATTAGGGAGCTGCAGAGGGGAAAACCTTTCCGGGGGGAAGATAGAGATGATGCCAACCCCCTTCACATGATGGGTTGGAGCCCAGAACCAGAAATAAAGGATCACTGAATAGGACAAGGGAGAGTAAAAATCCCTTCCTGGGAAAGAAATGTTATGGCAGCATCTTTGAGGAATCACCCTTGACGTGATTCCCCTGAGCTGTACAAGCTTTTAGCAGGTTGTTAAATCTCTGTACAGCTCATGTTCACAGGCCATTAATCATCCTTCAATTAGTGGAGTGCAGCTGAGATTTTCTCCTGCCTGCCCGGTGCCCAGCTCCTCAGGAGGGACAGTTCTGCTGTGGGAAGATCAGAATCTGGACAGCTGTGCTGGTTTGGGCTGGGCTAGGGTTAATTTTTTTCACAAGAGATAATATGGAGCTGTGTTGGGGATTTTTAATGGAGACAGTGCTGATAAGAAGGAGTTGTTTCTGCTATTGAGCAGAGTCAAGGTCTTTTCTGTTCCTCACCCCCCTCAGTGAGTGGGCAGGGGGTGCAGAGGGAGTTGGGAGGGGATACAGCCAGCAGAGCTGACCCTGAGTGATTCAAGGGATATTCCAGACCCCACTGCATCATATTTGACTATAAATCTGGGGGAGAAGCAGGACAGGGGGCACGTTTGGAGTGGTGGAGTTTGTCTTTCCAAGTCACTGCTATGTGTGATGGAGCTGGGGGATGGCCGAACACCTGCCTGCCCAGGGAAAGTAGTGAATTAATTCCTTGCTTTTCTTTGCTTGCATTTGCTTTACCTATTAAACTGTCTTTGTGTCAACCTATGAGTTATCCCACTTTCCATCCAATTCTTTTCCCCATCCCTCCAGCAGGGAATGAGCGAGTGGCTGTGTGGGGCTGCGTTGCTGCCTGGGGTTAATCTACACCAGCCCTTTTTGGCACCCAGCACAGGACTTGGAGGGTTCCAGATAGCAACAGACTTGATTGGCATATGCTGGATCGAGCTGTTATTGCTGTTTAGCTGTTAATTGACAGCTCCTGTGCTTGTCATGGGACTCGTTTGCCTGTCTGTTCAAGCCCAGTGCTTGTTAGTGGCTGCTCTTTTCTTCCACTGCTCGCTGCATTGCTGCTCTGCTCCTCATCTGACTGTGCTGGGAATGCTCTGAGAGCAGCAGCAGGGATGTTCCTGACCTGGCAGATGGCCAGGGACTCACTGCTGCTCCTGTGCTGCTTCACTGGGCAGGCTGGAACTCCAGCATGAACTTGAGCTGGAGGGACAGTGACCTGTGGATGAGTCCACATGGGAGCAGCACCCCTGAAATGTCTGTGGCCATGAATCAGCCCAGCCAGAGCAGGTACATCTCGACATGGCTGTGTCTGTGTCTGTGTCTGTGCTGCAGGTGTCCCTCTGAAGGATTTGAGGCCCCAGGCTAAGTCCATGCTCCATCACATAGACCTTGAAACATCAGTGGCTGTGCACAAATTCAGGCTGGGGGCAGAGCAGAAAGAAATGAAAATCAGGAAAAAATATGTATTGGTAGTTCCGTGCTATGAGATCATCATGAAAGAAAAAGAAAATACAATTGGATTCTGCATTGTTTTCCCAAGCACTGATCATTAGAAGGTTGGGCCTCACAGGTTTTGGAGATAATTTGAAGGACACATGAAAATTCAGCAGAAGTCTTCTACCAGGGTTTGCACTGAGCTTGGCAGAGAGGTCTGCATGGGTAGGACATAAACTGTTTTCAGACCTGCCACTGGTTTTGCATCCTAACAAACATTGAAGACAAGATGTGTGAAACTGACAGTTCCAGAATCTGGGAAAAAGACCACACTGCAACAATGATGATGAAAGTAAAGAACCATCTGCTGCTATGGCTTGAGCAGCAAAAATGTTTTCACAGCTCTAAAGAGAAGGAGGGGGAGGCAGAGCCCTGGTAGGAGCCCAAAACACCACAGTGAGAAGGTGCACAGATGAGGAGAGAGGCAGAAAAGGCTGCAGATGTGGCAGTGCTTTGTTTGGCATCCACTAAGACATCACTGTAAGGAATCAAAAAATGTCAGAACCTGATGCCTGCAATCCCAGAAAGGAAAAAGCAGCAGCTTTTCAGCCTGATCCAAACATGGGCTCCCCACCAGTTGAGGCAAGAAGAGCGAGTACAGAGACACCATTCAGACAGTGCACAGCACATGGTTGAGACCCATGGCCTCCCATCAGGCAGAAAGAGCCAAAATTAAGCTCCAGCTGGTAACTGAAGTAGACTGAGATGTTCAAGACCTTCCTCTCTGCATCTCTGAGCTCTTCAGCAGCCCATCAGAGCCCAAAAGACCCAAGGAAAAGCAGGGAGCAGCAGCCACAGGAAGGCGAGGACAGTTGCCACCACAAAACAGCTGCTGAGTCCAACATCTCCACAGGTTTTTAGACAGAAGCAGCTGCTCATAAAAGTGGAAGCTGGTTCTTTCTCAGCACCAAGCCAGAAGGAGACATTTTGTGAAGAAGAGGTATTTGGCCAAGGAAGTATTTAGCTTTGTGGCAAACACACAGGCAGACACACAAAATTCATATTTGCTTCAGTCTGTTGTTGATCAGAGTGGTGCAAGGTATGTGATCTCTGGAAATAATAACAGGATAGTAACATTTTTATAGAAATAGAAATTTTTAACCTGTCTCTGACATCTCATGGAAATACTCCAACCATTGCCCTGAGTTAGAAAATAGTAATTCTAATTGTGTGATCACCGAGCCTTCCTTAGGTATATTCTGAGATAGATGACAACAGAGAGGACAACTGAAAGAATCACCAGTTTCTTCATCCTCTTGAACAATTCAAATGCATTCATATATTTCATATAATTTTTAAGGTTGGAAAACTTCTGAGATCATGACCAGCTTCCAACCCAGCAGCCTACCATGTATCCCCTTGACCTCTTTCCTCAAGTGCCACATCCACAGGGGTTGTTGAAAACTTCCAGGGATGGTGACTCCACTGCTTCCCTGGGCAGCCTGTTCCAGTGCTTGACAACCCTTTCTGTGAAGAGACTTTTCATTATATCCAATCTAAATCTCCTCTGATGCAACCTGAGGCCATTTTGCCTTGTCCTGTCCTTTTTTTAGATTTCCAGTAGAAATTATGCCATGTGCCCATTTGCAGAAAAAAACAAAAACAGATGGGACACACTATTGACAAAATCTGGGATGGCTTGATAATTTAAAGTCCTCAAAGCTGAGCAAAAATTCTGTAGGGTTTTCAGGATCTAAAACTTTGAGTTGGGTGCTAAGTGTAGATTAAATTATTGTCTTCTTGAGGTGTCTTATTTCCACCAAACCTACAGGGACACCAGACAGCTGACTTAGAAAAAGCTCTTAGCTTTTAGCCAGCTAAAATTGGATGGTATAATCACCTAACACACTCCCCAGCCATTTTATATATCCAGCCCTGCTGACAGCTGGGTCTGCTCTAAAGCACCACAGAAAAATGATACTGCAGATCCTTGAAGAAAATAATGTCCCAGATAGTGATGGAAAGGAACACCATCTGTAACTCTGAATCTCAATTTTGTTCTCATTAGATCTTCATTATATCAGCCATCATTGTTGTGCAGAGACCTGTATCTATCCCCTCTATATTCACCTGCAAGCTATTTCCTTTAATTGCTGTGCACACAGAAAATCAAATGTATTCTAACAACGCTGATTCATTGGCTCAGCTGTTAAATGCAATTTGTGCCTCTCTCTATACAGTTTATTTATCTATTTCCCATCCCTGCACCATCTGAATGCTTCCCAATCTTTTCTGAAGTTAACCTTGCAAATATTTCCCCAGCTCCACAGGGCAGATGTGGAAGAACAGCCAAAATCTATTCCCTGTAGCATTCTCCTTAAATGTTCAACTTCCACTGAAAACACAAGTGTACAGACCACTGTCCTAGGGATACAAAAAACAGCATGGACTAGTATTTGTCACACCAAGAGATGAACTCTTGGCATGTAAATGTCTCATGGGGGAGCTCTGAAGTCAAATAAATAAATTGGAAATTTAGTTTGAATTGGACTTTGCCTAACTTAGCTGCTTATGTGACTGCCCTTCTGTAACTAGATCGAACTCTTTGGTTGCTTCATTAGAGGAGTGGAAAGAATATAATGAACCTCTAATTGTGCTGCTGGGGAAAGAAAAGATATTGCTGATAGTCACTGCTGAATAGATGTTGATTTCCTGGAACGTAGGAGAGCATTTTGCCAGGATCAGGCAGTGAGTTGTGCAAATCTTAGCACGAGACTTTATGTTATACAGTGTGGCAATAATATCTTGTCCTTATGTAGGATTATTTGTCAGATGAATTTCAAGAGCCCCTGGGTAGCCCTGAGAGTATTTAATTTTAGGTTTTTTTTCTTCTTTCAGAGCTGTCTTCCATGTTTGTCATGGGATGACATGACAAACCCTATTCTCCTCAACAGATCCTATTTTTAGGTTGCCTCAGCCATAAAAAACAGTAATGCAGCATTGCATTTCCATGATCAATTAGAGAGATTCAGTGACACAGATTCCGAGAATTCAACATCCAGACATCAGTTTTTCCCATCCTCCCCATAAAATCAGAGAATCCTAGAATACCCTGAGTTGGAAGGAACCCACAAGGATCATCAAAGCCCAGCTCCTATCACAGATTTGGCTGAAAAACATGAGACTTTAAATAATGGTAAACACAGTGGATTTATGGGGGTTGGTCCTTTTTGTCTGCCATCTCATGTCTGAATTTTTTATATATTTAGGGTTTGGGCTGCTTGTGAGCAGCTTTCTAAACCAGAAGTTTCGTGGTGTGTTGTGTGAGCAGAGGAACCAGCAGAGCATTGTTTATGCAGGTCCTGTTAGGAGTTGTGAGGGCTGGGCTCTTGTCAGGAGGGACACTCATGGAATCTCTGCTCAGTCTAACAGCTCAATAACATCTCTACTCTTCCACCTATTTTAATAAAAATAACCGGAAATTAATATCTTTGAGACCTCTGTCATTCCATCAACTGTGGTACAGACACAGAAGTCACTTGGGTGAGCAGATAGCACAGAGCACACAGAGGAGAACTGATCCCAAATTTATTTACTTATGGACTTTGCCATTTAAAATTAACCTAACACAACTGCAGAACCCAGTGATTCTGGGAATTATGAATCAAGTGATTGTGGTTAGTTTTTACTCCAGAATCTTCCTGGGGTGAAAATGTGAAGTGAATCTCTGGGAACAGAAGTACTACTTTTATTTCAGAAGTAGCTGTAAGTGTCCAACTATATATATTTTTGAAGCTACATCCCCTTAAAGATGTGCTAATATTTCAAAACAGCACAGCCTCTTGATTTGATGTGCAAAGCTTTCAGGTTGACAAGGAGAGGAAGCTGCAGGTACCTGTAAACATAATAAAAAATGGCTTAAATGGAGCTTATTCAAGGTAGGTGTAGTCAGTGTGGAACAAATTTCCCACAGTTCTTTCAATCAGATCAGTAAATGCATGGTAAAAATGCACCAGATGGTGGAGCAACTGTAGAAAACAAAATTGTTGAGCTTATATTCCAGTCAGAGGGAAGCAGACACAATTAGCAGAAAAAAGGAGGATTTTCGAGAGCCACAAGATGTAATTTAGCTTGAAAGAGTGTTCAGGGTTGGTTGTAGAAAGTGTTGAGCTCTCTGTTCCTCCTCATTTTAGCACTTAAATATTCCTATTCAAAACCAGCTGGGATATGAAGGTGAGAGGGAGTTTTTCTGCTGACCTTTGCATAACAAAAGAAAAGTAAAGGATATCCAATATGGGCAAAGGGAAAATAAAATGTAGGAGGAAATAAAAGCTTTCACAGACAATGAACCACTTGTCACAGTGGAACAGACTCTCACAAGGCACCACTGAAGTAAGAACTGGCCATTTGCAAACCTCAGTGAAAATCATTTTTCATGGATAAGGAAAACAGCCAAAGTTTTGAGATTAAAAACAAAATTAAAAAAAAAAAAAGAACTTTAGCCTAAATAAAAGCCTTCAGACTTCAAGTCTTAAACTAGACTCTACCAACTCAGAAAAAAATCTCTGTGCCTGACCTCAGGAATCTTGTATCAACATCCGAGGATTTGTACGCTTCCTTTGTAGTCAGATTAACTGGAGGCAGACAATGTTCTTGCTAGATCCTGAATTTGATCCAGGGTGACAATTAAAAATCATCCTCATCAGACAAACCCATGACCTGCTAACTGACTCAAAATCCCAGATCAGAGAAGGATTGTGGAACCGAGGCATAAACCACACCGTGACTGACATAATGAGTTTTCATCAAGAGTCTCTCACTTTTTCTTTTCTCTGAAATATCTTAACATTAATTAAAGCCTTTTCTCTTTTTATCTTTCTGCCACAAAGCATGATCTGTTCGGATTTGCCTTGATATGATGCTGCCAGCAAAAAGCAAAAAGCAAAGGATTTCCTTATAGGAAATGTCAGCAGAATTATATATCTCTCAGGGGAATAAGAATACAGAGGCGAGTCTTGGCAGGGGAGAGGGAACAGCCACCTCTGCTGTCCCTGATGTCCCTGTGCCACTCTCTCTTATCTCTGTTGGTGACAGATTAAGTCAAACACTTTCTCCAATGATGTGCAGAGTCACATGGGACGAATCCTACCAGGAACAGTTCAGTTACTCTGGTGAATTGTCCTTTTCTGTATCACAAACAGAATGTGGACAACATGGAAAGGAACGAGCTGAACTCCAGTCTGCAAAACTCTCTAAAAAATTAACTCCTTGTTAAATCAAACAAAGAATCATAGAACATGGAAGATTTTGGGTTGACGTAGACCTTACAGATGATCTCATTCCAAACCATCCCAGGTTGCTCCAAGCCCCATCCAGCCTGGCCTGGAACACTTCCAGGGATGGGGCAGCCACAGCTTCTCTGGAAAACCTGGGCTGGGACCTCACCACCTCCACAGTAAATTTCTTCATAATATCACTAAGTAATTGATGAGACTGTTTATATTCTCTGCCTACAATGTAAATGCCTACATATAACATCATTCTTGTGTCTCTTCAGACTTCTAAAAATTCAGATTAAAAATCCCTTCCTTCCACCACTTGTTAAGCAATTGTATCCTTTCAACAATATCTCATTCACATTTATCTTAATTTGTGCCTGAATAAGCACTTACTAAAATAAAGCCTCTTTTGCACACTTTCACCTCACCTCTTTCATTTGGGACTATGTTTGCTCAAATGAGCTCTCACTAGGTTTTTAGACCTATTTGTGGCCCCAGATTTGGTCTCAGCAGTTTCTAAAATTTACCATTTATTTTCAATCTGCTTTCCTTGCTTAGTAAGCAAACCAGTGCTCTCACCTCCCTACTCTTTACCCTTCTAGATTTTATTCATGGTGCTTTTTGTTTCAGTGAAGGTCCTGCCTCCCTGCTGGTCTTTATTTACTGGCAGCAGCAGCAGTGTTGTCTCTGCTAAAATTATCCCTGTGCAAGGGCCAGATCCTGTCCTTTGTCAAGATGGATTTTTGAGATTTCTCACCAAGAGAAATCTGAAAATACCCTTTCCCCCAAAGAGTGATGGAACTTAAATTTTGTTCGATATGAAAGCAGATGATCTTTCCAGCAAAGCTGAAAAAAAAATAATAGTGGCTGCTTCTGCTTTTGTGATGAGCTGGTTTTCAGACAAAGCCACAACCAGAAATTATATTTTCAAGCAAGAATTTTGTGAGCAAGAGAGGTAAGGAATGCCTTCACTGAGCTCTAGAAAACTCACTCATATGACTAAAAGTGTTTTCTGACTTGTTCATGGAATCAGAATAGTTTTGGTGGGAAGGGATTTTAACAACCATCTTGTTCTGGTCCTTCCTACCACATGCAGGGACACTTTCCACTATCCAAGGTTGCTCCAAGTTCATCCAACCTGGCCTTGGACACCTCCAGGGGTGGGGCAGCCACAGCTTCTCTGGGACAGAGGCCTTCTGGGTTACTACACAGCATCTCCAAGGGCAATGGTATCTGTGTTTAGGCACCAGAATTGCAACCAGGTTAACTGAGAGCATAAAATCATCCTTGCTAACAGCACATCCTCTTGCTGTGGGCAGTTGTCTGATCACAGAATACAAGCAGACATGACTGCAACATAATATTTCTGGGCAGTGGAATGAGCACAGCTTGCTGTGGTCCTGCAGCCTTTTGGTGTCACCTCTACTATTTTTTGGGACACAGTTCTGGCAGTAGATGCTGAGCACAGGGGCTGAACAGAAAAAAAAATCCCCCTGCCCTGCAAAGGCTTAAATCCTCACTAGAGGCATGACATTTTTACAAGAAATCCAGTCATAAAGCCAAACCATGTGTTGGTTCTATGTTTATCAGCTTTCATCCCGACTTTCTTTTTAAACAGCTTCAGGCTGATTTATCAGCACCTCTGTCAGCCTTTTGTTCCAAATTGCCCTTTCCTCCTCCGCTGACTACAGAGGAAAACTCACCTCCTAAGGCTAAAGCTAACCTTTGCCAACTAAAACTGGTTATAAAGAAAAAAGGCCATGATATGGATAAGTTAATATATTTTTAATTCATCTCTGGCCACTTCAATTAGCTGCTCTCAGTGTAGCCTGTATGTACAGGGAGCTCCATCACTGGCAGAATTCTTGGTGGTGTATGGAGATAACAGATAACTGGTTCTTTCTTCATTCTTTGCATTGTTCTTTCTGATAATTTCTATATAGGAAATTCAGAAACACTAAAAGCAAGCCTCTGCTTCTGCAAAGTCCCTTGGTTCAAAGTGTTTTAGGCTGATCAGGTATTCATGAGAGCGGTGCCAGACTGGTTTATGCTCCTCCAAATCATTTGAACTCAATTTACAGCGCGTGGATGTGTGAGAGAGAAAAGATTAGTCCAATTTTGCACCATTAGCAGCACGAAAGATCTGAGAGCTGCGTGTTGGGGGATGATTTGTCCTAGTTTGGAAGTACCTGTGTGTCAGGGCTCCTTCAAGACGGTGCAAGGAGATGAGCCAAAGGTTGGGGAGGAACACAGAAGAAGTCAGAGGAGAATGGGGGAAGCCCTTTGCTGAGCATCACTCCTTCTCCACTGATACAGAATTCACATCCTCTGAAAGTGTGTTTAATAAAAACTGGCTTGTTCTTGGTCTCTGTTGCAAAGGGGAAATTTCAGTAAAAACCAGCTCTTCATAGGGTTTAAACTTGAAAACAGAACGATTGAAATGCAAAGAAAGTTTAGGAGACTTTTCCTTGGTGTGGGAATTTAATTTTCAGTCTGTCATGATATGAGAAGTCATATCAGGGCATTATTAAGAGTCAGCACCAAATATATTTCCTGGTACTGATTAACAGTGTGATTCCCACACTGTCTAAGATAAAAATTCATAAGATGAATTCATGTACTACAGCTGCTAAATGGCTTAACAAGAAATACTCAGTACTGGAAAGAAAATTTTCTCCCAGGAATGACATGGAAAATGGACAGTGAGATAACCAGCCACCACCACAAGTGTGGCAGCAGGCAGGACAGGTCACTGACTTGATGGACTATGACAGCCACACTCAGATCTGTACAAAAATCACCTTGGATCCACCTTCTTCTGCAGGAAATTCCAGCTGTGGCAGCATCCTACCCTTGATTTATATGAAATGCACTGCTTTTCAAACTCTGCTTCTTCAAGCGCTATTTATAGCATGCAATTTAAGGAGACAGGGAGTGAAGAGAGAAGGGAAAGGTAGGAAAGCTATTTGCAAATGAGTCATTCCCCAGGAATGCTTTGACAGGCTGTCAGCAGAGATCTGATAAAGACATCCAGTTAAAATACCCCACTGTGGTTCCAGGTGAAGGAAGATTGACGTTCTGGTGGTGTGCACAAGGCAAACTCCACCCTGGAGATGTTTAATCTCTGTGGGAAGTTTTCATACAGCCTGAATGATTCCAAAGTCATTCTGCCTTCTAGCAAATAATGAACATACACAAGAAGTAAGTTAAAAAGAAGAAAAAGAAAAAAAAAAAAAAGAAAAGAAAAGAGAAACCTACTTGGAATAATAATCTCCCCCACCAGCATGTCATGTCAAGCATGGTTAGTAATGAAGTGTTTCTTCCAGTACTGCTCTTCAGTCTCCACAGCACAAGATGTCCAGTCATTAAATATTCCCATCAGAAGAAGCCCAGCACTTTCCATAGAAAGCTCCTGATACAGAGCCCACACTGTCCTCTGCTTTACTCCTAATGGTTATTCATGATGGTTCCTTGACTCCTTTCTTTCCTGACTTAACATTTTACAGATATTTGTAGTATTATTGCATTCTTCCTTAGCTGGAATTTAAACTACAGACCACTCCAGGAAACCACATCAAATTTTCCAGCTGTGTCCTCTTGTAAATACCAATAACAAAACACCTTGACAGTAACAGTTTTGTCACCTGCCCAGACCTGTTGGGTTTGTGCCTCAGTTTCCCCAACCTTCAGCAGTGTTCTGAAGACAAGGCTCTTATGGACCAAACTGGATTCCTGTACCCTTGTGAGCTTGGAAAATGGATTGGCAAATATGTCCTGGCAATGTTTAACTTACTGAAACAGGTTTATTTCCTGTCCCACCCTGGTGCCCTTTGTGACTCTAAGGACCAACTCTCCCACATCTGTGTTCTCATCAGGGACATATCCATGTGTTATTCCAGGGTGTGCTTTGATCTCTGGAACAGCCAGTTCACCTATTAAGTCCACTGAAAAATCACAGAATCCTGGAATGGTTTGGCACCTTAAAAGACCATCCAGTTCTTCCCCCTGTCATGGGCAGGGACACCTTTCACCAGACCAGACTGCTCCAAGCCTCAGCCAACCTGGCCTTGGACACTTCAGGGATGGGGCAATGGTTCCCAAGCCTCATCATCCTCACAGTAAAGAATTTCTTCTGAATATCTGATCTAAACCTGTCCTCTATTGTTTTAAATCCTTTCCCCTTGTCCTATCTCTCCATGCCTTTGTGAAAAGTCCCTCTCCAGCCTTCCAGACTTCATTTTTGGCACTGAAAGGTTCTGTATATTCCCCCTGAAGCCCTCCTTTTTCCAGAGGAAGAAATTTAAGCATTGAAGCACAACTTCTGGTAAAGCTCAGAGTAACCAATTTTCTTCTTAAAACTCTCCTTGTTCTAAAGGAGAACAGGTTTAAGCATGTGCCTTTTTTACTTTTTAAGTGAACACACACTAAAAGCAAAGGACAAGCTTTCTGAGAGGAAGCAGGTGTTAAACCTGAGGTCTAGAGGTTTCTTTGCACACTCACTCTGTATAATCCCATTAGGAAAAGAGACAAGAGCTCACCTTTCTGCCAGAGCTTCAGGACCCAAATTCAGAAAAAAACCTTGTACAAAGCCTGCACTTCTCAGCATCTCAGCAGAAGTTACCTGAAGTTTTCCTATTCCAGTTTCTGGTGCTTTAAACCAACTGTTTTAAGGAAATGGCAGAGTGCCAGAGATGATAAAGACAGGGTGAAATAACCAGCAGTGGCCACGCCAGTGATGATGTATGACAAGCCCAGGGCACATCTCACTGCCACACATGGCTGTTCTGGACACCCCACAGCATCTGAAGCAGCCCTTGACACCCCTACTCACATCCCACACTGCTGAAGGTGAAGCTTGTTGTCAGCACCACAAAGATACAGTCAGAATTTGTCTCAGCTCAAGGATACTCAATTATGCACGGTGGCATTTAAGCAGCTCATAGGAGGCACAGAGATTTTCCAAATCAACAGAGGAACAATGATTTATTATACCAAAACTGCAACAAGCTTCAGACTATCACATTGTTAACGAGTGTATAATACACACTTATGCAGGACACATAAAAGGAATTCATCAGGCCTCCCTTGACTCTGCTGAACGGTTCAGCAACCTTGGGTTGAATTTACAATCTGTCATTGCCTTTCAAAATGCCATACACAAGGGGAGGACAGAGCCTGTGGAATTGAAGTGCCTGGAGAGGAGAAAAACAAACAAACCAACAAACCAGCCAAATTTGATCACATTTGAGCCTTTGTTGTTGTTGAATAATTAATTTTAATTCTCCACACTTACTCTCAGGCTACTTGAAATGGTTTGATGGATAAAGAAATGTCAAGTGAAAAAATAGATTGTGTGCTTTAGCCTGCTTTCCTTGATAGGCCCAACAAAATGAATTAGAAGTAGTGCCAGACTGCAGTTACACTTAACAGCACACTGTTTAGGATTCAAATTATTATTGGATGCATTACCCTCCTTACAAATTTCCTGCATTGTTCTTTTGCATTGGCCTCGTTCCTCTGTTTTCTTCTACTAACCCTGCTTTAAATAATAATAAAAAAAAAAATCAAACAGAAAAAAGGAAGATGCTAAATCCTGTAGACAATTTCTATCTTATGCCCAACATTTCCTGAGCTCTATTGAAGCTGTGTTTAGAAAGAAGTGTAAATGTAAAGAAATCTGTGGTACCTACTATGGGCCAGATGACATGTCCCACCTCACTTTCTGGAGAAGATTCTGCAAGTTTGTGATATTAACTAAAACTCCCCATGGACAGACTCAGTCTCTGGGATTTGTAGGAGCTCCCATTGTTCTGTGTCCCCATCCACACCCAGGTTCTGGTTTCCACCTGCATAGGCTGAGGTGGGATGAATTATTCTCTGGCCCCAGTGTGTCCCTGCATCCCACAAGCATTCCATGAGTTCATCCCCTCCTTCCTCCAGGTGTATTTTCCTTTCGAAACACCAAAGCACTGCTCAGATTTGTAGCAGTAGAGGACACCAAAGGGACCAATTCAGCAGATATTTGAAGAGAGAAGCCTGTTCAATGAGTTAATGTTCTTATGCTCTTATATGCAATTTACAGATGTCCTCGCTGTCCATTGTGAGTGCTTGTTATCCTGTAAAAATTCATGTAAACCCTAAAGATCCTCTATCTAGATGTCACGGTTGCACTTTTTCAGTGCCCTCTAACTGAACTTCTGTGATTTGTATTCATACCTTTGAGGTCTCTGGCAGAATCATCTGCTTTAATTTCAAGTGTTGTGCTTACAGTTACAACAGTCTCTTCTAAATTTCTTTCTTTTTTTTCAATATTAGTCATATAAGGACAGCTTTTATCCAAGAAAATACATGTCAGGAGCCCTCATGATCTAAGAGCTGTTCAGCTGCCCATTTCCTTTGGACCTAGGAATGTTCATAGATAAAAATATGTACATATTTCTAGATATGCAGATTTCCCTTTCTGTATATAAAAAGAGTACAGATATGTGTGATATTACACATAGATTCATTTTATATTTATATATGTATCTACAGTGTGTAAATATACATTAGGTATACATATAAATCGAGTATATATATATAGACATTTAAGTGTATCTAAGGACTAAAATATTCTTTAATAAGAAATAGAGATGTGAATAATTGAATGTTAAAGGGAATGGAAAATAACAACAGTCAAATGGAGGTTTGGGGTCCCTGAATTCAGAAGGCTTCTCAATAAGCCCCAGGGTGTTTGGGATGGGGGAAGTTAATTAAGTCCATCAGGCACCAAAATGGGGAGAATGAAAACAACATATGCAATATGCCAATAGAGCATTTAGAATAATACTTTAAAGGGAACTCAGTGCTTGTTTTTCCATTATTCATAAGATTTCCTTTTGTCTATTCTCTCTTTTTCCTTTCCTTTCAAATCTTTTTTGGTTTGTTTTGGATAAACAAGAATTATATAAATCAAATAAAGGAGGATGAGAAAGTAGCAAGACACATCATAACCCTCACCAGAATCCAATAAAATAGAGAATATATGAAGATTGGATCAGATTAAAATTTATAGGCAAAATCATTATGTGGAAGGAAGTAAACTGTAATATTCCTTTGTAATCCTGAGCCAGGAAGGAGGGAAAGTTTACTGTAATATATTGCTGAAATACCTGGGGCAATACCAAGAGCTTCTGAGATTTGTGAGGTGAAAAATATTGCATCATAAGAGGTAGCTATCACCTCTTTTTGTCAGCATGTACCAACATGCCTACGATATATTAGAAAACAGAGTCCCAGAAAAGTTCTACAACTGTGACAAATTGTAGAAAAAAATATGTTTATACTGATATGAATCAAGGCTGAATGTGAAGGCACAGGAACAAAACACCAGAAGAGGAAGAGGTGCCAAATGGCATTTGCTGCTGACACCTGGGGCAGCAGGTCATCAAGATCCCAGCACACAACTTCCTGCAGTATCTCCTGACAAGCAGCTCTGGAGCAGAGACAGTGACTAAATCCTGATGACTTAGAGAGGTGGGTCAGGATAAAGAGATTAATCACTTTCAGCTCCTCTTTGGCACAATGAGACATATCCCAAAACAACAGCACTCACTTCAGAAGAAGCTGTGAAATGTGGGGAGGGTCTTAAAAGTTGATTTCCTTGTCTTCCACTCACTGCAAACACCTAGACAGATTCCCTGGAAACAGGTGTCTTAATGCCTGAATTATGGGCAGGCTGTTTAAAACAAAAGCCTCTTAGTTTTAGTTTTAGCCCTTAGTGCCTGTGAATGTGAGAGACTGAAATTAGTTGTGTTTTATGCAAGTTACTCTGTCTCTGTGTGAAGTATCCCATTAAACTACACTGCTACCAGATTGTTGTGGTATCATTTCCTACAGGACTCTCTCAGGAACCTTTGCCTCCAACAATGTGTGCTGCTGGGAGGAGAGAAAGAAATTAAATTGGGCAAAACTGTTAAAAATTAAGAAACAGAAGCAAGTCATATTTTTATATAGGGCACTATTGACTAAAACAGAGAATGAACTCTGAAGTTTTCCTCATCTGACCCCTCTTTGGAATATGCCGATGCTCAAGTATTTATCTGAGAGCTCAGTTTCCTGCATTACCTGATTACCTAATGTCTCCTGGAACTTATCTGCTGCCTTCCTATTCACAGTGAAAATATACTCACAAATATTGGAATCACAGACTAGATAATGTGATTTTGTTTTTCATGTTTGGATAATTTCCTGTTGCATAGATGTTTCAGTGAAAATAATCACATTCATAGAATCACAGAATGGTTTTGATTAAATGGATTTTTAAGATTATCTCATTCCAGCTCCTCTGTCATGGGCAGGGACAGCTTCCACTACCCCAGATTGTTCCAAGCCACATCCAACCTGGCCTGGAACACTCTCAGGGATGGGGCAGCCACAGATTCTCAGGTCAGCATGTGCCAGCGCCTCACCACCCTCACAGAGAAGAATTTTTTCCTAAGATAAACCTACTTTCTTTCAGTTTGAAGCCATTCCCCCTTGTCCTACACCTCCAGAGAAAAAGTCCTTCCCCATTTTTTCCGTAAGCCCTCATTAAGCCCTGGAAGGTGTTCTGAGGTCTCCTTGGAGTCTTCTCTAAGCTAAAACCAACTTTCTCAGCCTGTCATCATATGGGAGGTGCTCCATCCCCTGATCTTCTTCATGGCCTCCTCTGATCCACCTGAGCTCTTCATGTTGGTGAAGGGCAGACAGAGAAGAGCTGCGTGCAGATCCACACAACAAATCCTTGACTTCATCAAAAATCATGAAACATCACAAATCCTTGATTTCCCTCAAGGATTGAAGCCTTTCCCATTGATCAGGGGAATGATATGACAATTTTGGTAACTCATCCAGGCACTGCAACTCTAGAAATATCTAGAAAAATATATAAATGTGATTTGGATTGAGGGAGAATCACACTGAACTTTGCCTCCTGATGAGTCCACTTTTTGAGGAGAGCCAGAGGCATTAGCCTTGCTCTCCTCTTTCTTTGTTTCCCTTTCATCCCAGTCCACCACTGCTCTTCTCTTCACCTACCACAGTATGTTGAGAAACACATTTCAAAAGTAGAGGAGATAAAAGTTGTTCTGCTCCAATCACAAAAACAGGATTGGCAGGGTAAGGGGGTCATACAGCCACAGGACAGGTCATCCCCACTAGATGAAGGTGGCAAATATGTTCTTGAATTTCCCCTTTCTTTCAGTTTGTTTTTGTTCTGCTTTCCTTTCCACATAACAAGTCAAGCTAGCAGGTAGCAGAGATAATTCTAGCTGACAGAAGCACAGCAATACATTTTAAAACTTCCACCCAGCTTTCTCTGTTTGTACATCTAATAATCACTTTCTCCAGTCCAAAGGAGTTGGCAAGTAACACACTAATACTTGAAGATCTTACATCTCCCCAAGTGCAAACCAGAATTAAACTGAAATAACAAAAACTCAGAAAACATGAAGACTTACCAGCAAAAGTTTGCCTTCGCACACCCTTTTGATTTCATTTTTGTCTTCAAAGGAAACAGTAGCAACAGGGAACTGCTAAATAGAGTTTGACCAAAGCAGCCTTACCTATTTAAATGTGAACATGATGGCAGCAAACCACTCACTGGAACAGTCCCAAAAGAGAAATGTCATGAGCCTTGTACTAATTTAAAATTACAAATTACTTGGAGCTGGTAGCTTACACAATTTAATAGTGGAGGCTAAAACTGAGCACAGATTGCTGGAGCTATCTACAGTTATCCACCGGATTGTCAGGCAGAAATACGTTTCACTGACACTTGCTGTTTGCTCTAATATAATCTCTTATTGACCACCTGGCATTGCCACTGTTTCCTTCTGATTTGCACAACATAAGGATTTTGGAATGGTATGTTCACATAGACACACACTGAGAAAACCTCAGCACATCTGTTTTCTTTTGTTAGGGGTAAATAAATTATAATCATTAATGAATTTTTGCATGCAAACCCATTTCTTACTTCTCTATAGGGAATGACACTCATGTTCTCATGTCTGTGAAATCCAAGAAATCTAATCTGAAACCAAGATCCTGTCAAAAGGCTCCCATTATTAGACACATGCTGATGTGCTCCTCTCCTGAGGAACTGGTTTATGCTGGTTTATTCCATTTCTGAATCTGTTTTTCAGAGAAAAGTGGCTAGACTTATGAGAAGGGACATTGTGGAAATTAGGAAACCAAATTTCCTTTATGAACTCAGCCCCACCTAGGTGTTGCCATTTCTTTATATGAATGTGCCAGTTTCTTGAGCTATATGGTGGGAGTGACAACAACCACCTGGTTCACAGGGTGTTACTCAAACGCTGTGTACTTGTTAGTACAGTCTTTGTCCAGGTCTTCACATTCTTGGCTAAATCATCTGCACAGACCTGGCAAAATAAGGTTTGCATGGGGCACTCAGTGCCATAGAGCCTCATATCTGGGCAAGACTATCCCTGTGCACTGAAGACATATAAACTGAAGACAGTTTACATTTAGGGATATCAACACAAACAGCAAACCCTGCACAGCTCTCAACCAGACCTGCTTTCATGCCTAATTGTGTAATACACCAAACCTCATCATTGTTGCTGTTGTTTACAAACAAAAACAATTTTGGCAGATGATGAAGAGACAGGAGTGGGATTAAGGGAGAGACTGAAAAAGATTTTATTTCTTCCATGACTCATTAATTAACGCTGGTGCAGAGCAATTTCCTGAGTGTAACTGTGAAGTGGCCACATCACTGTCCCCATTTCCTTATTCCAACAGATGGATTCATGTCTGGATTCAGAGCAATGAGGAGCACTGGCTGAGACAGGACTGTGCAAGCGACACATTCCAGCAGAGCCAGACACAACCATCTGCCCAGAAATAAAGGGGCTGATGCTTACTGAATATGAGCCCTGATCCCATGGCATCAGCACATCTGCACAGGCTTTTAGGAGAATAACACTCTGCAATCCATAGCTATGCTGGGAGGTGCTTTCATTTCCACATCTGGCCAGATGCATGATTTAAGATTCTGTTAAGAGAAAGAGAGAAGTTTGGATAATGTACAGGACACCAAATATTTTATTGTGTTATAAGACAGGATCAAAAGTGTTTTGATTATAGAAAATCAATTTGTGGAGGGGAAGTATTAAATGCAATTAGGGCTCTTCAGTTTGGAGAATGAATGCAGATCAAACCCCAATGGCTGGAAGCTAAACCCACACCATTTTCTATTGGAAGTTAATAATCACTTTTTGTAAGACTGAAGATGATTAGACTGTAGCAAATTCCCTGCATGAAGTGATGGATTCTTCATTTGTCACATCAAACTTTGATGTCGTTTTAGTCCAACACAGATAAGTGGAGTCAATATTGGGCTATCAGGGTGAATTCCAGTGGTAAAACAGACCTTTCATTTGTGGATTATACCGAGCCTGATGTATTAGAAAAGTGAAATTTAATGGAAATGCTTCCAGTTTCTAGAGTGAATGCTAAGAGCCCAAAGAACAATTTTAAGAGGTTTACATGCTGTGTGTGGGCAGAAGGCATTGCTTTCTGTAATGAAATGTCAGCTCCTTACAGAAGGAAGAAAATGATTTTCTGACAATCCTTTTGTCTTGCACTGACTGTTTGAAAGTCAGAACACTGTGCACTGCTCCAGTGCCACGCAGCTGTACTTCTGCCCTAGAATAAAGGCATCCAGTGACTACCCTGTCAAACACCAGGCAAAAAGCCATCCACGAGGCAAGCTCCTGTGCAATTTTTTTGTCTCATGATTTATCAGTTTAAGTGGCTTGTTCTTCCTTTGTGGTTCATTCTTAGTAATCCAGTTCCCTCAGTCTCTGTAACTTGACCTTTTGCAGATTTCTCAGCCCTGCATAATGGTGCTGGAACATCATTTTCCCACAGCTCATAGGACAGAGCTGAAGAATGAGAGAACTGCAGGTGATGCATAAATCTGTGAGATGGCAGCAGTGAATGTTTATAAATCTTTATGAATTTAGAACACACATTTCTTGTTTCATTAGAGAGTGATGATTTAAAGATTTCTGGATTACAAGGAGACTAGTGATGTGTATCTGGACCCTGCTGACACACATCTCCTATTACATGGTTGTTAGCTATATAAAAAATTAACTTCCCAGGGGCAACACTTTCTGCAACAGCTGCTGAAGGAAAATCAGTGATGGGTAAAGGACTCTTCTGTGATATCCATCAGAGAATTTAGACATAGGAAGCACCCGGATTTCTTCAATGACAGGGTGTATATTTTTGTTCTTGTTATGCAAACACAAATATCATTAGAACTACACTAAATCTGATAAGAATATGCATCTCTTTTCCAGTAAAGATATCTCAACTTTTCCAACAAAGCTTTTCCAGATATCTTTAACATGGACAGAGTGCATTTTAGGCTCACTTGGGCCAAAATATTCCCGGTTAATTTCTCCTGGGAAATAACAGCAGAAGTTCATGTCAAACAACTCAGAAATTTATAGCTGAAAACCTCAAAAGACCAAAATGATGTATTGGTTTTCTGGATCCACTTATAATAACCTGGAATGACTTATATGTTTTATTATTGGAATAGCAATGTGTGTGTGTATATATTGCTGATATGAATGAGCATTAGATGCACTGCATACACATCCACCAATAGGACTGAAATATATACGTATCCATCACTATAAAATGAGAAATTGGTCCATACTGGTTTGGGTTTTCCAAGTAGAAAGAACCAATAAATACTTCCAGAAAATTTTGCTGAATGAGCACTGAAACTTTTTTTTAATTTTTTTTTTTTTAATAAAAACTTAAGCTGGAGTTTAAGGCACCAGATGGACTGCAACATGGGATAAATCAGGGAAAGAGGATTGCTAGCAAGGATGATAATAAATGGCATAAAGGAAGCTATTATGCAAAAAAGAGGAAGAAATGACAACCCACAACTTGTTTAACTGTATTCTAGCTCAGCTTAACTATCAAGTTACATTAAAATGCACCTGCTTAATGTTAGGGGTTTTTTTTCTTACTATACAGAATGAGATGTTTAAAATTGGAGCTGAAGGATGATCACCATTCCTGGGATTTACTTTGCAGTTTCTGACTGTCCTGCTATACTCATCTTGACAGGAATATAAATAAGTAGTCATTCTGACAGACTATTTATGCAGTAGAGCTGAGAAGTGATTCTAAAACAAAAGTCAAAGTTAAGTTGTTTGTTTCTTTTCCCAAGTCATGTTTATTTTCATTTGTTCCGGAGAAATATTTCTCAGATGATATAAATCTGACAGTAACACTGCCAAAATATCAATCTCCATAGTTGTTGCTGTAAGATCACTGGAGAGTCACAATTACCCACTGATGAGGAGAGAGATCAGGCAAAAAAATGGTCAGGTAAGGGATGGATGAGGTCTCTCTGGGTAAGTTGTCACCTAAATGGACTGAATCAGTAACAAGAAAAAGAAGGATGCTTTTTCTACTATCATCTTGCAAGTGCAGGCATCCCAGTGCCTGATTGCAGTCTATAATACAGTGTAAAATTCTCAGAGATAAGAAAACTCAAGCTCATCACAAATATGAAAAATTAGACAAAGCGAGTGACCTTCAAAGTTTTTTAGGGTTGAATTCCTACTGATTTCAGGCTCAGACACCTCACATTCAAATTTAGGCATCTATCTGAGGTAGTTTAGAGAGTCACAGAATGTCTTGGGAGCCATTTTAAAAGATTTTGAGAAAATATTTTAAGATCCTTTAAAAAGATCTTAAAGCTCATCTCATTCCAATCCCCAGGCTGCTCCAAGCCCCACCCAACCTGGCCTTGGACATTTCCGGGGATGGGGCAACCACAGCTTCTCTGATCAACCTGTGCCAGGGCCTCACTACCCTCAAAAAAAATAATTCCTTCCTAACATTTAATCTAAATTTCTCCACTTTTAGTAGGGCAGCTGCTATAGATACCTTCAGAGGGTAAGGGGTAGTAGACACTAAGATGATTAATTTAATCTTTACTTCTCTCCAGTGATCAGAGAGAGCTGGAGGTAATTAAGTTAATTACAGGGTCCCATTTAACATCTCATAGCTAATCTTATGTCTTGAGGCTGTGATCCCTGGCCCTTCATGAGGGTCTGGAGGAAAAACAACAAGCTGAAGTTAGCACCAGCAGCCAGGAACAGAGCCCATAGCCCGCATGGATGCTCCAAACATTGGATCATCTCCAGTTTTCTGTATAACTGGGAGAGAAAGCCACCAGAGCCAGTCCCCAGGGCTCACCAGATGCTTCCCATTCAGGGAATTTACATTTCAGCATAAAATTTTCATACTGGCAGCTTGCATGCAGGACTTTGCTTCTATGAAAAACTCTGCTCAAAGGTTCAAAAAGACTTAAACCTTGTTCAATTTCTGAATTTCCATCAGTAATTCCATACTTTTCTGAGGCTTATAGTAATTTAGCAGCACCGTATATAGTATTTCTCAGCATCTTATTGCAGACTCTGAGCTTCCCCAGATGCTGTTGGCTCCTGTCTGAAGTCTGTAAGGTGCTGTGCATTCCCCAGTCCCTCACCACTTGTTGCTGTTTGCCCCTTGGGTTTAATTGCTTAATTTTGTCTGCATCAAGAGAAAACATACTGTCACATCTGTTAAAACAAATTTAAAAAAAAGGAAGAAATGTGAGGCACTACCTGGATGATTGTTCTGCTAATTATGCAGCTTTATGCAGCCATATGCTCAAAGGTTAAGAAAAGAGAGGCCAATGAGATGAGGTTAAAGACGAGCAAGGCCTTAAGCTTGCCTTTGTGTAACCATAAGCCCCTGCAATGCACCAGACTGGGGCAGAGTGGCTGGAAAGATGCCCAGTGGGAAAGGCCCAGGAGGGGGCTGGCCAACAGTGGCCAAACGCGAGCTGATGAGGGCCCAGGTAGGTAAGGAGGTTGCTGGCATCCTGGCCTTCTGTGTCAGCAACAGTGTGGCCAACAGGACCAGAGCGGTAATTGTCCCTCTGTGCTGGGAGCCGGGGAAAGCCACACCTCAAGTGCTGTGTGCAGATGCGAGCCCCTGTAAAGGTGTGAGCAGTGAGAAAGGTGTGAATTAAAGTGCCAAGGAGACAATCTACAAAAGTTAATAATGGGGAATTTATTTAACAATAACTGTGGGGTAGAAGGAAAGGGATGGGAAGGAAAACAGTTAGAAAGGGAGATGGGGTACACTGTGGTGTGGGATGGAGAAGATTGTTGGTCATGGGACGTAACATGAGCTGGGGTGAGGTAGGAAAACCATCAAACAGGAGACAATCCAGGATGCTTGGCTCCAGCAGCATCACATCTGTCCTTCCCCATCCTGTGCTTCTCTGTGCTGGGGCCCATGTGGCTCTTGTGGACATGAGGAGCATGGGTCGTTCATCTGGGCTCAACACCCTTCTCCAGTCCACGTTGCAGGTATCCAGGGAAGCGTTTTTTTCTTTGCCCTGAGAAAGGAAGATCAGCCTTCATTTACCTGCAATGCTAAGGCCCAAGGAGCATTTCTCAGCTCTGAACCCAGCCTGCCTGTGGGCAGGGTGGGGATCCATCCCCACAATGCAGCCCAGGCCTAAAGTCAGCTTCTGCGGGATTCAACAAGGCAGTGCTGGCATCCTCCCTCAGGCAGCTCTCCCTGACCAGGCTGCCTTGCTGCTGGCATGGGGTGAGGGGCTGGGGAAGGCAGCAGGACCTACCTTTGGAAATTGGTTGACTCAGGCACCATCCATCCATCCATTGGTGCATCCCGTGTTTGTCTCCCATTGATGCTATTGCTTCTTGGACGTGCCTCTGCTCTTGAGAGCTGAGTGTCCAAGGGCAGAGCCAGCATCTTTGGGCATCGTCCTGGCACTGCGCTCAGTCCTCTCGCTGCCCCCTGAGGCAGCTGAAGGAGAAGAGCCGGCGCAGAGCCCACCGGGCCGTCTTGGCGATGGAGCGCCATCGCTGTGGGGCCGGGGGCTGCAGGACGGCTGCGCTGCCGGCGGGGCAAGGAGGAGCGCTGCGTGCCAGGGGCTGGGCAGGCACTGGGCAATCCCCTGCGGGTGCCTCAGCTCTGCAGAGCTCATCCTGGGGAGGTGCGGCCTGGGCACAGCCAGCATCCATCCATGCTGCGTCAGCCTCATCCACGGCAGGCATGGAGATGCAAACCGCAGACGTGTCTGCCTCTTCGGGCAGTGCCGTGGAAAGAGGATCGCTGTGCCCCTCGTCACTGACATCGCTGTCTGGAGGAGTAGGTGCTGGCTCTAACTCTTCATCTCGTGGAGGGAGAGATAACGGGCTGTGTACCTCACTGTCCCTCTCTCCCTCCGCTTCTTCCTGCTCCCACTTCTCCAGGAGCTCGTTCAGAAGAGTCTCCAGGGGCAGCGAGTCGTCAGAGTCAGACCCCGACTCTGCCAACGGGACAGGAGACACAGGCTCTGAGGAGTTTTGTGTCTCCGCTGCGGCACCTCCAGTCACTCTGCAAGTGCTCTGCGGCACCCAGGGCTCTGCAGCTGGTTCCAGGGTGGGACTTGATGGATCCCTGAGGACGCAGCTGGACGTCATGGAGCTTTCTTCATTGTCCATGGAGGAGAAGAAGTCTCCAAACAGCTCTGCGTACATTTTGTCTTCCTCCAGCTTCTCCAGCTCCTCTCTCTTTTTCCGCATGAGGTGCAGCAAAGTGTCAGGCCCCAGGCACAGCTGCTTATGAAGTGCAGCGTGCTCAGCTGGCCGACAAATTGCCCTCACCTCACAGGGGCCTCCACACAAAGGAGAAGCTGAGAAGCCTGAGGTTTCCTCAGGTTCTGATGTGAGGAAGACCTTGCTGTGCCCCTCATCCCAGGGATCTCCAGCCAGGGCAGAAGCTTCTGTCTCTACCTCATTCTCATTCAACGAGGCAAGTGACGCGCTCTGCAGGGAGCTGTCCCACTCTCCTTCAGCCTTTGTTTCTGGGAGCTCTTCCTCCACCCGCTTTTCCTCTAGCTCCTTTAGGGAAGAGTCCCAGGGCTGGGAGTTTTCAGAGACAGAGCTCTGCTCTGCCAACTGGCCAGCAGACAGGAGCTCAGAGCAGGTTCCTGTCTCTTCTAAGGAGCCTCTGGATGCACCGGACAGCTCCTGGGACTCTGTATCCACCTCTTGCTGGGCACTTGGCTGCTCCTGGGTGCAGGTGGACATGATGGACCTGTCTTCTGACAGGAATGCACTCAGGCCTCCAATAGGTCCGCTGTAGATGTTGCCACCCTGCCCTTCCTGCACCTCAACAAGCTCCTGTGTCCCAGAGTGCCCCAGGTGCTTCCCAGGAGCCGGCTGGGTCCCAGTGCGGAGCGGCAGGCCGCGTGCGGCTTGCACAGGACGCAGGCCATGGCCCTGCCTTGCCACTGACCCATGCCAGAGCCCTGCCTTTCTGCTCTCCAGGGATGGTGTTCCCTGGGCTCTGCCTGCAGCCACAGGGCCCCATGGAGAAGGTGGCACAGGCTTTCCCTGGCCCCTGGCCATGGGCCCTGCACCACACAGTGCTGTGCCTCTGGAAAAAGACACAGAAGCTGCTGCTGCTGCTGCTGCTGGCAGAGGGGGCAGCTTGACACTGGCACAGGCTGCTCCCACAGCATGTGCTGTGCCTCTGGAACAGGATCCAGAGGTGGCTGCTGCTGCTGCTGCTGGCAGAGGGGGCAGGTTCATGCTCTCAGTGGACGCTCCTGAGCTCTGACCACTGAGATGGCTTGGAGGTGCCAGTGTCAACTGAGGGCCACGAAGAGGCGGCAAGTCACACACCGACAATCTCTGTGGCCGTGTGACACTGGTGTGGGGCACTGAGTGCCCGCCCTCCTGCCTGCGCCTGCGTGAGCAGGACCTGGTGGGACTCTGGCACCGGATGGGTCTGGGCAACAGAGTCGGCCTGTCCTCAGGGATGGATGTGATGGTCGTCCAGGTGACCTGTGCTGCTGCTACCTCTGGCTGCCTGCGGCTCACCTGTGGGAAGCAGGAGGAGGCCTGTGGGATGGAGGCGGCTGTGTGGGCACAGTGTCCCCCACATGCCAGTAAGTCCAGGCCTGGCCCCAAGGCAGGTGCTGGTCAAGGCTGTGCTGGGTTCCCAGCTGTGCTCGCTGTCTCTGCAACGTTGCTGTGCCTGGGCCATCCCAGCACTGGCCCTCTCCGCAGATCCGGGACGGGTGCCAGGCCTGGTTGTCTGTGCCCCAGGGCTTCCCCCAGGTCCCACTGCAGCCTCTCCCCCCATCCCCGGCCCTCACCTGTCGCCGCAGGTACAGCAGTGGCTGCCCCTCACGGGGCTGGTCGTGGGCATTTGCCTCCTGCTTCTTTGACATTGTGGGAGTGCTCTGATGAACACTGGCCACAATCACCCAGGGGAGCTGCTGCCTCCAGAGAAGCTGCTGCCTCCTCAGAGAGCTGCTCTCCTGGAAGTGGCCACTGCAGGGATTTGTTGCCCACACAGTCACGACAGAGAACCGCATCACAATGGCCTCTGGGCACGATGTCCCTGCGGGTCACAAAGGCCCAGTGGGCACGGCCACACCTTATTCCAGAGGCCTGGTGGTTTGCATGCAGCCACCCCAGGTCACAAAGGCCTTTTCTCAATCACCTCCAGCTCTCTCTTGTCCCACCTTGTGCTTCTCCCCTAAATAACCCTAAAGGTGCCCTGTGCCGTCGTGCCAAAGTGCCTTTCCCACACAGCCCACCCTGTGTCCTAGGTCTCAGCCCCCATCTGAGGTGGAAAGATAATCAGAAAGGCAAAAGCTCAGTTTGAACTTAAACTGATCACTACTGTGGAAGACCATAAAGTGTGTGTTTTTTGAAAATAATTAAAAACAAAGGAAGGCCAAGGAAAATGTCCACTGTTTATTTCATAGTTGGCATGGGGGACGGTGGAATTTTTGTCTGGAAAATTCCAGGGGCATAGTGGTAGTCTGTGTCAACCATAGTGCAGCCAGCAGGATCAGGGCAGTGATTATCCCTCTGTGCTGGGAACTGGGAAAGCCACACCTTGAGTGCTGTGTGCAGATGTGTGCCCCTGGGAAGTTGCACTTAATGAGAGATGCCTCTGTGTGAATTAACGTGCCAAGGAGACAATCTACTAAAGTTAATAATGGGGAATTTATTTAACAATAACTGTGGGGTAGAAGGAAAGGGATGGGAAGGAAAATGGTGAGAAGGGGAGATGAGATACACTGCAGTGTGATTTGGAGAAGGTTGCTGGTCATGAGACGTGCCATGGGCTGGGGTGAGGTAGGAAAACCATCAAACAGGAGACAATCCAGGATGCTTGGCTCCAGCAGCATCCCATCGGTCCTTCCCCATCCTGCGCTTCTCTGTGCTGGGGCCCATGTGGCTCTTGCGGACATGAGGAGCATGGGTCGTTCATCTGGGCTCATCACCCTTCTCCAGTCCACGTTGCAGGTATCCAGGGAAGCGATTTTTCTTTGCCCTGAGAAAGGAAGATCAGCCTTCATTTACCTGCAATGCTAAGGCCCAAGGAGCATTTCTCAGCTCTGAACCCAGCCTGCCTGTGGGCAGGGTGGGGATCCATCCCCACAATGAAGCCCAGGCTAAAGTCACCTTCTGCGGGATTCCACAAGGCAGCGCTGGCATCCTCCCTCAGGCAGCTCTCCCTGACCAGGCTGCCTTGCTGCTGGCATGGGGTGAGGGGCTGGGGAAGGCAGCAGGACCTACCTTTGGCAGGTGGTTGCCTCGGGCACCATCCATCCATCCATTGGTGCATCCCGTGTTTGTCTCCCATTGGTGTTGCTGCTTCCCGGCCGTGCCTCTGCCCTTGAGAGCTGAGTGTCCAAGGGCAGAGCCAGCATCTTTGGGCATCGTCCTGGCACTGGGCTCAGTCCTCTCGCTGCCCCCTGAGGCAGCTGAAGGAGAAGAGCCGGCGCAGAGCCCGCCGGGCCGTCTTGGCGATGGAGCGCCATCGCTGTGGGGCCGGGGGCTGCAGGACGGCTGCGCTGCCGGCGGGGCAAGCAGGAGCACTGGGTTCCAGGGGCTGGGCAGGCACTGGGCAATCCCCTGCGGGTGCCTCAGCTCTGCAGAGCTCATCCTGGGGAGGTGCGGCCTGGGCACAGCCAGCATCCATACATGCGGCATCGGCCTCATCCACGGCAGGCATGGAGATGCAAACCACAGACGTGTCTGCCTCTTCGGGCAGTGCCGTGGGAAGAGGATCGCTGTGCCCCTCGTCACTGACATCGCTGTCTGGAGGAGTAGGTGCTGGCTCTAACTCTTCATCTCGTGGAGGGAGAGATAACGGGCTGTGTACCTCACTGTCCCTCTCTCCCTCCGCTTCTTCTCGCTCCCACTTCTCCAGGAGCTCGTTCAGAAGAGTCTCCAGGGGCAGCGAGTCGTCAGAGTCAGACCCCGAATCTGCCAACGGGACAGGAGACACAAGCTCTGAGGAGTTTTGTGTCTCCGCTGCGGCACCTCCAGTCACTCTGCAAGTGCTCTGCGGCACCCAGGGCTCTGCAGCTGGTTCCAGGGTGGGACTTGATGGATCCCTGAGGATGCAGCTGGATGCCATGGAGCTTTCTTCATTGTCCATGGAGGAGAAGAAGTCTCCAAACAGCTCTGCATACATTTTGTCTTCCTCCAGCTTCTCCAGCTCCTCTCTCTTTTTCCGCATGAGGTGCAGCAAAGTGTCAGGCCCCAGGCACAGCTGCTTGTGAAGTGCAGCGTGCTCAGCTGGCCGACAAATTGCCCTCACCTCACAGGGGCCTCCACACAAAGGAGAAGCTGAGAAGCCTGAGGTTTCCTCAGGCTCTGATGTGAGGAAGACCTTGCTGTGCCCCTCATCCCAGGGATCTCCAGCCAGGGCAGAAGCTTCTGTCTCTACCTCATTCTCATTCAACGAGGCAATTGACGCGCTCTGCACGGAGCTGTCCCACTCTACTTCAGCCTTTGTTTCTGGGAGCTCTTCCTCCTCCCACTTTTCCTCTAGCTCCTTTAGGGAAGAGTCCCAGGGCTGGGAGTTTTCAGAGACAGAGCTCTGCTCTGCCAACTGGCCAGCAGACAGGAGCTCAGAGCAGGTTCCTGTCTCTTCTAAGGAGCCTCTGGATGCACCGGACAGCTCCTGGGACTCTGTATCCACCTCTTGCTGGGCACTTGGCTGCTCCTGGGTGCAGGTGGACATGATGGACCTGTCTTCTGACAGGGATGCACTCAGGCCTCTAATAGGTCCGCTGTAGATGTTGCCACCCTGCCCTTCCTGCACCTCAACAAGCTCCTGTGTCCCAGAGTGCCCCAGGTGCTTCCCAGGAGCCGGCTGGGTCCCAGTGCGGAGCGGCAGGCCGCGTGCGGCTTGCACGGGACGCAGGCCATGGACCTGCCTTGCCACTGACCCATGCCAGAGCCCTGCCTTTCTGCTCTCCAGGGATGGTGTTCCCTGGGCTCTGCCTGCAGCCACAGGGCCCCATGGAGAAGGTGGCACAGGCTCTCCCTGGCCCCTGGCCATGGGGCTCGCAGCACACAGTGCTGTGCCTCTGGAAAAAGACACAGAAGCTGCTGCTGCTGCTGCTGCTGGCAGAGGGGGCAGCTTGACACTGGCACAGGCTGCTCCCACAGCATGTGCTGTGCCTCTGGAACAGGATCCAGAGGTGGCTGCTGCTGCTGCAGCCAGAGGGGGCAGGTTCACGCTCTCAGTGGATGCTCTTGAGCTGTGACCACTGAGCTGGCTTGGAGGTGCCAGTGTCAACTGAGGGCCGTGGAGAGGCGGCAAGTCACACACCGACAATCTCCATGGCCGTGTGACACTGGTGTGGGGCACTGAGTGCCCGCCCTCCTGCCTGCGCCTGCGTGAGCAGGACCTGGTGGGGCTCTGGCACCGGATGGGTCTGGGCAACAGAGTCGGCCTGTCCTCAGGGATGGATGTGATGGTCGTCCAGGTGACCTGTGCTGCTGCTACCTCTGGCTGCCTGCGGCTCACCTGTGGGAAGCAGGAGGAGGCCTGTGGGATGGAGGCGGCTGTGTGGGCACAGTGTCCCCCACATGCCAGTAAGTCCAGGCCTGGCCCCAAGGCAGGTGCTGGTCAAGGCTGTGCTGGGTTCCCAGCTGTGCTCGCTGTCTCTGCAACGTTGCTGTGCCTGGGCCATCCCAGCACTGGCCCTCTCCGCAGATCCAGGACGGGTGCCAGGCCTGGTTGTCTGTGCCCCAGGGCTTCCCCCTGGTCCCACTGCAGCCTCTCCCCCCATCCCCGGCCCTCACCTGTCGCCGCAGGTACAGCAGTGGCTGCCCCTCACGGGGCTGGTCGTGGGCATTTGCCTCCTGCTTCTTTGACATTGTGGGAGTGCTCTGATGAACACTGGCCACAATCACCCAGGGGAGCTGCTGCCTCCAGAGAAGCTGCTGCCTCCTCAGAGAGCTGCTCTCCTGGGAGTGGCCACTGCAGGGATTTGTTGCCCACACAGTCACGACAGAGAACCGCATCACAATGGCCTCTGGGCACGATGTCCCTGCGGGTCACAAAGGCCCAGTGGGCACGGCCACACCTTATTCCAGAGGCCTGGTGGTTTGCATGCAGCCACTCCAGGTCACAAAGGCCTTTTCTCAATCACCTCCAGCTCTCTCTTGTCCCACCTTGTGCTTCTCCCCTAAACAACCCTAATGATGCCCTGTGCCGTCGTGCCAAAGTGCCTTTCCCACACAGCCCACCCTGTGTCCTAGGCCTCAGCCCCCATCTGAGGTGGAAAGATAATCAGAAAGGCAAAAGCTCAGTTTGAACTTAAACTGATCACTACTGTGGAAGACCATAAAGTGTGTGTTTTTTGAAAATAATTAAAAACAAAGGAAGGCCAAGGAAAATGTCCACTGTTTATTTCATAGTTGGCATGGGGGACGGTGGAATTTTTGTCTGGAAAATTCCAGGGGCATAGTGGTAGTCTGTGTCAACCATAGTGCAGCCAGCAGGATCAGGGCAACAGTGATTGTCCCTCTGTGCTGGGAACTGGGAAAGCCACACCTTGAGTGCTGTGTGCAGATGTGTGCCCCTGTGAAGTTGCACTTAATGAGAGATGCCTCTGTGTGAATTAAGGTGCCAAGGAGACAATCAACAAAAGTTAATAATGGGGAATTTATTTAACAATAACTGTGGGGTAGAAGGAAAGGGATGGGAAGGAAAACGGTGAGAAGGGGAGATGAGATACACTGCGGTGTGGGATGGAGAAGATTGTTGGTCATGAGACGTGCCATAGGCTGGGGCAAGGTGGGAAAACCATCAAACAGGAGACAATCCAGGATGCTTGGCTCCAGCAGCATCCCATCTGTCCTTCCCCGTCCTGCGCTTCTCTGTGCTGGGGCCCATGTGGCTCTTGCGGACATGAGGAGCATGGGTCGTTCATCTGGGCTCATCACCCTTCTCCAGTCCACGTTGCAGGTATCCAGGGAAGCAATTTTTCTTTGCCCTGAGAAAGGAAGATCAGCCTTCATTTACCTGCAATGTTATGGCCCAAGGAGCATTTCTCAGCTCTGAACCCAGCCTGCCTGTGGGCAGGGTGGGGATCCATCCCCACAATGAAGCCCAGGCTAAAGTCACCTTCCGTGGGATTCCACAAGGCAGCGCTGGCATCCTCCCTCAGGCAGCTCTCCCTGACCAGGCTGCCTTGCTGCTGGCATGGGGTGAGGGGCTGGGGAAGGCAGCAGGACCTACCTTTGGCAGGTGGTTGCCTCGGGCACCATCCATGCATCCATTGGTGCATCCCGTGTTTGTCTCCCATTGGTGTTGCTGCTTCCCGGCCGTGCCTCTGCCCTTGAGAGCTGAGTGTCCAAGGGCAGAGCCAGCATCTTTGGGCATCGTCCTGGCACTGGGCTCAGTCCTCTCGCTGCCCCCTGAGGCAGCTGAAGGAGAAGAGCCAGCGCAGAGCCCGCCGGGCCGTCTTGGCGATGGAGCGCCATCGCTGTGGGGCCGGGGGCTGCAGGACGGCTGCGCTGCCAGCGGGGCAAGCAGGAGCACTGGGTTCCAGGGGCTGGGCAGGCACGGGACAATCCCCTGCGGGTGCCTCAGCTCTGCAGAGCTCATCCTGGGGAGGTGCGGCCTGGGCACAGCCAGCATCCATCCATGCTGCGTCAGCCTCATCCACGGCAGGCATGGAGATGCAAACCGCAGACGTGTCTGCCTCTTCGGGCAGTGCCGTGGAAAGAGGATCGCTGTGCCCCTCGTCACTGACATCGCTGTCTGGAGGAGTAGGTGCTGGCTCTAACTCTTCATCTCGTGGCGGGAGAGATAACGGGCTGTGTACCTCGCTTTCCCTCTCTCCCGCCACTTCTTCTCGCTCCCACTTCTCCAGGAGCTCGTTCAGAAGAGTCTCCAGGGGCAGCGAGTCGTCAGAGTCGGACCCCGACTCTGCCAACGGGACAGGAGACACAGGCTCTGAGGAGTTTTGTGTCTCCGCTGCGGCACCTCCAGTCACTCTGCAAGTGCTCTGCGGCACCCAGGGCTCTGCAGCTGGTTCCAGGGTGGGACTTGATGGATCCCTGAGGATGCAGCTGGATGCCATGGAGCTTTCTTCATTGTCCATGAAGAAGTCTCCAAACAGCTCTGCATACATTTTGTCTTCCTCCAGCTTCTCCAGCTCCTCTCTCTTTTTCCGCATGAGGTGCAGCAAAGTGTCAGGCCCCAGGCACAGCTGCTTGTGAAGTGCAGCGTGCTCAGCTGGCCGACAAATTGCCCTCACCTCACAGGGGCCTCCACACAAAGGAGAAGCTGAGAAGCCTGAGGTTTCCTCAGGTTCTGATGTGAGGAAGACCTTGCTATGCCCCTCATCCCAGGGATCTCCAGCCAGGGCAGAAGCTTCTGTCTCTACCTCATTCTCATTCAACGAGGCAAGTGACGCGCTCTGCAGGGAGCTGTCCCACTCTCCTTCAGCCTTTGTTTCTGGGAGCTCTTCCTCCTCCCGCTTTTCCTCTAGCTCCTTTAGGGAAGAGTCCCAGGGCTGGGAGTTTTCAGAGACAGAGCTCTGCTCTGCCAACTGGCCAGCAGACAGGAGCTCAGAGCAGGTTCCTGTCTCTTCTAAGGAGCCTCTGGATGCACCGGACAGCTCCTGGGACTCTGTATCCACCTCTTGCTGGGCACTTGGCTGCTCCTGGGTGCAGGTGGACATGATGGACCTGTCTTCTGACAGGGATGCACTCAGGCCTCCAATAGGTCCGCTGTAGATGTTGCCACCCTGCCCTTCCTGCACCTCAACAAGCTCCTGTGTCCCAGAGTGCCCCAGGTGCTTCCCAGGAGCCGGCTGGGTCCCAGTGCGGAGCGGCAGGCCGCGTGCGGCTTGCACGGGACGCAGGCCATGGCCCTGCCTTGCCACTGACCCATGCCAGAGCCCTGCCTTTCTGCTCTCCAGGGATGGTGTTCCCTGGGCTCTGCCTGCAGCCACAGGGCCCCATGGAGAAGGTGGCACAGGCTTTCCCTGGCCCCTGGCCATGGGCCCTGCACCACACAGTGCTGTGCCTCTGGAAAAAGACACAGAAGCTGCTGCTGCTGCTGCTGCTGGCAGAGGGGGCAGCTTGACACTGGCACAGGCTGCTCCCACAGCATGTGCTGTGCCTCTGGAACAGGATCCAGAGGTGGCTGCTGCTGCTGCTGCTGGCAGAGGGGGCAGGTTCATGCTCTCAGTGGACGCTCCTGAGCTGTGACCACTGAGCTGGCTTGGAGGTGCCAGTGTCAACTGAGGGCCGTGGAGAGGCGGCAAGTCACACACCGACAATCTCTGTGGCCGTGTGACACTGCTGTGGGGCACTGAGTGCCCGCCCTCCTGCCTGCGCCTGCGTGAGCAGGACCTGGTGGGACTCTGGCACCGGATGGGTCTGGGCAACAGAGTCGGCCTGTCCTCAGGGATGGATGTGATGGTCGTCCAGGTGACCTGTGCTGCTGCTACCTCTGGCTGCCTGCGGCTCACCTGTGGGAAGCAGGAGGAGGCCTGTGGGATGGAGGCGGCTGTGTGGGCACAGTGTCCCCCACATGCCAGTAAGTCCAGGCCTGGCCCCAAGGCAGGTGCTGGTCAAGGCTGTGCTGGGTTCCCAGCTGTGCTCGCTGTCTCTGCAACGTTGCTGTGCCTGGGCCATCCCAGAACCACCTCTCCGCAGATCCAGGACGGGTGCCAGGCCTGGCTGTCTGTGCCCCAGGGCTTCCCCCTGGTCCCACTGCAGCCTCTCCCCCCATCCCCGGCCCTCACCTGTCGCCGCAGGTACAGCAGTGGCTGCCCCTCACGGGGCTGGTCGTGGGCATTTGCCTCCTGCTTCTTTGACATTGTGGGAGTGCTCTGATGAACACTGGCCACAATCACCCAGGGGAGCTGCTGCCTCCAGAGAAGCTGCTGCCTCCTCAGAGAGCTGCTGTCCTGGGAGTGGCCACTGCAGGGATTTGTTGCCCACACAGTCACGACATGGATCCGCATCACAATGGCCTCTGGGCACGATGTCCCTGCGGGTCACAAAGGCCCAGTGGGCACGGCCACACCTTATTCCAGAGGCGTGGTGATTTGCATGCAGCCACCCCAGGTCACAAAGGCCTTTTCTCAATCACCTCCAGCTCTCTCTTGTCCCACCTTGTGCTTCTCCCCTAAACAACCCTAATGATGCCCTGTGCCGTCGTGCCAAAGTGCCTTTCCCACACAGCCCACCCTGTGTCCTAGGCCTCAGCCCCCATCTGAGGTGGAAAGATAATCAGAAAGGCAAAAGCTCAGTTTGAACTTAAACTGATCACTACTGTGGAAGACCATAAAGTGTGTGTTTTTTGAAAATAATTAAAAACAAAGGAAGGCCAAGGAAAATGTCCACTGTTTATTTCATAGTTGGCATGGGGGACGGTGGAATTTTTGTCTGGAAAATTCCAGGGGCATACTGGTAGTCTGTGTCAACCATAGTGCAGCCAGCAGGATCAGGGCAACAGTGATTGTCCCTCTGTGCTGGGAACTGGGAAAGCCACACCTTGAGTGCTGTGTGCAGATGTGTGCCCCTGTGAAGTTGCACTTAATGAGAGATGCCTCTGTGTGAATTAAGGTGCCACGGAGACAATCAACAAAAGTTAATAATGGGGAATTTATTTAACAATAACTGTGGGGTAGAAGGAAAGGGATGGGAAGGAAAACGGTGAGAAGGGGAGATGAGATACACTGCGGTGTGGGATGGAGAAGATTGTTGGTCATGAGACGTGCCATAGGCTGGGGCAAGGTGGGAAAACCATCAAACAGGAGACAATCCAGGATGCTTGGCTCCAGCAGCATCCCATCTGTCCTTCCCCGTCCTGCGCTTCTCTGTGCTGGGGCCCATGTGGCTCTTGCGGACATGAGGAGCATGGGTCGTTCATCTGGGCTCATCACCCTTCTCCAGTCCACGTTGCAGGTATCCAGGGAAGCAATTTTTCTTTGCCCTGAGAAAGGAAGATCAGCCTTCATTTACCTGCAATGTTATGGCCCAAGGAGCATTTCTCAGCTCTGAACCCAGCCTGCCTGTGGGCAGGGTGGGGATCCATCCCCACAATGAAGCCCAGGCTAAAGTCACCTTCCGCGGGATTCCACAAGGCAGCGCTGGCATCCTCCCTCAGGCAGCTCTCCCTGACCAGGCTGCCTTGCTGCTGGCATGGGGTGAGGGGCTGGGGAAGGCAGCAGGACCTACCTTTGGCAGGTGGTTGCCTCGGGCACCATCCATCCATCCATTGGTGCATCCCGTGTTTGTCTCCCATTGGTGTTGCTGCTTCCCGGCCGTGCCTCTGCCCTTGAGAGCTGAGTGTCCAAGGGCAGAGCCAGCATCTTTGGGCATCGTCCTGGCACTGGGCTCAGTCCTCTCGCTGCCCCCTGAGGCAGCTGAAGGAGAAGAGCCGGCGCAGAGCCCGCCGGGCCGTCTTGGCGATGGAGCGCCATCGCTGTGGGGCCAGGGGCTGCAGGACGGCTGCGCTGCCGGCGGGGCAAGCAGGAGCACTGGGTGCCAGGGGCTGGGCAGGCACTGGGCAATCCCCTGCGGGTGCCTCAGCTCTGCAGAGCTCATCCTGGGGAGGTGCGGCCTGGGCACAGCCAGCATCCATCCATGCTGCGTCAGCCTCATCCACGGCAGGCATGGAGATGCAAACCGCAGACGTGTCTGCCTCTTCGGGCAGTGCCGTGGAAAGAGGATCGCTGTGCCCCTCGTCACTGACATCGCTGTCTGGAGGAGTAGGTGCTGGCTCTAACTCTTCATCTCGTGGCGGGAGAGATAACGGGCTGTTTACCTCGCTTTCCCTCTCTCCCGCCACTTCTTCTTGCTCCCACTTCTCCAGGAGCTCGTTCAGAAGAGTCTCCAGGGGCAGCGAGTCGTCAGAGTCGGACCCCGACTCTGCCAACGGGACAGGAGACACAGGCTCTGAGGAGTTTTGTGTCTCCGCTGCGGCACCTCCAGTCACTCTGCAAGTGCTCTGCGGCACCCAGGGCTCTGCAGCTGGTTCCAGGGTGGGACTTGATGGATCCCTGAGGATGCAGCTGGATGCCATGGAGCTTTCTTCATTGTCCATGAAGAAGTCTCCAAACAGCTCTGCATACATTTTGTCTTCCTCCAGCTTCTCCAGCTCCTCTCTCTTTTTCCGCATGAGGTGCAGCAAAGTGTCAGGCCCCAGGCACAGCTGCTTATGAAGTGCAGCGTGCTCAGCTGGCCGACAAATTGCCCTCACCTCACAGGGGCCTCCACACAAAGGAGAAGCTGAGAAGCCTGAGGTTTCCTCAGGCTCTGATGTGAGGAAGACCTTGCTGTGCCCCTCATCCCAGGGATCTCCAGCCACGGCAGAAGCTTCTGTCTCTACCTCGTTCTCATTCAACGAGGCAAGTGACGTGCTCTGCACGGAGCTGTCCCGCTCTCCTTCAGCCTTTGTTGCTGGGAGCTCTTCCTCCTCCCGCTTTTCCTCAAGCTCCTTTAGGGAAGAGTCCCAGGGCTGGGAGTTTTCAGAGACAGAGCTCTGCTCTGCCAACTGGCCAGCAGACAGGAGCTCAGAGCAGGTTCCTGTCTCTTCTATGGAGCCTCTGGATGCACCGGACAGCTCCTGGGTCTCTGCATCCACCTCTTGCTGGGCACTTGGCTGCTCCTGGGTGCAGGTGGACATGATGGACCTGTCTCCTGACAGGGATGGACTCAGACCTCCAATAGGTCCGCTGTAGATGTTGCCACCCTGCCCTTCCTGCACCTCAACAAGCTCCTGTGTCCCAGAGTGCCCCAGGTGCTTCCCAGGAGCCGGCTGGGTCCCAGTGCGGAGCGGCAGGCCGCGTGCGGCTTGCACGGGACGCAGGCCATGGACCTGCCTTGCCACTGACCCATGCCAGAGCCCTGCCTTTCTGCTCTCCAGGGATGGTGTTCCCTGGGCTCTGCCTGCAGCCACAGGGCCCCATGGAGAAGGTGGCACAGGCTCTCCCTGGCCCCTGGCCATGGGGCTCGCAGCACACAGTGCTGTGCCTCTGGAAAAAGACACAGAAGCTGCTGCTGCTGCTGCTGCTGGCAGAGGGGGCAGCTTGACACTGGCACAGGCTGCTCCCACAGCATGTGCTGTGCCTCTGGAACAGGATCCAGAGGTGGCTGCTGCTGCTGCAGCCAGAGGGGGCAGGTTCACGCTCTCAGTGGATGCTCTTGAGCTGTGACCACTGAGCTGGCTTGGAGGTGCCAGTGTCAACTGAGGGCCGTGGAGAGGCGGCAAGTCACACACCGACAATCTCCATGGCCGTGTGACACTGGTGTGGGGCACTGAGTGCCCGCCCTCCTGCCTGCGCCTGCGTGAGCAGGACCTGGTGGGGCTCTGGCACCGGATGGGTCTGGGCAACAGAGTCGGCCTGTCCTCAGGGATGGATGTGATGGTCGTCCAGGTGACCTGTGCTGCTGCTACCTCTGGCTGCCTGCGGCTCACCTGTGGGAAGCAGGAGGAGGCCTGTGGGATGGAGGCGGCTGTGTGGGCACAGTGTCCCCCACATGCCAGTAAGTCCAGGCCTGGCCCCAAGGCAGGTGCTGGTCAAGGCTGTGCTGGGTTCCCAGCTGTGCTCGCTGTCTCTGCAACGTTGCTGTGCCTGGGCCATCCCAGAACCACCTCTCTGCAGATCCAGGACGGGTGCCAGGCCTGGCTGTCTGTGCCCCAGGGCTTCCCCCTGGTCCCACTGCAGCCTCTCCCCCCATCCCCGGCCCTCACCTGTCGCCGCAGGTACAGCAGTGGCTGCCCCTCACGGGGCTGTTCATGGGCATTTGCCTCCTGCTTCTTTGACATTGTGGGAGTGCTCTAATTAACACTGGCCACAATCACCCAGGGGAGCTGCTGCCTCCAGAGAAGCTGCTGCCTCCTCAGAGAGCTGCTCTCCTGAGAGTGACCACTGCAGGGATTTGTTACCCACACAGTCACGACAGAGAACCGCATCACAATGGCCTCTGGGCACGATGTCACCTCAAGTCACAATGGCCTGGTGGGCATGGCCACACCTTATCCCAGAACTAAATGAAATGCTAAATGAAAAAAGCAAGAATGGAACAAAGAGCCTCTGTGGAACTAAGTCTCATATGGTTCTCACTCTGGCCTGAGGAAGCATAAGGAAGAATCCAAACAGTCCTTGAAGAAGGACAACATCCTTCTGCAGGTGTTGTGTAGGATCCTTGTTTACTTGCAAGAAACAGTCAAGGGGTGATGTTCCACTTGACCAATGACAGTGACATGTAAGTTTAACAACCAATGAGAATTTTACCTCTCAGACCTTCTCAGACCTGACTATAAATGAAAATCAGAGGTAATAAAGTTTGCTCTCTTGTACAACCCATGAGAGAGTCTGTGTTGTACTTCTTGCCATTCCTAATATAGTGCAACACCAGAGGCCTGGCACTTTCCATGCAGCCACGCCTGGTCACAAAGGACTTTTTAAGGCCTTTGCCCCTCCACTTTGCCTATGCTTGTTCCTCTCACAATGATCTACAGCTCTCTCTTGTCCCATCCTGTGTGTTCCTCCCCTAAACATCCCCAAAGATGCCCTGTGCTTTGCCAAAGTGCCTTTCCCACACAGCCCACCATGTGTCACAAGACCTCAGCCTCCACCTCAGGTGGAATGACCATCAGAAAGGCAAAAGCTCACTTTGAATTTAATATGGCCACTATTGTGAAAGATTATAAAGAATGTGTTTTTTAAAAATTATTAATAAAAAAGGAAGGCTAAAGAGAATATTTATTCTTTATTCCATGGTGGTCGGGAGAGGAGGGCCAAATTTTGGTCAGGAATATGCCCATGGGATCCTATAATTCTGTGTCAGCCATCGTGTGGCTAGAAGGACCAGGGCTATGATTGTCCCTCTGTGCTGGGCACTGGTGAGGCCACACCTCATATCCTGCATCCATGTTTTAGTTCTTTCAACCTGTGACTACACTTAATCCCCATTACCAGCTCTTTGAGTGATAGTACAGTTATCTTTTGCCTCTTTGACATAAATATCTGGCACACTGCAGATCAGAAGTAATTATTTGGTAGGTTTTCTAGTTTATGAGTCAGAATTAATGTTAATTATATAACATTTGCTGTTATCAATTCATTGTATACGGTTTACATGTTGTATGGATATAATTTGGTATCTCTTCTTACAGTATGTACAGGATGGTTATAAACAGTAAACACAATAAAGCAAAAATAACAAAACTGCAATGGAATGAAGCATTATATTCAAAATTCTTCTTGCTGTGGATGGCCATCCAAAAATTGTTTCCTACTAGCAATATTCTCTATCTTTCTTCAGTCTTTTCAGGACATGGTGTACCTTCTCTGCATGACGATGAGTGACAATCTGGGTTCTTTGTCTGTTGTGATGATTCATTTTTGTGGTGGACTCAGATCATCATATTGCAACATTCTTGCCAATGCCAGATTCACTCCAGCAGTGACAGGCAATGAATCTTGACACAGAACATAGTTGGATTGTAGCAATTGGTGGGTTGTGAAGGAACTGAATCGTTAAAGCTACATCCCATAGGTTTGGCAAAACTACGTATAGAGCTATTAGAGCAATCATATGAGAAATCACCACTCTAGAGTGGTGTTTTCTGTAAACATAGAATCACAAAGAGTTCTTACAGAGATACATCTATTTCCAATATATGCAAGCACAGTCTCAGGGGGTTCAACACAATGTTGACATCTTGTCAAGCATGAAGGCAAATGTCTTGGTCCTTAATAGTATTATTTTCACAAATAAATCCTTGCTCTTCCTGTCTAATCAGACATCAGTATCCATACTTGGCTATTTGCTCCCATTTGGGGCTCATACTTGTGTGTTCTAACAGATTGAGGACAGTTCCATTGTGATTTAATCAGCACAATAATTTGGTATAAGGCATGTATTGAAGCATTGAGTATGGTTAAAAGATAAGCTCTGGCTTTCCCATCAGTGGGGTAATAAGTGTCATTAACTAGGTGTCACCAAGATTGGAAACTCTTTCAAAGTAAATGTCATAATCCCAAATTACTTTTTGTTTGTTAGTGGTGAAGGGGTTTTCATTGCCTTCCTTTTTAATTGCTATTACAGCAGATTGCAACCACAGCTGAGAAAGACATGTGGTGTAGAATTTAACTATAGTTACCATATCAATTAGCATAAATAAAGAAGTGAGGGTCTTCACCCTGTGGGTCAAGCTGTTTTAAATTTATATGTTGGGTTCTACTTTGAGAAAGATGAGCAATCCTCCAATGGCTAACCTGATCTCCAGAGGACATGTGTTGGTATCATTGCTGATATCACAGAATCACAGAATCATTAACTTTGGAAAAGACCTCCAAGATCATCAAGTCCAACCTTTGACTGATTACCACGATGCCAATTAAACCACAGCACTGAGGTCCACGTCCAGATTTATCTTGAACATCTCCAAGCATGGTGACTCTACCACCTCCTTGGGCAGCCCATTCCAATGCTTAACCACCTTTCCAGTGAAGAAATCCTTTTGGATGCCCAACCTGAACTTCCCCTGGTGCAGCTTGAGACCATTTCCACTTGTTTTGTTGCCTGGGAGAAGTGTCAAACCCCCACCATTGAAACAGAGAAATTAAGAATTAGGAATTAAGCATAAAGGAATGCTTGACCAGAAGAGAGGTGGAGCTGACAAAATCATATACTGCTCCCACAAGAGCAAGAAAGAAGCGAGACTGCAAGATAAGATAAAGAGCTAGAATACACAAGCAGGATGCAAGGACAAAGGCACCACAGGATAAGGGGATTCTTTGGACCCTTATGCCGGAAAGAACGGTATCAAAGTCCAAATAGTGGTCAAAGGACTAAAAGGAGCATGCACGAGAAGACAATGTGAAAAGTTCAGCTAAGAAGAAAATTGCTGACCTTATCCCAAAGA
The DNA here is from genome assembly GCF_030490865.1 of Poecile atricapillus. NCBI lineage: Eukaryota > Metazoa > Chordata > Aves > Passeriformes > Paridae > Poecile > Poecile atricapillus. Next base: position 150,396,522 of record NC_081250.1, on the reverse strand, counting down.
CCCCCAGATGACCACCAAACTGACCAAAAACGAGCAGTGAGCATCCACAAAGGGGCGTGGAGCTAATTTTAATATGAAGCAAGGACAGGCGAGGTTAGGAAATGAATATGTATTAGGTGTATTGTGTAACCCTAGTTTGTAAAGGATAAAAAGAAAAAGCCAAAGCTCAAAGGTGTGCGTGCTTTCAGAGGAGATATCCCCCATTCACCTCAGCTCTAAATAAATTCATACCTACTCTCATAACTACTTTGAGGGTTATAGAGTTTTTCTCTCCGCATGTCACCGTGCTGTAACCATCCTGTCAGGGAGTTATAGAGAGTGTTAAAGCCTCGCCTGAGCCTCCTTTTCTCCAAACTAAACACCCACAGACCCCTCAGCTACTCCTCTTATGTCTTACTCTCCCAACCCTCCACCAGCTTTGTTGCACCATCATTCCTAGAAAAGCAAAAACAACACAAGTCTCATTGGAGTTTTACAGACAGGTCACCCCATAGTGGCTCAACTTGCCTAACCACTCATTTTAAAGATGGAAGCCTCTTTCTCCACTTGGAATGTCTTTGAATTCAGTCGAGTTAAACATTAAAAGCCTTAATGTAAGATCCACGTGCTGCCATCTGGAAGGAACCTGTTTCATGTGGTCAAAACATCAAACCCCAAAATACTTTTGTTGTGCTTCTTAATCACAAAGTGAGTAGATGAATGTGCTTCTTGCCCGGGTGCCATAAATTAACTTCCATGGTTTGGTGAATAACACTTGCTCCATTTTCTCTGGTGACTTTAACTCTCCTCAACCCAAGTCACATATCCTGCTTCTTGGCATCCTATCATGTTAGTGCTGGAATTTATGCTCCCAATCCTATTAGAAATTTCAGCTGATATTGTCAAGGACCAACTGGAATCAGAATCAGAATCATTCTACTTTAATGATGGGTATAGTCTCATTATATATATATATATATATATATATATATATATATATATATAATATAATTTTATTATGTAAAAACCCTGAGCAGAAAAGCAACCCAGATTTCTCCATTCACTTCATGGCACAGCAAGTTACCTGACTATTGCCAAAATGCAAGGCAGGGGCAGAGCTTCCTTTGCTACCTCTTAGAGGAAAGTTATTGTATGTTATATGAATGAAATATTCCTCTACCACTGAATATTACACTGAACATATTAACAGATGGGAGTCAGATCCTCCTTCGATTTACAGACAGATAACTCTATCTATCAGACAGATTCTTCTTTGGGAACAGCTGCTTTCTGCTTTTGCTCTGTTACCTCTCTTTATTTCTTCACTATATAGATCTCACACAGTGTTCACTTGACATGTCATAATGTACTGCAAATTACCAGACTGTCTCCACTGCATTTCTCACAGATTTGCCTGACATAGTAAAACTTATGTCTTATTTTACATTAATTAGATCCTTATTTTTCTGAAAACTGCAGACAAAAAAAAAAGATCTTTCTTCATTTTATATGTATATTCCCCCCCACCACTAGCAAATCTTTCCCATGGCCCATGCTGTAGTGAGAGGTGTACTAATGACACACTTGTGGCTGTGAAACACTCCCATAAATTGCCTCTGGTTACCCCTATGGTCCAATTTGAATTGCTTACTTTTTGCTCCCATTGTTTTATAGGTTTTCTCATATTGGGATGAGAGGTGTGGGTGTTCACTCCCACTGTGAAAGTTCTTCAGTGAGCTTTCACAAACACCTTTAAACTGTTTTTCTGAGTTTCATGAAAAAGGGCTTCTGTCTGGGGGATTGACAGTAGGATTCCTTGACAACATATTGCTCTCAAGCACAAGTTTAACTCCCCTCAGCCCTTGAGTCAGAGTTATCTGCTGCACCGGTGTCTTCTGCAAGCACTGAAAGGATAATCAGTGCCTTGCACAGGTAGAAAAAACAAAGTTGTTGTGATACTAATGTGAAACTAATTCTTAATTGCTCTGAGCTCAGAGAAATTCGAGCTCCAGTTTGTCAACTTCTTTGCCTGCAGGACACTGTGTAGTGCCACAGAGCTCAGTTATCATGATACTCATGCTCAGTATTTAAGTATTTACAATACCACAAATATTTTCAAAACAGGAGGAACAGGAAAGTTTGCCTATAATGAAACCCTGCTCAGGAAAATGTCCTTTGAATTTTTATTATGTATAAGCAGATTCTTGAACTTCATGAACACATGAACAGTGCTTCCAGCATCGACAGCTTCCTGTCATGAGGAGACATTTTCTGAGGTTGTTTATCCTGAAAAATACTGCTGGAGGTGTTCAAGTAATTGCAGCAGGCAGTGGCACTTGGGTGAGAAATGGAGGGAGGAAGATGAGGGAGGAACGTGAGTCCCCATCAGGGGATGAGATGCCAGATTAGAGAGCCTCAAGTTAGTTCTGAGATGTTGATATGACTCTGGGCTGAGCTCCATGCCGTGAAAATACACAGGTGAGACCCAGAAAGCTGGCTAAGTGTATTAATTCTCATCCTTTGCTAATTAGTCCTACAGTTAATTAGCCTTGTTACAGTATTTTTCCTGATGGGACAGATGCCTCTGTGTTCTGGAGTCAGCAAGTTTGGCGCTGGATTGCCATAATAGTTTGGATTCATTAGTTGAGGTCCAGATAATATTTTTACTGTGCTTTCTATAATCTATTACTCCTACAGAGCTGAAATAAATAATTGAGCCAGGAAGAGGGACCACCAGAGTAATGGGGTCCTTATGATTCTACTTATAAGGGATTGTGATGATCCCAATCACCAGAGGGAACAACTTATCTGAACACTAGATTTCAAAATATTAAGCTTGCATAAGTCCAGTTTTCCATGGTTTTTATTAGGCATATTGTTCAGGCCTCCTCATTGCAAGGAACATTTTCCTGCTTTGAAGAAAGTAGTTCCTGGTAGCATCAGGGTAGTCTGAAAAATTCCAGCAATATGCAATACACTGAAGAGAGAAATAAAGGTAAAAAAAAAAAAAAAAAAAAAGAAAAAAGAAAAAAAGTTTACAAACTTTTCTGAAAAACAGAAAAGGGTTTTCCTGGAAGAGTTTTCAACAACAAAGGCTCAACCCCTGACCTCATGGTGGATAGCCTAAATTGAAAGATCAAGTGTTGTAATGGAACCCTCTTATTAATAGGGAAGAAGGAACACATAGCCCAGAGAGGTTTTGGACTCCTGATTCCTGAAAACATTCAAGATTGGATGGAGCTTGAGAAACCTGGTCTAGTTGAAGATGCCCCTGCCCATGGCAGGAGGGTTGGCCTAGATGGCCTTTAATTGTCCCTTCCAACCCAAACCACTCTATGGTTCTATAGCAGTGTGAAGGAGAAATGTCAATTTAACCCTCATCTAAAGCTTGAGGTCTTGGGCTCTATGTTTTTTCCACTCTTTCTTGTTTCCTCAAAGCTTTTAGGTAGGTTCAGTTCCTCGAGAAACACTTCAGTGAGCCCTAAACCTGTGTTATCATAAGCCAAATAATCCTCTATATTGGGCAGGCAAATTCCCTATAAACAAGGCATCAGGGTCTGTTCCAACTGCCTGCCAGCAAGCTGTCACCTCCTCCAACTGGGAAGCCTTTTCACCATCTCAGCCACTCCACCTTTAATCCAGGGGATCATGTCTCTGCTCACACCAGTAAAAAGGACCAGGTACACAAAGCAAGAGGCCAAATCTCCAGCCACTGCCTCTCCTTCACCTCAGCTAACACCTGACATTCCCACTGTCTGCAAGACACAGCTGATGTGGTGGGGACTGTGAACATAAAGAAGGAAAATTACTTACAGCTGGAGCAATTGTCAGGCAGGAAGATAATTGAAAGCCAGCAAAACGATCAACCGTTTAATTGCTTACATTAAAGAAATGAATTGACAGCAATCAAGCCAACCTATAAAAAGTACTGAAAAAAAATGACATGTGAGAAAATAGATTAATTTTCATAAAGAACAAGTAAAAACAAACTTGGAAAAAAATTGAAAACCCAAGCTAGTGTTGTTTATAAGCCTTAATCAATTTAAAACTCATTTTCAATGTATTAAACTTTACTATTTAATGTCTCCCAATGAATTCTGCCTCTGGCATTGTTCAGCAGCCTCACTGAAGCCTTATGCAGTTAAAAAAGATTAGTCATCAGCATTACCTCTGCCAAACATGCTTAAATCAGGAGGCAGTACCCACAATCATAAAGAGGGGAGCATTGAGAATTTTTTTAAAAGAATTTTTCTCATCTGAGGGACTGTTGAATTCCTGGGAAGATTTTTTAGAGGCAAAACTATTGAGCTCTCAAAATTTGTGTTTTCAAAGCTTTTACAACGGTCTTAGTATTGAATCTTTGCACAGAATCAAAGGCCAAATATTGGGAAGGAGGGAGGTGTCTCCATTTTCAGGCACCCACTGCAGTAAAACTGCACATTCACACCTCTTTTGATTCACACATTTTTTCAAATCATGTACCTGAAAAGTCCTTTAGAAGACCAACGAAGCCTTGTTTTGTCCCTAAGAGCAGAACCACATCTTATGGCATGAGAAAAAAAAAATTCCCAGCACACAATAATCCCTCCTGAAATGTTCAGACCCAAACCTGAGGTGAGCAGGAATATGAACTCTAATCTACCAGTGTATAGTAATTTTTTTGGAAGGTGTTCTGTGGTGAAATAATGGAAAGACAATAACTCCAGAATGGATCCTTGATATTTCACACTTCATTTTTCCAAAAAGAATATGGAGGCTTGTTCTGGGTTTTTTTCACACTTATATAAATCCCTTAAAGCATTTCATTTTTAGAGGAGAAGATAGATTGTATAACATCAGTTTTTCTCTCTGCCATCAATTTTTCATTTCATTATAAAAATCTGATTTGTATGTGTGACTCTCAAAAACAAAAAAGGAGAAAAAAAAGAGCCTGAGTCCAGGGGCTCCGCTACTAGCTGCAATCCAGTCTCATTCTCCAGCTGACTGATCACAGGATGAAGTATCCCCCACCCAATGATTCCCCCAGCATTTCTGACCTTCACACCTTGAAACTGAGTTATGGAAGTTCTACATAAAATCAATACTTTTTTTAAGTTTTCTGACCTTTTATGGCTTCCCTCATGTTTTCATGCTCACAGTCTTGTTACTGATAGCTCATTGTTCTCATGCTGCAGATCAGTCACTCTGGGTTTGAGCTGAGCCGTGTCCCACCACAGTGACAGCAGGGATGGGGAGCTAAACGCCCTTCTGAAAACACATGGTGATCTTGCTGCCCCTCCTCACATGTTAATCTGGATTTTAACTCTGCATTTTGTACACCAGGGAGGTTTCAAAGGCAGGTCACCCATGCTGACCAAAGGACAGAAAGACAAACCTGAGGCAAATCTTGAGAGAGGAAATGTTTAAATCAATGTTACCTGATTAACTCTTAAATGTTACCTCATTAACTCTTGACAAAACTAAAACTTCTTTTTCTACTGTGGTACATTACTTGATAACTACATAGGATAAAATAATAAGTAAAAGATATTTCTAAAGGAAGAAGAAGAATCAAATACTTCCCCTCTGAAAAAGTCAGGGTAACAGAGTACTCCACTAAAACTCTTAGAATACAGGACTAGGAGGAACAATGGGTATCTACAATTGCAGGTACCAGGTGGCAGAGGTTAAGTAAAGCAGTGAAATTAATTGACTCCATTCTCATATGACATAAAATGATATTTTCCCCTCTAGAGTAATCCAAGGACCAAACACCCAAAACACTGCAACATGTCACAGCAGAATAGATCAAAGATGTCCCTCATTTTTCTTTCCATTTCTTGGACCCTAAACTTAGAAGCTGAGGCATCCTGAGTTTTGTGCAGAAAAGTCAACAAATACAAATCTTGCCAGAATCACTGCAGGCTGACATATACAGGTTGCTTGTTTCTAAATATCTGAAATGTTTCCCAGTTTTAGGCCTGATCAAGAGGTCACATGGCAGAAAAATGGCTTACTTCTCCCTTTTCTTACCAGGACAAAATTCTGCATGGAAAAAGATCCATCTTCTTAGAAACCTGGGTCTAGAGTAATCCCAACCAAATCCCCACTGTAGAAAAATATATAAAGGTCATAAAAATATCAATTTTATTTGCCAATTAAACCCACAGGGAATTATTTTCTGAATTCATCCTTGTGTTTTATTGACAGCAGTAGTTATGATCCTTATAATGGCCTTATAATTCCCTGTCTAGCTCTGAGATATAGTATATGCTGAAAGAAACTAATGAAGCAAAAGACACTTGATACCATCTTTCAAATGAGCTGTTTAGAAAATCCTTTCCAAAGGAAAAATAAAACAGCCATTTTAATAAATTAAAAACCCTGATGCACAGCTTGCTGGATGGCAGGTCCAATCAAGAGGGTTGACATGTCATGCTGTAACTACTTCCCAGTGAATGATAACATAATTTTCAGATTTGCCCTTCTTACTGGCATTGATGCATTCAGGCAAAACAATATATCAATCAGCATTTGGGACCTACATGCCAGCTATGAGTCAATCTTCTGGGGCTCTCAGCTTCCCATATCTCATAAGAATATCAGCAGTGATTTGTAGCCTTTTGAGTTTTTCCTAATGCTTCACATCTCTCAAATTGGTCAGAGCCCAACACCAGAGCTCTTGCTCTGTTTCACGACAATCACGTGATTGGTATAGGACAAGTGTGTATTGCTCTGTATTCTTCTCATCACCATGTTAAGGCCAGTCTCTAATAGTCAAAAATGTATGGAATCCACTGTTGTGTCACACATTTAAGAGGTTTATGGCCTGGTTTATCCTCTGTTCATTTTCACAGCCTTTATACCCCCTCAGCAGAGCTGCTCCCAAGCTGAAGAATTCCATCAGTGGACAAAGGAAGTGCTACTGATGACATCTGTGGGGCCTTTGATTTGGCTCCCTACAGCATTCTTACCTGTACAGTGAAGAGACATGGGGTTTTTTGATGGGTGGGCTGTTAGGTGGGTAAGGAATTGGCTGGGTGGCCACATCCAAAAAGTTATAGCCAATGGCTCAATGTCCAACCCACTAAAGGTGGTGTTCATCAGGTCCCGTACTGGCACCAGTGCTATTCAGTATCTTCATCAGTGAAAAGGACAGCAGGATCTTTGACACTGACAGTTTTCAGATGAGTAGATATACTCAAGGAAAAGAATTTCATCCAGAGGGATCTTGACAGTCTTGAGGATTGAGTTCATGAGAACCTCATGAAATTCAACAAGGCCAAGTCTGTGTCATTGAGAGTTGAGGTTGTTCAGTCTGGAGAAGAGAAGATTCCAGAGAGAGCTTTAGAAGCCTTTCTATCTATAAGAAGTGAGAGACATAAGAAAAATGGAGAGAGAGTTTTACCAAGGCCTGTAGTGACAGAATAAAGGACAACAGTTTTATACTGAAAGAGCGTAGATTGAGTCTGACTAAGAGGAATAAAATTTGGAAAGATAAGGGTGGTGAGACACTGGCAAAAGTTTCCCAGATGTGGCTTCCTCATCCTGGAAATGTTCCAGGCCAGGCTGGATGAGGTGTGGAGGTATCTGGGATAGTGGAAGGTGTCCCTGACCATGGCAGTGGAATTGCACTACAGCAGAAGTTCCCTTTCAACCCAAAAATTCTATCTTCTGTGATATCATATCAAATTATGAATGAGACACAAAGGGAAGACAGATAACAAATGGCTATGTAACCTATTATATATTATAAAAAAGATTTATAAATTAGATACTTCTACTATATTCCTGGGTGAAATATTTGAGACAAGTGCTGACCACACAACTCACATTCTATCTCAACCAAAAGAGCAGAGGATGTCAGGTAAATTATACATTCTTTTTATGGAATAGATCACTAAAAAAAAAAAAAAAAAAAATACTTTTAAATGTTTTGAAGAAGTGACAGCCAAAAGGAAAATGTATGACCAAAACTGAGACACCCTCCAAAAGTTTCCATATTTCAAGACGCTTGAAAAATCTCATTTATGTGAACCTTTGCTTGCTTTAATCAGGTTATTAGAGCCCTAATATTGAAGCAAGGGGATACTCACCTGAAAAATAAATCTCTGTACCTCAAATTTCATGAAATGTTTTGTGTTTGGGCCAAAATGCTTTGAGATTTTCTTTTTAATAAAAATTACAATAAACACCCTCAAAACCTATTAAACAAAAATATTATAATGTCATGATGTTTGGGTTTGGTGTTTTGCTCTTTTCCTCTCCAAAAATAAGAAGGATTTTGTGGGAAGACAGAATCTTAAAATACATTTTTATTACAGTAAAAATTTCTGTGGTAGATAAAGGAAGATTTTATTTGATTTTTTTTTTTCATAATGAGATAGTCTTACAAATAAATAAGCTACCAAACTAGCAGTCTCAAATTAGACCTTTCAGAACCCCATTATACCTAATTAAAATCCTTTTTGCAGGCTTAATAGAAGTTCTGGGTGTGAATAACTTTGCTTAAGCATATTCACAAATCTGGCTGCAGCAAATTACAGATGAGACTTCCCAGGAGCAGAATAAACCCCATCAAGACCCTCATAAACAAAATGCCAGCATCTGGAGCCAGAGAGAAAAGCACAGGCAGGATTGAGAGAAGAATTACCGATCTGGGATTAGCCTATACATCAACATCATGTAAGGTGAAAAAAAATGTCTTTATTTATTGCTTAGCAGCCTTCAGGGTGTGAGTGTCACTCAGCATTAGCATTCACCTTTATAACTGTGCTTTGATTTACAGCTCCACCCCAGCACAGAGGAAGGAGCCAATTACATGTCTGGGGGAACATGGACGCATTGAGTAGATCCCAGATGCTTCCTCTTCTCTCTCACACAGGATGCAGAGAGAGGGATTTTTCTTGGCCTAAAACAGAGGTTTGAGGGATAGGCTCTGACCTGCTTTATGAGATGACTGCCAAAAGAATATCATGGTCTACAGAAAATTGTGCTCACACAGTTTAAGCTGCAATAGAAAATGTAGGAGATGTTAGACACAAAGATGATGTTCCACGTTAGTCAAAGCCACACACAGCTTTGCCAAGGCTGAAAACAAAGAGTTAAAATGCACCAAGGCCAGTGAGGTGACAAGTTATCCATTTCTCTACCTGTAGTGAAGAGATCCATGACTACTTAGATATTGTGCATCAGATCAAATCCCATGTTTAAGGTAAAACCTGAGTGATTCCACCCCTCATCTCGAATGATATCTTCCCTCCCCTCCACTTTCTGGTGGCTTCTATTGTTTCTTGATATTTACTTCTCTTGGTTTGTCTCACAGTGACAACCCAGGATCAGCTGGGGGAGGCCGAGCACTTCCGAGATCCAGCCTTCAGCTGAGGTTGGATGCTCAAATATCAGCGATGGTAAAAGTTGGCTCTTGAGTGCTCAGAAGTTCACATAATGTCCCAAAGCCCCAGTGTGATGCCCTGTTCAGTGCTGATCATAGAATCATAAAATATAAAATTGTTTCAGTTGGAAGGGACCGTACAGGTCATCCAGATCCAAGCCCCTGCCTTGGGCAGAGACAGCTTCCAACAGACCAGGTTGCTCAAAGTCCCATCCAGCCTTCAACACTTCCAGGGATGGGGCAGCCACAGCTTCTCTGGGCAACCTGTGCCAAGGCCTCACCACCTTCACAGGGAAGAATATTTTCCTGTTTCCTACTCTAAACCTGTCCTTTGTCAGTGTGAAGTCATTCCCCCTTGTCCTATTACTACGTGCCCTTGTAAAAAATCCCTCTCCAACTTTCTTGTAGCTTCTTTAGGCACTGGAAGGGGCACCAAGGTCTCCCTGGAGCCTTCTCTTCTCCGGGATGAACACCCCCAGCTCTCAGATGGAGAATCCTCCAAGTGTACTCCTGAACCCATTTTTCTATGCTGTATTTGCAAACCAGTGCTGTTTACAGGCTTGCAGCTTTCCATATCACAGATCCACCTCACTGGAGATGGATGGATGGATGGATGGATGGATGGATGGATGGATGGATGGATGGATGGATGGATGGATACTAAATGTGGTGCTCTGACTTTTGCTCTCTGAATTCAGAAGAGCTCCCGTGTCAAAGACCTGCCATCCCACCCAGCTCTGAATTCCCAAAGGTATTTGAGAGGTTCACTACAAATGGCACCTGAATATCCTTTTTCCAGATGCCCAATCATCAGTAAGAGGGGAACCAAGGAGATTTTTTTTTTTTTTAGTGTTTATTCATTTATTTCAGTATCACGATTATTTTGTTTATAAGAAGAAATACTGAAATGTTTCACTTCCACCATTAGATGAGAGAGGAGCCTCAGTCAGGTTGAGTTTGTCAGAAAAATCGGAGATGAGTCTCCACAGATTCAGGTGAATATTATAGAAAAGCATTTTCCTTTGGTTTTAATTATTATTAAGCCAATGATCAAGGGATGCAGCTTTAACGGGTACTCATTAGATTTGAAACTTTTGATCCAATCCCTTTATCCTCCCACATACCCCTAAAGAGCTCCCAAGCACTCCAGAAAATCCCAGGCACAGTGACCCATGCATTACACCGATATTAAGAGTCTCACAGCAGCACAAACTTTATCCCTCCCTAAGGAGGAATGAAATTACTAATTTTTTCCCTCAAAGGTGATTCAGAGGACAGACTGTAGCAAAGGTTCTGTGCATGGAGAGAGAATTACTGCTAAGATTTTATTAGCACATAAACACAATGACGTTTTTGATGCCTGGGGCTATAGAAGCACAATCATTACAATGAAGACCATATTTCTTTCCATCTTTCCATGGGTCCTGTAACACACTGAGCAATCCATCTTGCTCACATACCCTACATAATCATAGATATATTTATTTCTTTGTTTCTCTCAATTAGCATTTGACCTTTTGAGCGCTGCAGGTGTTCTGGGGTATGACAGCACAAACTCTGCAGCTTCTGCCTTCCAGCACAGCCCAGGGGAGGTGCATGAACAGGTAAAGGAAAACCACAGCACCATCAGGTACCAAATTTCTGAGAGCTCCTGCGTGAGCCTCTACCAATGCCAGAAATAACCCAAAGCAGCACAGTGAGGATGAGTGGTAGAGGACTGGTGGAGTTTATGGATTACACACACTATTCCGAGGTAGAAAATATGTGTTTGCTCACTGACAAATCAATGCTGATATTTTTGTCATCCAAAGGTCATTCAAATGAGACACAAACCACTAATTCATAAAATCACAGAACAGCTTGAGTTGGAAGGGATCTTCCAGATCATCAAGTTCTAGTTCCCCTGATACTTCTTCACTTAGAAACAGTTCCAAATGCATACATTTAAAGATTTAGCAACATTAGGAAAAAAAAAAAACAACACATTCTGGGTTGCTGAGGGTTCAAAACACATTTAAGAAACACAGGGATAATCCTTATTGAAAAGGTATGTAATAATTATTCATTATACTGTTTTTTTAGATCATGCCCCAAAAGAAAGCAATTTTCTAAAATTTTATTTTAGCATTTAAATGAATAGCAAATACCTCTGCACACAGTACTTTTAAATAAAAGTGCAAAACTGAATCCACTCTCAACCTCCATTTCGTTGATTCAGTCATGTAATGCACTTTCTTTTTAATTGAATGATTTATATAACTGTGAAGCCCTCTGTGAATTTTACAATTGAATATATCATTGATGATTTTCTGCAATGAGGCTTGAAGCTTAGAATTAAAAAGTTATTAGTATTTTCATTAGGAAAGTTCAAGAGCTCAGATACTGAAAACCAAATCCCAGAACCCACAGTAGGTTTGTACTGATTTTTTTTTTCCACAATTGTTCAGAATTTGTTCTTAGTTATGAATTATTTAAATGAAACCCTTCTACAGACAAAAAAATTTCAAGGCCAGCAGAGACCACTGCAATCATTCAGCCTGATCTGCTTTGTAATGCAGATCACAGTCATCCCTTTATCTTCTCACTGGTCTTTCTATTTAGGCTTTAGTGTGCCTTAAACCCCTGTCCTCTGCAATACCTTCCCTGTCCTAATGCTCAGCACATCCTAATTCCTACAGCAACACCCAGACTTACTAGGTCATCAGAGATGAGGTGGTTTCTACCTACAGGTTACTTTACCCCTTGGAATACTTTTTACACTTCTCAACCCTGCTTTGCACCTTTATATTCCCCAGTAAGACAACCCTGCTTGTCAGAGAAAGGCTACTCAGTTGCAGTGAATTAGCAAATAATGCCCATTTTTAACTGCTAAGGGTCCTCAGTTATTAATAATTAATTGCAGAAAGGCCTGCTGAGGGCTTTTTCCCCAGAAGAAATTGATTCCCCTCAGGTGATGCCTCAAATAGAATCACAGAGTCACAGAATGGTCTGGGTTAAAAGAGACCTTAAAGACCATGTCCTTCCAACCCCTGCCATGGGCAGGGACACCTTCCACTAGACCAAAATCTGTCCAGCCTGGCCTTGAGCACTTCCAGGGATGGGACACCCACAGTTCTCTGGGCAACCTGTGCCAGGGCATCACCACCCTCATGGTAGGGAGTTCTACTGGTAAAGGGTGATCCATGGATTATTTACTGCCTTCCAGCCATATCTTTAAATGTTGAGTAAAAACAATGTAAAAACTTCATCCTTGCAGAGGAATTTACCTTAATAATCTGTTTTGAGAGTGTGTGGCTGCATGACAGAGAAGTGAAGATATTTTCCAGCTTAACTGGGGCACCAAAAGCCCAGACTAAGACTGAGGCTGTGTCATGGATGGGGGGAGTGAATCGCTCATCCATCATTATGCATGGACACAGTCATGTTCTAATGACTTTCCTCACAGTCACCCTTCTCCACAAGGGAGATAGAGATTAAAGAACTTTGTGAATTCTCATATTGTGATCATCAAAGGTATTCACTCTTGGCTGGAGCAGTTTTGATGTCCATAAAATGTTTGTGTATGTTTGGGGTGTTTTGTCCTCAGGACATAAATGTACTGCAGAAAAAAAAATCATATTGGTTGCATTTAGAACTTGACTTTGAATAGAGGCTTTTTCACAGGATCAGTTATAGAATGGTTTGGGTTGGAAAAGACCTTCAAAATCATCTCATTCCAACTCCCACCATGGGCAGGGACACTACCACCCCAAACCTCCACATTTTGCTGAATCGTTTCCAATTAAAAAAATATTAAAAAGAAGAAAATATTCACTGTTAAAAAGCCATGAGTCTTTCTAATGTTCTCCCCTCAGACCTTAGAGTCTCAGAAGACCCTGGGTAAAGCACAGAGAACAGTATTCTAAATTTCAAAAACTATAATAACTAAGCAAAAAAATGGGTATGAATAGCAGAATCTTGGATTTTGCTCGTCTTTGCACATTAGTTCTATTTGTTTTATTAACTTGAAATACACTGAGAAGCCTTCAAAACATGAAACTAAAGGTTGAGCTCACTCTCTGGTCCTCAATGATATTTCCATTTTACCTTTAAGGTTATGGTCTTTATACTGCTTTTTGTTTTCTTGTTGTTTAAGCTTGAGGGATCCACAAGTGCCTGACAGAATGTATTCTGTCCCCACCCCTTTTCAAACAATGATTTTTTTTGGAGGATGACCTGAGCCAACAGAATCCAATATCAGGAAGACCTAGTGCATTTTCACTTCATCACTCATGTCACCAAGAGATAATTACAGAATAAATAAGTCCAGAGATGAGTCTGGAAGTGATGAATGAATATAAAAACGCCACTCTTTCCACTTTAACACTTTTTTTCCAGTTGGGAACAGAAGCCTGTGCTGTTAAACAGATGGTGGGAGATCAGCTCTGCTTTGGGAAGTGTGGTGGGAAATGTAACCTGGCAGGATATTTTGCCCACAAAGCAGAATAAGAACATAAGATCCCATTGCAGCACAACAGCTGTAGCTGTGCTTCACATGGAAATCTTTCAACTTCATCTCACTCTCTTTTACTTTGGGTCCCATATTCTTTATCCCCTCCCTTATCTTCACAATTATAGATCACTCCAACATCAATCATTTTGTTCAAAACACTTGTGCGAGAATTTAGAATTTATAAATGATTGAAAGAGAACTTCCAAAACGACAAATCAGACTGCAAGCTGTCCTCAAAAGCTGAAGGGACCAGATTCTCCCTAGGTAGAAATTAGGCATGTTGGTGCCACCAACAGAGCCTCACTGATTTTCATCCTCTAAAAGTTCAAACCTTCCTATAATTCATGCTCAGTATGTATTCTCAGGTATATAATTAAAGCAGCCCATCCCTTTTACTGCTACTGAAAGACTTGGTTTGCAATCTGTTCATTATTGGTAGGAATTGTTATTTATACTTTTCTTATTATTTTTCTTCATGCACAAAACTCTAAATTTCTTTCACTAAGCACAGGGCCTGTGCTATCCTGATCTCACAGCCATGTTCTGAGCTCAGTGACCATTAAGAGTCTGTTGGGAAACCTTGAAGCAAAGATCAATGTTGGTTATTTTGGAATTCCTTTCAGTTCTAAGATGCTCTGAATATTCAAAAGGCACAAAATTCACCCACTTTCCTGGCAAGACTCAGATGTACTTTCCCAATATATATCCTTGGATTTCAGAGAGTTTGCATGTATTTAGTGTCCATTTTTCTATAGCAAGCAGGAAGGAAATTATAGTAGAAACACTGGAATTCCACAAAAGAGCTTAAAATCTCCCCAGAATCCAAAAGGAAGATTTGTCCCAGACCTTTGTTCACTGCAGAGCTTCGATACCTTTGACTAATGAGGGTATTATGTCACTGCATAGGTAATTATAAGGAGCACATTGGCAACTGTTTATTTCTTTTTTATCTTGTATTATGTTTGAACTCCATTAGGATGCAACTGACTGTCCTGAAGATAACAAATAATGTCATTAGAGAGGCACTGAGATTCAACCCTTTTCCCCCAGAGAGAAGTCAAGCTATTGTCACAGCAGAGGTGGTTTCTTCTGCATTCCCAGGTGATTAATATTCATTGGAAAAGGCACTGCAGATGATCCCTTAGGAGGCAAGGTGATACAGGCTGTGAGAAATGAAATAAATAAAAAATGTGTCCCAAACGGAGCACTGTGTATACTGTCATTATTTTTATGGTCTTGGCACTTGGGTATCTGCCACAGCCACGGTGTAGCTTGAAAGGCTGAAAACCTGAATGCACAGGACAATATTTCTTATTCCACTGATACCAGTTTTCTGGTGTGACTGCAAGATTGGCTTTTTTCCAGTTTTATTTAGATCATTTAGAAAGCAAAGTAAAGCAGAACAAGTAATGCTATTCTTAATTAGGATATGAGTGTCTGAGTGGGGAGAACTAATGAGATTATTCTACTTACTCCTGACATCAGAGTATAATTGTATAGACATTTTTTTGGATCACTTCAGTCCATCTACCCAACATGCCTAATTTAAGTCAAAATGCAGATCTTTGTTGAACTCTGTCCAGTTCTCAGTGCAGCAGTTGGAAATAATACTGGGGCTGTCAAAGCATGGATGTGCACTTTGTTCTGCCACCTCTGATGGGACAAGCTTGGAATAGAGAGATCCCAAAGTGAGCAAGACATCTGCAGATGGCAAGGTTTTAAAGAAACTGAATGAAATACACCCAAACTCCTCCATCAGAACTTCAGAACGAGATAAAAAGAAATAAACAGTTGCCAATGTGCTCCTTACTAATACCTATACAGTGACAGTCATGCTAAAGATTTTAGCTTTTTATACATTTTTCAGATGTTTGTAGCTTTATAGACTGATTATATAGCTCCAGGTATGTTTCCTACCCTTTCTTTTAGATATCAGAATACTAAGCTAACCATTCTAATATATACTTGGAATTCTGTTTAGTTTTATTCTTAAGATTTTTTTCATTTTGTTTTCCACTATAACTAAGAAGATATAAGAAAGCCCTTCCAATGGAGCAGAACCTGTGAGGAAATTATCTAACCAACTGCTCTTCTAATTAGACAGTATTTGTTAGAAATGCCAATTTGTTAACTTATTTGAACACTGTAGCAAGTTTTGGATTCTTGATTTTAGGCAACAGGAGAAGGCACTTTGTCACCTGGTGAGGGGTTAATGATTTGTAACCTTTCATTCACCATAGAAAAGTCAGGTGAAAAAAGGGACACCCCTTCCTATACTGTAATAGCTCCAGTAGGATTGATTCTTGGAAATTCACAGAACTTCTGATGGAGGAGTGATTTCTAAATTGAAGACTTGAAAGACTCAAGTAGGAGACTGGACAGTCAAAATCAGAACCCAAGAGGTTTAGCTAAACCACAGTAACTTTGGCCTGAGACAGTGCCAGGCCTGTGGAATTACTGCTTTTCTATTCTTACAAAGAACCTGGCGTAGCCAGTTGAAATAGCAAATGTAGTTGATCCAGGACATTTTAAAGAACGTATTTTGATGAGAATAAATCTGGTCAGAAAAAAAAATTTGCTTGCTGTGTTTAGGCAGATCCATGGATGTAAAGTATCCATGGACATGGTCTTACTCCTCAGAAGTCAATAGAAAAATTTCTGTGGCAAGAAAGACACAGGAATGAGCATTTCCTTAATACTGAGCAATTTGGAGATTGCCCTATCAACATCAATTACAGATATGTCTTTATATGCAGAAAATTTTTCATCTTTCACAAATGAAAAGATATTCTTATTACTAAAGACATATCCTGTTGTAAGGAAGTTCCACATTTAGAGCTCCTTACAGATTAAATTATTATTGCTGTGGACAATTGGAAATGACTGTCTAAACTCCAGAAGAAATTATTTTATTATTTATGAACCTGTTAAAATACATCCCACCCGCATAACAGGGCAGGATGTTGATTTTTCAGAAAAGAAAGGGTCATGACCGGATGATTGAGGAAAAATATTTTAATTTACAAGTTCTACCCACTTCTTTTCAATCCCAGTCCTCATGTCTTAATTTAATAGGTAACACATCATCGGTGAAGTCACCCAGAGCACACACAGTACAACCGAATCTTGTTATTTGTTGCTAAACAGAAAAAGTTCTTTGCCCACACCTGTTAAAAATGAGATAAATGTGTGAAGTGTAACAGAAGTGATACTCATTAACAGCTTTGACTACTTACTTTACAACCTAAATAATGGAGAGAAAGGGAATAGCAGATGCCCCTTACCCATTCTTTAAATAGATGGTGAAGGAAATACAGACATATTATATAGTTTTAATTGGATTTCCTCAGACTGTGTTCCAGTCAATAATTTTGGTGGGAGGAGAGGAAATCATCTCCTTAATGCTTTCATCAGCATTAATCACAGCTCATTTGTTTCTGCAGAGGCCAAAGACAAAAGAACTGGAAAGAAATTAGAGGCACCAGCAGCTTATGAGTTCAAGGATTAAATACTTGAGATTCTCTTAGTTCTGCTGAACCTTTCTCCAAGTATTCTAGGAGCAGCAGAAAATGAGAAAGCAGAAAAATTACATAACTACCATAGTGTGGGAATATTCAAAGGCATCTCACCAGCACCAAGCAACACTATTTCCTAAACTGAAAACATCTGAATTCCTGAAATTCTCAAAGGTCTCTTAGGCTGCAACCTGGCATGTTTTCCCTCTATAATTCACCGTACTCTGACTCATTGCTACTGGAGAAACCACATGCTGTAGGCTTTTAGGTTTGACCCAATAATCCTTTTCTGATTCAATAGATATGGACAATGAGTGCAGGGTGCTAAGGTTCAGCCCCTGCTCTCTTTTTCTGTCCCCAGGCTGTCAGTTTTTGAGGTCATGGCGTTGCATCCCTTGCACTGCTGTATTTTCACGCCGACAGGTTTGCATAACCAGAGGAATTGTTTGAATACAGAGCACAGAGCTGGTTGTCAGAAGCAGCATGTTCCCTAAAGAGAGAGAAAAATGAAATGTCATTTAGACACTGAGAGAAAGCTGCAGCAAAATGAGATAGTTCTGTTGTTTACTAACATTCATCAAAGGGATCACAGTGCTTAATTGCTGATTTGAGAACTCCTCTATTATATCATCTGCTATTCAGTGTTGGAAAGTACATAATAATTTAGAAAGGTCTGTTCACTTTGAAGCAGAAAACATGCACAGACTTGCATTATATTTAATCAGCATCTTCATTCTGCCATTTATGGCTGGACAGATCTACTCCTTCCAGAGCAGGTCTGAGAGAATATCCCTCTTCATCTGAAAGTGCTTGTCTACACTCAGAATTTGTTACCATGTAAAACAGCTAAATATCTAAATCACCTTCTGGAGGAACCTCCTTCCCTCTGCTGATTTTCCAAGGACCATAGGGCAGAAACACATCTCCTGCAGACATCTCAGTTAAGTGATTGATTTCTCCTTCTCCACATGTCCAGAATAAAATTTCTCTTGGAACATGTAACTTTGGTTACCTGGGAAACACCTATAGCTTTGTCATATTTACAGTAACAAATGTGTCTCCAGGTTCTTCATAGCATTAGCTAATTAACTAATTTCTATCAATGCACTCTAATAAGTAAATGCTGTAGAAAGGGAGAAGCTTGATAGTAAAATAAGAAAAGCACCTGGGAAAAAAAGGATATAGAAGAAAGGGTTCTGATAGCAGGTGAGCTCCTTCCTGAAGCATGAAAAAGGTCATTTTTAGTTTATTAGGCCATCTCTCCTTTGGGCCTTAGAGTAGAATGTTCCTTCTTCTCCACCTTGTCTTATGTGGACTTTCAAAAGGCAATTTAGTGCTCTAAAGTCTATTCTGCTTCATATAATCTCAGTATGGTGAAGAAATTGTAGTATTCTGTTATTTATTCATCACTTCAGGTAACTCAGGTGGTGGTTTGGTGTTTTCTTTCCTTCTTGCTGTCCTATTTTTAAGATCAATACCCCAACAGTCCTTAGCAAACTGATATAGTTGCTTTGAAGTTCTTGGTTTCTTAAATCATTTTTGTGTGTTTTGTTCCATTTTTTGCAATCTGTAGGGTGGAGCCTTTCACTTTTTGCCTGCTTATTTTATGTCCTCTTGTCATCTTCTGTATCTGTTTCCCAGAGGACAGACCAAGTGGCCTCTACTTTTTCAAGTCTTGCCAAATTTTGTTTGTGAACCTGTGATATTTGGGGGAAAGGGGGTTGGGGAGGGGGGTCACTTGCCAAAACAGCTCACATAGAAGTAGCATTTATTTTAAAATAAATAGTGTCTTCCCCTTTAAATGTCACATTAAATTACATAAGTCAGAAGGTAGGTTTAGAGTACAATACATCTGCTTTTCTAACATTGTGGAAAACAAATGGTGTGGTAAAAGAAACTGCCCTTGTGAACTGTGGAGGTGTTCCTGGGATTTATGAATCTTTGTCCAGCATTAAAAGGACTTTACCTGGCCTTAAATGCATATATCTGCCTATCCAGAGCCAAAAGAGAAAGCACAAATAAATAGCACTACATGAATCTTTAATGTGTATTGGCTTTGTCTCCCTAATGTATTTATGGCTGCTTCACTTGCAGCATTTTTCATAGTGTTTTGTAGGTAATTATGTTTAGTGGGCATTCCATCTTTCAGTCTGTGCTGTCCTCCTCCCTTGTTTTACCCCATCAGTCCTGTAGAAACAAAGCCTAAGGCTGCTTAAGCCACATTTGACAGAGATGTAAATGTTTCACAGTTACAATTTTGTGGAATTCTACAGCTGGCCAAAAGGATGTGTTAATTAGTAGCACACTCACTTTTGGGACCTGATTCATCTGGTCTATTCAGATATTTAAAATCCATCAGACACATCTGGCCCTAGAGCACTTATTTCTTGCCAGCTGGTATAAAATGAGTCTGGTCAATTAGATCACACTTAAAAATCTTCACAAAAGATAACTAAAGTACCTGAATTCCACCCTTTGAGCTCTTTCCAGGATAAAATCCAAAAAGAAAAGGTAGCATAGGAAACCTGGATTGCATAAAGCTTATACCTGGTTTCTCCTGCATTCCCTGGCCTGTTGGGCTTTGATGTTTCCTGTTCCAGAGGCCACAGGTGCTTCATGGTGAGACAAATCATCCCAAAAAATTCTCTGTCTGTAATGACTGCATCTTCATCAGCTGTGGTGGGAACTGATGGCCACATTTATCCTAGACTGAATCCTGGCCCTGGGACACCAGCCAGTTGCCTAAAAAGAGGCTTTTTTGTGATAGTTCAGACATCCTAAGGCATCTGAGATACCTCCAGTTGTTGTGCCAGTCTGATGTGATAAAGAAGATGCAACAAACTGAGTCTTGTTCCAACAGCAGTGTGGGGGAATCCTAGGAAATATTAGAAGACAATGTTTAGACAAATCACTCTGTGAAGAGCACAAGGAAATCACTCAAGACCTTATGCCTTCACATGCTTTCCTCTGCCATTTAGACTCTCTTTGTTCCCTTATACTTGTCAGCTAAGCCCAAAATCTGGTGGTGAGGACCTGGCAGAGGTTGTGGATCCCCCATCCCTGAAAGTGTTCAAGGCTGGATAAGGCTTGAAACAACCTGACCTAGTGAAAGATATCCCTGCCCACAGCAGGGGTTTGGAATTAGATGATCTTTAAGGTCCCTCCCAGCCTGAGGAGGGATCAGTCTACAAATCAGTCTATGATTTTGTAATTCTATGTTCTCTCTTCTGTTGCCTTATTCTTCTGCTCAGCCTCAGGAGTGGATCTCCTGAGGAGAATAAGAGTGTACTTAGTCTTCCTTCACTCCACCTTTTGCAAAATCTATCCATGTCTTTATGAGGAGGACTCAAAAAATGTTTACTCATACTATCAGCCTATTTCAAAATTAAGTATTCAAAAGATTCATTCTCCAAAACTCTTTAATCCAGTTTTATATGTCCAGTCAGAAAATTTTAAAACTCCATTTGGCTCTGTTGCTCTGTCACGCAGAGGTGGTGAATGTCCAGGAGCAGACGCTGAAAATCTGAAATCTGTTGGCATGAAATATCCACAGAATTTTTCTGGATACAGATTTTAAAAAAAAATCAAAGTGCCTTTCTGAGCAGAAATAAAAGGCGAGATTAATTAAATACATGGAACAAAACAAACTGTCTATTCTGTGTCAGATGACAGAAACAAGGAACATCTTTTGACGTTGGCAGAAGCACCTTTCTGCACAGCAGAGTAGTTCTACTCTGCCAACCCACTGAAATCTTGTGGAAAGGACATTTCCCCCGAGAGTCAGAGCTGCACATGTCAAATCTCATTCCTCCTACAGAACAAAGCTTTTCACAACACCAACTTGGCAGTATAACCACCAAAGTTAACAGGATAGGTGTCAGGAAGTTTTCACTGAGACCAGCTGGGAAAAATCTGTGAAGTGGGAGCAAGGGACTGGGGTTGGTTTATCACATTATCACCAGGGAGCTCAACTGCCTGAGACATCAGCTGATGCAGTTCACTGATGCCCTCTGCAATGAGATACCAGGAGCTGGACTCCAATGATCCTCACAGGTCCATTTCAGCTCAGGATATTCTGATCTGAAGTTCAGTGAGGAATTGTGCTCATGGGCTGGGTCCTCTGAATTGTGTTTTCAGACAGAATGAAGGTGACACTTGACGAAGTACAAAAGCTTTTAAGAATTGACAAAATTACATCTTTGCTGCCTCCTCAGGAGTTCAGCCCTCCCTCATCAGGCTACATGGAAGTTCAAAGGTCTTGTTCAGCCACTAAAGGCTAGGACAGCTCCCCAGCATCAGATTTCCAAATCTCTTTTTTTTTTTTTAGCTTCCAGATGTATTGTTTCCCACCTAACCATAGTGGCAACAGTGGACCCCAGGGTTTCTAAGCCTCAGGGTGGAACACCCAGGTTTTCATTACCTAAAGTTGAATATGAACCTGATGCCAAGACTCCATCTGGTACCTGTTGAACAGTGCAATATTCCATGGTTCAGCCTGTGCCTGTATCTTGCAGTTGGCTTTTCATTGGCTCCTGGTGCCAGTGCAAGGTCTGCATTCTGATTTTCAAATGATTTGATGATGCATATCCTGGAGATGTATCATAAATTAGATTCTGCACAGAATTCACAGCAGCTGTGACCCTCTGGGGCAAAAAGAATCACTGAGCATAGGGCTGGGCATAAAGCTTTCTTAGTTAACAGAATCAGCTTTGGGGAAATCTTTTAGGAGATATTAAGTCATTTGGCACTCCTCAAGAGTGCATTTGGCACACTCTACAAACTCTAAAATTTTGTCTTCAAAAATTATTTCCCTTCAAAAACACAGTGCAGGTTTTGAGAGTTTTATTTCTTTCCTAATATTTCCTGACCAAGTGGGAACATGAGCTTTGCCAAACAGGGCCATGAGCCCAGAAGTTATGAAGGGAGTCCCCCAAGACAGTTTTGTACCTCAGAATTCTTAAGCAGAAGGAAAATTAGCACCTCAGTCTGTTCTGCTTCCTGCTCAGGAGCACTGTTCAATCTCCAAGTCATCCTCTCTTTCATGTTCTTCCTTACACGGCCACCACTTTCTGTTTAAAGAAGGTGGAAGTGGGTGCTTGAGAAAGGAGACAATTTTACTCATGAGGAAGAAGTTAATCTCAGAAAAAGCTCAGCCTACAGCCAGCGTGGCACCTCATGGCACCTGCTGGTTTTGCCAACAAAGTCTTGAGAAAATGGCCATCACAAATGGTGTTTGAGCATCTCCTGTGGTGACACTCAACTGGGACATCTGCAGCAGCAGTTTCTAGAATCACAGAATCATTAAGGTTGGAAAGGAACTCTGAGATCCTCAAATCCAACCTTCACCATATTTCTTGCCAAGTGCCTCCTTATGATAAGGCCAAGCATTTTTTGTGGCAAAACACAAAAACTCCATCTGCTCCCTGCACGGAGCCTGAGGACAAAACTGCACAATTTGCTTAAGCATGAAATAAACTGATCCTACAGGAAAACAACTGCAGAGTTTTACTGTGGTGTCAAGGAAATATGCACTAGAACAGACTGGGGGTTTTTCCACTTATACTAACCAGTCATCACATTTAACTGTGAAACCAAAAATAAATACTCCTCCCCATCCAATGCCCAGCTTCTAGGACACAAGTGCCAAAAATTATCCACGTGAATTTCTATAATCTCATTAGGACATCCAATTTATATTCACCATCTTCACCTAGGAGGTTGAAAACACTAGTTGTTCAAAACATTTTGGGGAGGAAACACAGACATGATGGATCTTCTCCACCCAGTTCTCCAATGCTGATGGAAAGGCAGCTTGGCCAGGTAAAGGCCCCATCCATCAATGAGCAGCTCTGTATTTGACTCCGGCTTATGGTGACCACTGAAGTTGCCTGGTGATCTCTTTGCTGCTCTTCCCACTCCAAATCTTTCCCTACTTTCTACAAAGTCTTCTGGACTTGGAGGGCTCTTCATGTACATCCTGCTTAATACAGTATTCTACAAGAAACATGACTACTTAACACATTTATCCCTGTCCATTCATTGGGCCTTACCAGATGTAACTCACTTCTTTTATTCTAGATTTATTAAGGTATAAATTCCACAAAATCCCCCAGAGTGGGCTAAATGTCATCTCTAGCTGGACTACTCAGGCATCCCTCTGATCCAAATTAAAATAAGGAATAGTAATTTCTAAAAAGAGACCCTGATCTATTGGTGTGAGAAGAGGATTTCCAAGCCCCAGAGATTTAGGTGGCTAAAGCCTTTTGTTTAAGTGGTTCAAACTGTTTCATGATCCAAGCCCCCTGTTTTCTCCCCTATAAAATCTCTCTATGTATATTCCTAAAACACAGGCCCAGTGGCAAAAAAAAATAAAAATAAAAATCAGAGATACTTTCCTTTTCAGCCAGCTCAGGGTATTTCCAGGGAGGGAGGGATGCAGCCATCAGTCAGACGAGGTGTCTGTCTGTACATCAGGGTGACAGCCACTTTGTTATATTGATAGATTCTAACGGGGACTGGGAGTAGACTTACTCACTGATACAATCCATTACACTTTAACATACGATGCTCTCTCGCTGCTGTCTAGAAACATTGACTAAGTAGAAGTCCAGCATACTGATTTATTGGAGCTGGCAACTCGAGTCCAATGAAGAATCCAATGCAGGGAACTTTTTGCCAATACACAGTAACTTTGTTTACTCAATAGAGGATGTATCCATCTTTTAGCTGGCATTGATTGCCCTTCCATTTTTTTTTTCAACATGCCCACAGTGTATAGGGAAAAAAAAAGAAAAGAATCCCATCACAGAAAGTGATTTGTTTTGGTAGAGTAAAAATGTTAAACCTCTCCAAAGATAAACCAAACAGGGTAAGCAAGAAATAACTGTCCGCTTCTGTAGCTTAAGGATTTTAATTTGAAGCTCAGATCACACAGCTGAGTATTTCCTGGCTGACAATAGAAATATTTATTCAGACAGAAGCAAAATGCCATCATTTTTCTGCCCATGTTCTGGCACACAAGTTACCAAAATGGTCATGAAAGAGGGTGGAAGAAATCCATGGAAGACTTCAACTTTCAGGCACACACATAAGTACCTTCAAGCCAGCTGTGGTAGGGTGAAGGGCTCAAGAACAGCTCATCTGGCTTTGGACAAAGGATTTGCTCTCACATGACAGGGAGGTCACAGGGGACTTTTCCTTTTCCTTATCTATTGGTCATAAAACCACAGAATAACAGAATGATCGGGGTTGGAAGGGATGTTAAAGACCATCCAGCTCCAACCCTGCTGCCATTGGCAGGGACACCTTTCCATGGTCCCTTCCCACCCACCCCAGGTTGCTCCAAGCCCCATCCAACCTGGTTTTGAAGGCTTTCAGGGATGGCACATCCACAACATCTCTGGGCAACGGTGCAGGGCCTCACCTGCCCATTAAAGATGGACAGAAAAAGATGATTTTTGGGGTCCCTTCCAATCCAAACCATTCCCTGATTCTGTGACTATGCACATGATTTTTGTTGCATGTCCAAGAATGGGCCAGAATGTGCTGTCCTTTTGGAGAAAGACTAATTTTTCAGAAAAGCTTTGACATTTGCAGCAGGGCTTATCTGTTGTTTGGTATCCAGTCAGATAATTCAGGCAGGACAAGCTGTCCTGTAGGGAGTTATTTTGGTGTCATGGGGTTAACACTGGTCTGGCATCTCCCAGCTGAAAATAAACATCTTAGTGTTGAAGTGAGATTTGACAAGATAAACTGGATTTCTGACAGACATTTGATTTACAACTATACAAGCCACACCAAACTTTCACAAAGTGGAAATCTTCAGCAAATTTCCCTGGAAAAGTTTGGAGTTTCTCCTGTGAGCGAGGATGATGCTTCATGGTTCCTCCCAGGGGCTGAGTTAAGGAATCTGTACAATATCATAATTTTGTTGTAAGTTTCATTCAACTCCTAATCAATACCATTTCTTTTGCTAGATTTGCTATAGATAACTTGATATAGAGCACTGTTTTATGTTATGCTGTAATCTATTAGTAATTCCTTTAGTTTTAGACTGTGAACTAAGTAACTCTGATTAAGGTCTTTCATCTGTTACCTCTTATCTATTCAATAAATAATTCATTTTTATAAATAGGTCTGATTTGCTGTCCTTAGCACTTGTGAGCCAAAATGATTTTGTAAATTCAAGCTGTTCCCAAAAATCTGAGGCAAGAAAGGATTTATCTTTATTTAAATCCCTTTCAGTGAAAGTTTCAATACAAAAACAAATTCTTCCTGACCCTCAGAGTCAGCAGCAGGGCTTCTTTAGTGAACTTTGTTCTGAAGCTTCTCTCCTTGACAACATTTACTTATAATTGCTCACCCTGGGCTGGGCTGATGTAAATGTAAATAAAGCAAATCACAGAACATTTCTTGGTGCTTATCTGCAGCCTCTGCAGCTTGAAAAGTCTCCATCTTGTTTGTTTTATAGTTCACAAAACACCAGAAGGACAACTTTGTGTCTGATTCCTCAGGGAATTTGTCCAGGAGCAGATAGATAGGAGACAACAGGAGGGATTTTCTGCCTCACCCTCATGTTCTTCCAATGCTCCTCAGGGTTTATGAGCATTCCAGCTTTTACAATAACCAAGGGAAGTGCAGAGGTTGTAATTATAGGCCTAATGCAGAGGTTGTAATTGAAGGGACAGAATTCTGAGATGTAGAAATTTATAGCAGCAACACAACATTCATATTGTGAGGCAGTTTCATGCGAAGCAGGCTGAGCACCTCCCCAGGTCTGGAACATGAAGAGAACAGCTCCAGAATCTCTGTCAGAAACTAAATCTACAAGATGATATTCTGCTGTCTTTGTTCACATGGAACAGCAAAGTTCTGTGTAGGACTTCAGTCTTGGTGGCAGAAAGAAGGTGAAGGGATTAAATCTTATATGTAGACAACTGCCAAAAAGGGCAGTTTTCAGTGCAAAATTTGTCGACAAAAAAACTTCAGAATCCAATAGAGTTCATGTGGTTTCTGGTAAACCACATTAAAACAGTGTCATAATTCTGGATAAAGGATTCTCCAGCTCCGCATTTCACTCTATATATATTTTGCAAATTTTTTCTCTCTGCAAGTGAAAAAACCCTCTCCAGGAACAAAGCAAAAGGAATCTCTTGGCATTCAAAAAACCTTTAGAAACAGTTAATATGTGCTGCAAATTGCACTTTGCACACACCACCCCTCCCACGCAGACAGCAATGAGCACTTAATGCCCCAGGAGTGCAAGGAGGCAATTCCTCGTAAATGTTAAGTGCTGCCTGTTGCTGCCTTTGAAATGTCATTTCCAACAGTTGTGATTGAACGAGCAAATTCTGCTGCATCCTTCCCCTACCAGCTCTCCTACATCCTGACACTTCTCCCTGGATTCATATCCGTGTGGAAACATGCTGCATTTCTGACAGGTGTGGGAGGGGGCTGAGGGGACCCCATTAATGCAGCAAGGAGAGGAGAGAGTCCACATGCCTGGAAAATGCAGGGCAATTTCATCTGATTTTGCTCTGTAGGAGTCAGACTCCCTAAGGTTATTTACTGAAACACATTTGATGAACTAGAAGCCCATTTCCCCCCACTGCATGTACAGGCAGTGTTAGCAAGCAGCTCAGGGTTAGACATGTGCACAGTAAAAACATAAAAACCTGCCTTTAAAAAGTAAAGCTGTATTTAAAAATTTAAATCCTTTATTATTTTTTTTCATGGCTATTTATCATTAATAACATATTGACAATGCTGCCTTTTAATAAAAGAAAAATAGACTAAAAAATATTTCTGCTGTAGGCAGAAATTTTGAAGAATGCAATGTAAAAGCATTGAGGAGGTTGATCTTCCTAACAAAGCATGGAACAGCTCAGGATCATCAAACACCAGAAGGGGCACAGCCCTGCTTGGGCTTCAGCAGGAACCCTTTGCCTGTCTGCACACACAGCCCAGTGCTCTGGGCACTGTTAGTTAAAAATGCTGGCTTTATGTAAATGTAACATAGTCCAGCTTAGCTTCTTCAGTATGATCCAAGTAATGAAAGTGCATCCTTAATAAATGTAGTAGAATTTTTCTTTATCCTGAGAAGTCCAGATGAAAGACTCTACATAAGCAGTAAAGCTAATGTGGAATATTGTAGTATAAAATTTCTTTGTGGCTTTGTGGATTTTTAAAAAATAAAAGGGAAGATTCTGATCAAGTATGGATAACTTCTGGATAACTTGAGACTTAAGAAATTTGTAGTAAATGATGTTTTAGGGTGTTTTTTTTTCATATACTGTCTCTGAGCACTTTCAAACAGCTGCTTCCTTCAACTCAAGAGATTTCTGAAGATCAGTAAAGAATGAGATTTACAAATTTAGAAATTGTTAGGGGAACTTCCCTTTGTTAGCAAAACCATAGGATCATGGAATGGTTTGGGTTGGAAAGGATCATCTAACTCCAGCCCCTGCCATGGGACACCTTCCACAAGACCAGGTTGCTCCAAGCCCTGTCCAGCCTGGCCTTGGGCACTTGGGACATCCAGATCTTCTCTGGGCAGCCGGCTCCAATGTCTCAACAATCCTACAGTAAAGATTTTTGTTCCAGTATCAAATCTAAACTTGCCATTCTGGGCAGATCAACGGCCCATGAAGTCTGGTATTTGTCTCACAAATCACATAGAGCAGAGAAAGGAGTTTCTTGTCATTAATTAGAGTGCCTTGCCAGTATTTTTGATTGCATTTAAAAATCCACAGATCTGTATTTGCTACATTGCTTGTCTAAAAGACTGTTGGTCTTTTATACGAGAAAGTAACCATAAAGTTAAAATTTAAGGAATGGAACAGCACATTAAAATAGATTTAAAGGAGTTTAATTTGCCAGTTCTTCAAACATTTTTAATTGGTGTGGTTCCACTGCAGTCCACGGAATGATGGTGATTTTTAGCAGCTGATTGTCTAAGAAATGTCTGAAAGAGAAAAGGCAGGCCATAGGATTCTACCTTTATGCAAATCCACAGAAACAGTGGAACTAGAGGGACTATTTGGGATGGGTGAGGAGAGCTACAGCAGGGTGTGATCCCTGATCCCTAGAGCAAGAGAGGCTGGAATGTGAATTGGATTCAGCTGTCAGTCTACAATTCAGTCTCACTCTCTATGAAATTTAATTTCCAGCCAATGTGCATGGGATTCCAGAGCATGGTGCCTGACAGGAAAGTTAACTGGAACCACTGTGACAATATTCCAGTGGTTTGTAACCCCCCCCAGCAGCCTGAACGGTGCAACAAGGCTGGAGGAAGATACAGTGAGTTTGCTCTTTGACCAGTGTTGCTTCTTACAATCTGGCCTGAAACTTCTCTGAAAAGTGACCCTGGCCTTCCCAGTTCCTCAAAAACTCTTCTAGGACCATCCTCCATATCCCAAATATTGGTTTAAATAATAGAGCAGACTTCAAAATAACAGCAGCTCTCCGATGAAGCTCATGCACAGTGAAAGCAATAAACAATCTTAAACACCAAACCAAACTGTATCAAGAAACCCTGAACTCCTGTTGTGAAATGAACTCTTTTTTTACTTTAATTGCAGATCTCAGCAGGCACTGTGATATAAAACCCTGTGAGATACTTGATAATAAACTCAAACAGTCCCATTTTCATTTCTTTACCCATTAAATAGATGATCACAATTGGAAAGAAGGAGAACAATTCTCAGCATAGAATAGTTCATTATGGATTTGCCCCATCCTGGGCAGATTCCCTCTGGGAGAGGGGTTGTTATCAGATTGGGTGATTGCTATTTTGACCAGTGGTTGTGGTTCTCAGAAAGATAATTCCAGTCAGGAGTGGTGTGAATTTTCATTTTAATGCCTCCTGGGTTCCTGCAAAATTCTGGTCAGAGAGCATGCAGTTGTGTTTAGTAAAAACCTCATTAAAGATTAATCCAGCAAAGACTGGCCATAAACATTTACCACTCTAATTCCATAAAAGTTAATGGTGTCAGTAAACAGGAGGCTGGGACAAGCCAGGCTCCACAAGTCATGGTGGGGAGGGAACAAATCCCAGGCTGGAGCAGCAGCCTGCAAAAACACTTGGCAGGACTGACTTTGCATGTGGCATTTGGAAAGTGGGAATTGCTCCCAGTGGGAAAGGCTGAAGTGGATTCTGTCTCTTGATTTGCTTAGGAAAATGATTGTTTATCCCATCTGTTGTTAGGGAATGGTTCCCCACAGAGAGAGGATCCAGTGCAGGCACGGAGCTGGCCCCAGGGAGGAAAACGAGACGCGGACAAGTCAGCAGAGCAGCTTTGCAATGGATTTGTGGTGGTTGATGCCTTTCTCCAGGCAGCCATACCTGAGGAGGGAAAATTAATTCATCAACTGCATTCAAGGGGCAGTTTGGGAAAGGCACTTAAGAAACAAACTGGGAAACTGCCCAAATGATGATATTTGATGGCAGGGAATTTCTTACTGAACAGAATCCCTTGTTGAATTTCAGTCAAAATTGTTGCAGCCCCACTCATAAATAACATTTTTCTTTCCTTTCTGTTGCCATTGCTGATGATAATTCATTGCATGCTATTTATTATATGCTAACATTACATACACAATGGGACAAAAGTCATATTTTCCCTTAGAAAAGCAGCCTGAAGTACAGGCAATGTCATTATACATATTTATACCTACAAGCTGAATGCCAGTGCTGTTATTATGCTTTATTAATCCAGAAAGAACTTTATAATCTCTTAATGTAGCAGTTATATTCTATTCAACTGTCCTATAAAATATATCAAAGCTGGGAATGGCAAATAATTATCTAATCCATTAAGACTCAGAATATAATGAGCAGTGACTGTTGTTTTATTTGGGGATGTCTCAAAGCAATTCCCAACACTTCCTCCTTCTACCCCACTGCATCAAGGATAGAGTTAATAAAGGAAAAATACCTCCAATTAGCTTAGATGTTAAAAGGCAACACAGAAAGCCTAAAATACATTGTGAAAGTTCAAAAGAACAGTCATTATTTTAGAGTGATACAAAAAAAAAAAATCTACTGCTGCATATCAGAAAAAGCAAAGCAGCATGAATTATGTACTTATGTAAATAAAGCTAATAGGTGATAACATTAATTAATGGCATAAAACTTCTGCTCATCATTCTGCAGATGGCAGGTATTCATTTGTGAGGATTAATTTATATTTTAATTAGAAATTTACATATTTAGCAGCCTTGCCATCAACAATTAGCAACTCCAGTGCATTTAAGGATTTTCAATTTAAACTAAACATAGTGAATTTCAAAGGGTCATTTTGGAGCAATTTGTCTCGTTTCACAGCAATGGGAAGCTACACATTCCCTTCATATCCACCCATTACCTTCAGATAAAAACTCCTAAGAAGTAGTTTGTAGTACCTGAAACATGATTTGGTCTCTTCTAATTTATTTCTCGTGAAACATTTACGGTAAATATTTATTGTTAGGGAAGGTCTCTGTGGAGGCTGAGGAAGATAAAATTATTTGTGATAAATAAGTTTGGAGTGACAATAAATCAGCCTTATGGGTGCTGGGTGAGTGGGGAAGGAACAGGAGTGGTTGGCCCCATGTATAATTAAGTTTTAGGTAAGATTAGTGAGTCGGAGGTTAAATAAATTTCAAATAATTCCATAATGTGCTGGCAGTATATACAGCATGAGGTTTGAGCTATGTACAAAGAGTGAGAAGAAGAATCTGGGTTGGGTGCCTTGCATGATTCAGCCCAGATAAACAGATTGAAAAATTTGGGCTCTGCTCTCCCTACCATCAAAGTGAAGGCAGGAGAACTCCACCACAGACACAGCATGAGATGTCTCTTTACCCACCACAAGTTTTCACAAGTTCACATCCATCAGAACATGGCCCAAAAAACTCACTTCAGACTTGCTTCATAGCAAGAAGTGGAATAATTTTCCATTTCTAAGGAATCAGGTTAAATTCAATACAGGACAGGTATATTCCTCACCCTGCAACAGAAGCTTGGGCTGGAGGATAATTCCTGGGAAGTCCAGAGCAGAACTCCAGCACCTGAAACCTCACCCAGAGCTCATGGGGTGAGGAAATGCAGCCCTTATCTGCAGCCTTCTGTTTCCATCGTGCAAATAACATTGCAGGCAAGACAAAGGAGGAGGAGGAGGCTGACTGATGGAGCTGCCCAAACAATATTTAATGGTAGGGAATTTCTTCCTGAACAGCATCTCTCTTTGAATTTCAATTGAAATTGTTGCATCCCATCCCTCTCTTTTGCCACTGCTGTTTGCAACTTACTGCATACTGTATTTTATATGGCAATATTATGTATACAATGGACCAAAAATTCATATTTTCCCTTAGAAAACCAGCCTGAAGTGCAGATTCAGGAGTAGCAGGATGGTATATTACATCTTATGATGAGTGGACAATAAGTTTGACTAGGGCTAGTGTTTCTGATGAGGTCTTTTTTTAATCAAGGCAATATTTCCATCAGGACATGGTTATTTCTTTGTGTTCCACTCTCAGAGTCCTGCCATGGGAACAGTCATGTGCCAGGATCAGGGGATGGTGGTTCAGTCCCACCAGCTCCTGTGTGGGTACAAGGCACAATCTTCACCCCATCCATTCAGTGTCTCGTGTGATCCATGGCAAGATGAGCCTTGAAACTCTCTTTGATTCAGCTTCTCTAAATGCTTAATAAAACTGAATTCTCATTAAGGTTACCAAAGTATATTTATTTCAAAAAGAGTATTTTAAATTCCCTACAGGACTTCCCTGAGGCATGAGGAATGTGATGGGTGGGAGGCCATACCCTGCCATCAGTTATAATGCTGGGTGCTAATTGTTTCCCCATCCCCAGTTGTGCTCATTTGCTCAGCCCAGCTGTGCCATACAAAGCAGGGCTTCACTAATTATGGTGTGCAAAGCTCACTGATGCAGCTTAGAGAAATCAAGGATAGGGGACAGCTCCAGAAATCTTCTGCTCCACAGCTGCTGGCACCTTCCCCTCTGACGATATTTCGTTTCCTACATAAACACAATCTTTACTCCTTAGAATGGGCTCTGAGAAGAGCCTGTAAGAGCTATAGCTGGAAACATCCCTCCTTTGAAAAAGTGAGGTTTTTCCAGCAATTACATGGCCAGCACTTTGCTGGCTCACTGTCTTGCCATGAAGGATGGAGCAGTTTTCACCCAATATTACCTTTCTCAATATTTCACAAACTCCTCTGAATCCTTGTGATCCCTCCTAGGCCCTTCTCTGCTAATTTAAGGAACACTGGCCATCCTCCTGCACTTCAGCTCATCCGAGAGACCAATATTTCACTGACCAGCCAGAAGGAATTAAAATATAAGCAGTTAACTCTTGGCAGCTGGTGCACAGCCCTAATCCTCTCTCAAGGCACTACTGACACCTGAACCATTTCTCCAGTTATTTGATAACCTGTGGCTAAAAATGGGCAGTGATGGATAGAGCAAATATTGCTTCCACAGGTACTCATTTTCTTTGCTACTCTCCCCAATAGATTTTTCTTCCTGAAGACTAAATGAAATCTTTTTGTCCTAGTCAGAGTGTAGAGACCTGCATTCTTTTCTATAATCGAGCCAATCCCTTTATTCCAGTCCATCCTCCTCAGTCATGGTTTTCTTTACCAATGTTCATTTGGATGTTTGGCCAAACATTTGTGGTTTTCCCTCTTTTTCAGTGCTATAACAAGAGCTTGAAGACCCAGCCAAGGTTAGTAATGGATTATGCTGGATGCTCAGTGTTTGCAATTTTGTATGTGCAAGTAAAGTATCGAGGGAAAGGCCCCTGTGCCCAAAACTTGGATTTATTCAGGAGGGATAAAAGGCCAGTGGATGTTCAGGAGGAGAAAAATATCACCCAAAATCTGTGTCAGTCATGGACAATGAGCTCAGGTTTTGGGTAGCATCAAAGTCACGCACAGCAATGTGTCTATTCATGGTTATTAATGGATTTCAGTGTCTGGCAGCCAGTGGCAAAGAACCAAAGCAGAAAAGGGGAAGAAGGGAGAACCCTGCAATGAAGATGAGTTTATCTTTTATCAGATGGGTTATTTTCAAAAGAGCCACAGAACAAAAAAATGCCATTAATATCCTATGGCTCCCTACACGTGCTTCACAAAAGCACTTCTAGCCAGGACTCACCTGAAATTGGCAATTTTTGATCATGATTCTGTTGTATTTTTGCTTTGGAAGGTGCCAGATGTAGGTCCATACAAATTACACCTTTTTTTTTTTTCCCTAGAGTTATGATAAAATCACTTTTCTGCCCTGAAAGCTACCACTACCAGCTGAGACATACTTTTCATTCAAGCAAAATTAAAATCTCCCAGAACCTGCCTGTGTCAGATTCAGAATATGGCAATTTCCACAAAAAAATAAAGATAAAAAATTCCCAGATAGAAAACACTGCTATTAAAGCAAAAAAAAAAAAAAAAAAAAAAAAAAGGTGGGGGGAGACAGAGAGACACCTGCAGGGGTTTGGGTTTCAATATTTGCCTTTTGCTGGGTGAAATTCTGTGATTCCAAGCACAGGATTGCAAGGAAGGTGAGAAGAAGGATGCTGTCAGCCCTGGGAAGCATCTGCAGGAAAATTGTGTGTTCTGGGGTGCTTCTGATTCTTAGGGACTTTTCACAGGGGCTTGTAGTGAAAGGGTAAGAAGGAATGGCTTTAAGCTGGAGTAGGACAGATTTAGATCACATTAGGAAGAAATTCTTTATTGTGAGTGTAGTGAGGCCCTGGCACAGGTTGCCCAGAGAAGCTGTGGCTGTCCCATCCTTGGAAGTGTTCAAGGCCAAGTTGGACAGGGCTTGGAGCAACCTGGGATTGTGGAACCCAGGAACCCATGGAACCCCCTTGGCAGGGGGTTGGAATTGGATGAGCTTTAAGGTCCCATCAAACCCAAACCATTCTATGGTTCTGTTATTATAGGAGACACTTCCTGATGGTTCTCACTCCCTTAGATTCACTGAGAGTCAGCCTGGGAAAAGTTATTTTTTCAGTCATCAAATCCTTTAGGGCAACAATTACCCTAGACACTCAGAAGGACCTGGGTCACTGCTATCCAAGAGTGGAAGATCATGTCTGGAGTGGCTCCTGCCTCCCCTAAGGTATTGGAAGAATTCTGATTCATTCTGGTGGCAGAATCATCAGTATAATGTCCACAAAAAGTCATAGAATCATCATAGAATGTTGTGGGTTGGAAGGGACATTAAAGGTCACCTACATCCAATCCCCTGCCATGGCACTAAACTGAGCCAAGCCACAGACAACTACAGATATCCCTGGTGAATTCTTAGCAGCAGAAACCCCTACAAGAAAGATTTGCACTGAGTCCAACAGCAGTCAAGTCTGAATTCTCCCACCTTAGAGGAGATGTCTAAGAAACCCAGCATAAGGAAGTGTAAGAAATCTGGGCTCTGTGTTCAGAATTATATTGTGGACATAAACTAGACTAGATACATTTTTTTCCAGGCATGGTAGAAAAATATAAAATAAATGTCCTTGTTCTATATTACTAGAATGGACCAAACACTAAAATCATAGGTCTGAAAGTAGGAGTTGTACCTGGCAATCCTTGTGGGTCCCTTCCAGCTCAGGATATTCTGTTTCTATGAAAGGCTGCTGTTTACTGACAGGGAAATGTGTGTTTGCTAAAAGAAGGAACCTTCAAAGAATTAATAGTAAGACAGAAGCCCACACAGCAAACAAGAGAGACAGAAAGTAAACTTTGAAGTTCTGTTCTAACTGAAAATATTTAACAAAATTAAAATACAAAATGTCAGTTCTTCATTCCTTCCTTCTAATCTCTTTTCTCTAATAAAAGAACAAAAATAATTTCTTTATAAAATGTCTTTTTCTTCTTTTCAGCTGTTCTACAAAATCAGGTTCTTTATCAGAAATGCTGTTTCTGCTTTTCTTAATTCAACCAGAACAGTACACATTGGGTACCATTTTCTTTTACTAATTTTTTTTTGTGTGTGTGTGTGTGTATAATGTGATTAAAAATATTTTGTTTTTCACTTTAGGAAAAATACTTTTTGTAGTTTTGTAGGATCTTGAACAGAAAAGAAATTAAACTATCCTACATATTAGTTGTTCTTGTTAGTATTTCATTCAGAACTATAATCATCTGTGAAGCATCCCTGGTTGTAAATATACATAAATGACCAATCAAACAAAACAATGACACTGGAGGTTTTCCAATGGCCTGAATTGCAGCCTGTTTGCTTCCAAAATGCTTGAGCAATCTTCTACTGCTGGGAGAAATTAACAGAGCAAATTACTCAGATGCAGAGCATAATCCTCTCTGCACTGGTCTCATTCAAATTGATTTCAATGGTCCTGATTTGAAGCTGCTGTGAAATCAGCCACAGAGACAAAGCAGGTTGTAGGTCTTGATATACAGGAGGTATTTTCCAGGACAGCAATGGTCACTGTGACAATCTCACCCTGGTAGAATCACAGAATCATTAAGGTTGGTAAAAACTCCAAGATTATCAAGTCCAACCTTTGTTTGAGCATGATTTTGTCAACTTGACCAGAGCACTGAGTGTCACATCCAGTTGTTTCTTGAACACCTACAGTGATGGTGACTCCACCACCTCCCTGGGAAGCCCCTTCCAATGCTTGACCACCCTTTCAATGAAAAAGTTCTTCCTGATGTCCAACCCAAACATTGCCTGGTGCAATTTGAGACCATTTCCTCTTGTTGTCTGGGGAAGAGACCAATCCCCACCTGGCTACAACCTCTTGTCAGGGAGTTGTAGAGAGCATAAAGGCTTCCCCTGAGCCTCCTTTTCTCCAGGCTGAGTCCCTCCAGATCCCTCAACCACCAAAAGCGCAGTTTTCAGAAAGATCTCTGCTCTGGGCTTCATCTCAGCTCCATGAAAGTGTCTGCCAAAAGTCAGTCACAGTGCACCAACAGGCTCTGCAGCCCATGCTCCTCCACCCTATTGTCAATGATTTACATGGAGCAGTTTAGGAAGCAGGATACAGGAGTGGAAGCTAGGAGAGGTATCAAGGAAAAAGTCTTGATTCCACTGAAGTCTGGAATTATTTTTTTATTTTTAATTGGGATCATAATTTCACTTCTAGGCACTTGGTTCATCTACTGACTCATCGGGTGACCTTGCACTAAGGCCTGAGCTCTCAGAATCTCAGACCACATATCTGTAAAAAACAATAATCTTTTCAATTAAATATTTATATTGAATTTATGTAAGATTTAGATTAACTTCACAAAGCGTCATTCTACAGCTTCTCTCATGCTCTCCTCCTTCCTGGCATATGTTTGCATCCAGCTTGCCCCAAAACTGTTGCCTCTTCCCTGAATTTTACATGCAGCTGTGTGGTGACTCACAGCCATCACCTAACACAAAATCCTTCATGTTTGCTTCAGATATTGTCTGCGCTGTCCCTTCACTTACTGCACATCCTATAATCTGTAGCATTATCCAATTCACAACATGTTTATCCACAATGTGCTGCTGGGAGGTTTTCTCACAGACTGCAATTGGACAATAAAGAAAATCAACCAGACAGGAAGTCAACTTGCCAGACATCTGCAGGACAGCCTTGAATTTTTATAGTCCTGAGCCGAAATTGTTTGGGTTTTCTCTATACAAAAATCATCACAGTGAAAGGTGAGATATTCTCTGTATGGATAATTAGGGCTTTGAATTGGAATAGCTTTAGCTCCACTCTGGTGAGATCCCTTCTCCAGAGCTGCCTCCAGCTCTGGAATCTCCAGCACAGGAAGGACATGGAACTGTTGGGAGTGAGTCTGGAGAAGGCCATCAAGATGATCAGAGGAATGGAGCACATCTCCTACAAGGAAAAGATAAGAGAATTAAGATTGTTCAGCCTACAGAAGAGAAGGCTTTGGTGTGATCAAATTTTGGCCTTCCAACACCAGAGGGAGCCTACAAGAAAGTCAGAGAGGGACTTTTTACAGGAGCATGTAGTGACAGAACTAGGGGTAATGGCTTCAAACTTACAGAAAGTAGACTTAGACTAAATATTACAAAGAAGCTCACTACTCAAAGAATGGTGAGGCCCTGGAAGAAGTTTCCCAGAGAAGCTGTGGCTGCCCCATCCCTGGAAGTGTTCAAGGCCAGGCTGGACGGGGCCCTGAGCAGCCTGATCCTGTGGAAGATGTCCCTGCTTGTGGCAGAAGGGTTGGAACTTGATGGCCTTGAAGGTCCCTTTCAACCCAATTCTGTGATTCTGTGGTGACCATACCCAGCTGCCCGGTCCAGATGATCACTGGCCATCCTAACTGCATTAGAAACTCTTCAAGAGATGACTCCATAGCCCAGGCCAAAGCAAGTGCCAGTATCTGAGAGCATTTACTTATTCTGGTTCATTTACGGTGTAGAAGTTTATATATTGCTGTATGTCTTACAATGTATTGACCAATTTGTCACATACCATGTTCACACTCCACAAATACAAAAGGCTGTTAGGCCTGGCATGACCAAAATTAATATTCCTCCAAATATATTTATATTTTGTGTAATTTGAAAACATGATCAGTCTTCAGATTATAAGCCATTACTAAAACTGAACTTGGATGAGGATGTCCAAGCATCCTATTCTTTGTTTTTCTCTCCTTGGCCTATTAACACTGTTAGTATCTAGCTTGCATACAACTACTTGCCTTCTGCAGACACCAGGATGGGAGAGATGAAACAGGAGATGATCTTTAAGGTGCTTTCCAACCCAAGCAATTCTGTGATTCTATTAAATTAGAGGTTCTGTATGTGAGCTGAAGTCCTTTTGCAGTCAATGCAGAGGGACAGCGCTCTCCAGACTGCCCATCATCTCACCCTGAGGGAGATATCTGACCTGCTCCAGATGAATTTCCACCCAGACACACTCTTTTATCTTCACCAAGTCAAAAGCAGTGAGCTCACTGAAGAGCTGTACATTGAAAATATCTGAAAAAAGGCAGGGGACATCTCTAAACCTACCCCAAAACTAACCCCAAGCCCTGAGGGCACGCAAGGCTGTACAGCAGGAGGATAAAAACTGAGCAGCTCTGGTAGCACTCTTTTCCTTGGGTCAACACCCTGCACAGTGGGCTGCCAAAAAAATAGCACATTCCCATCCCAAAACCACATTTCCCAGTCCAACCTACCAGCACAGAGGATTGGCAACGACATGGCTGATGGAGACTGATGAAAGCATGAATGCATTTTCGATGAAGTTTGCTCCAGGCATCTACAGAGCCTTTTTTTAATGTTCATGTCAGACCTGCAGGGTCTCTGTGCCAGCACAGTGAGCAGCTATGACACCACACTGCTTCCTGTCTCATTTTTCATGTTGTTCTGCGGTTTTGCCCAAACATGTTTTTCAGAGCAGGTCTCCTTTCACACAACAAAACTAGGCCTCAGCCACAGGGTCTTTCACATCAGTGGTGCATCTTCATCGTGTGAATATTTACTTCCATCCTCCCCTTTGTCCTACTCAATGACAAGTTTTCAAAGTACATCCAAGGGCTGAATTTCAGTGTTTCAGTTCTGCAACTATGTCTATTGCAGATGCTGCTTATTAAGTATTTACCAAGTCATTACCCCTTAGGATGTATCTTCTTGCTTGCACTGGAACAGCTAGGGAGTAGAAGGGATCTCTCAGAATTTGGTTAATTAATCCAACTGCAAACAGTAATTAGATTTTATCGTAATCAACTAATTAATCCTTCCAACTCAGTAGTCGATGTAATGAGCAAAGGAAACACAAGCAGCTTTTGCAAAACATGAACCTCAGCTTAGAAAAGAAAGGAGCAAAGGCCATCTAAACCAATTAAAGGAGAGTATATATATCAAGTTACTCAGAGGGGAGGTGGTTCTGGGATACATGACACAGCTAAGCTGGCATTTTTCCCTTTCAGAATTGC
Organism: Poecile atricapillus; assembly: GCF_030490865.1. NCBI lineage: Eukaryota > Metazoa > Chordata > Aves > Passeriformes > Paridae > Poecile > Poecile atricapillus. The sequence goes on along the minus strand of NC_081250.1, from coordinate 150,357,246 downwards.
TTTGGATCTGATTCCTAAACTACCTCAAATGTCTTCCAGACTTTCCCAGTTATGCGCTAAACCTGTCTCATCCCTTCTTAATCAATTCCTCCCGAAAATTATCTTGGAAATTTTATTCTATTTCTTTTAATTCTCAAAATACTTATACTAAACCAGCTCTGAAGAGGAGGATGTTATATTCTGAACATACCAGTGTTGCTCCTTGCTTAAGGGTTTTACTGGGATGTCAGCAGGAGCACAGTGGTGCAATTCCTAGCACTCTGTCATGCAGACAACACTGCCTTGTTGGTCAGCTCCAGTGCTGGTGGCTGGACAAAAAGCCATCAGCATCATTCTTCACAAGGGTTCACTGAGACCAGGCTGGGCAGTACCATGTAAAGACTTGTTTGGGAACTTAAACTTGTTTCAGGCCTCTTTTAGGGCCAATTCTGGCATTTTACAGTGTGAACACATCTGAAAAAAATGAACATGTTTAATCATGTCAGCATGGGAGGTCACTTGCACTAAGCAAAAGAATCACAGCAGCTGTGGATGTAATTAACGTGTGTATGTAGGTTCATACACCCAGAACCACAGTTCACAGTAGTCATAGCACCCATACAAATGTACTTATGTCGGCACTGTGCAGGTAAAGCAAGGACACCCTCTCTGCAGATGTAATATTTGGGAACTATCATTGGATTTTTAAGTGTACAAGAGAGGAAAATTACTGAATTACTGTAAACAGACTCTCATAAAATCCTTCCGAACAAAGGGATGAAGTATGGACTACATAAGGGGACACTGAGGTAGACTGAAAAGTGAGTGAAAATGTAGGGCACAAAGGTTGTGATCAGTGTCATGGAATTCAGCTGGAAGCCAGTCCAGAAGATTGTCTGCCAAGGATCAATACTGGGAACAATACACTTTAACAGCTCTGTTAATGGCATGGATGGTGGGGCAGGATGGACCCACAGCAGGTTTGCAGATGATACAGAACTGGGAGAATGGTTGTTACCCCAGATGGTTGTGCTACCATTGAGGGGGACCTTGACAACCTGTGGGAATGGATCAACAGAAACCTAAGGAATATTTTGCACATGGGGAAGATTAACCCCAGTACAGGCTGGGTGCCATCCTCTAGAAAGCTCTGTCTAACATGACCTGGGGATCCTGGCAAACAACAAACTGACCACAGTCCTGACAGCAATGTGCCCTTGTAGCCATGATGGTCAACACTATTCTGGACAACGCTGGGAAGAACACTGCCAGCAGTTCAAGGGAAGAGATTTTACCCTTCTAAAGATCCACCAGCTTAAGGAAAAGCAAAGGGAATAGGTTAATAGACTACAAGCCATTGCTCTTCCCATCAGCATTATCCAGTGTGCCATACATCCCCCAGTTCATGCCATATGTTCTGTAACTCCCACAGCCCAGGTCAAGACTGAGAGCATTGCTGATGCAGCTGTCATCAGAATTATTTAAAGGTAAGCCAGTCCCAAAGGTTTCTGGGGAAGGGCAATCTTGTAAGCCAGTATCATCAAATGAAAAGATATTTCCCCAGCCCAGTTCTAAGAAGTGAGGGAAATATTTGGAAGCTGTTTGAGTCAAAACTTTTCACTCTGCGCTCACTGCATGTAAGGCTCATGCATTCAGTCATTAACAGTGTTCAGCTAATGAGAAATAATTTGTTAAATTGAGGTGACTCAATTCCTTGCACATGTCCACAAATTGCCCAGCCACCTCCACAGTAATAGGGTTCTACCCTGGGTAGTGGCATCACTGTTGTGAAAGAGCATTTTGTCTTTGTCAGACAGAAAATCTATTAAAACGTTTCTACCCAGCACTCATTTGCCCACTGCATCCTTGCACTCACTTTAATTAACTCAGTGAATTTCTGAGCAGCAGTAAACCCTGCCCACTCATCTCTCCCCTTCAGCAAGTTCTTATCCTCGCTGAGATCTTCCCCAGCCTCCTGGTCATCTCTTGCTGTCTGTGAGGTCTGCATTTCCACAGGTCTTCAATTCTATGCTGTGATTTGCAAATCTGTTCCACTGTGTGTTCAACTGCTGCCTGTCAAGAGTGGGTTCAGGAGGAGTCCAAAGGAAGGAACAGGCTCTTCTTGTTCCTGACAGCCCATCTGACATCCTATTTTCAAGAAACACAAACTCAGACATATATAAATGGCATTATCCATCACAATACACAACAAGAAGTCCTTCTTGCTATCTGTCTCCTCTAAACATTATCTCAAATCTTCCTGCGTCCGAGATCTCTGATACATTTTTGCTGAAGTAATTTGTGGTGTTACCACCCTCAAGGCCATCACCACATGCAAAATTCAGGGGATCATTATCTGCTGGTGAAGCCAGCAGAGAGGGGCCTGTGCCCTGACCTCATCAGGTTACAAGCAGAGATGACATTCAGCTAAACTCCCTTCCTTACTACTGGAAGCTACTGCTCCTCAGCTGAGCAGCACCATCAGGCACCATCCAGACAGGCCAGGTTTATCATCTCACTGCACTTTTGTGGGCACTTCAGTCACACATGTCAGGCTCAGCTCAGTGACCGAAATCCAGACATCTGCATCCTTCTGCATCCTCCCACCCTGAAAGTGTGACAGTCCCTGGCAGCAGGTGGTTGCCTCTCACATCTCTGCAGCAAGATTTATCTCCCCTTGTCTGTCAGTCTTAAATCATCTGGCAGCTGTGTAGGTGGCTAAAGGGACAGGAGCACAAAAGCAATAAAGAAATAGCTTCCTATAACTCTTAACTACTTTACATTTGAGAATGAGATGAGAGAATGGCTCAACTTTGCTTTCCCTCTGAGAAAGGCCTCTAAGTCAGCTGTGATGCTGTGCAGGAGAAAATAAAATTGTAACCTCAGACAGCAGCATTGCTGTGAATATTCGGCAAATAATGGCACTATTCAGAAGGCACTGCATGAGTCTGGGCAGGGCAGAGAGGAAGCTGAGGAGGTTATAAAGGATATCTAATCATGCATGATGTTTGTAGATAAGGAACATTTAGATAGATATGGTGGTGATGGATGAATTATAAAGGAAGGGAGAGAGGGAGAAAGAGTGGTGTGCATTAGAAAACAGCAAACAGAAAAACCTGAAATGGTGAAAATTTGGCTCTAAGGAACATAAGAAGGTAGAAAGGGAGTGAGGAAGAAGAGGTTCACTTGTAGCCCCCTCTATCTGTCTGTCTAGGCATTGGTAGTGATAATTTCACACTTAATTAATAAAAATTTGGGCTGGCAGGACATCAAGAAATCATTTGCTAGGCTAGTTTCCTGTCTCTAGGTCATTCTTCCCAGATGTTCACCCATCATATTTATAAAACCTTGTGGGACAGGGTCCACATTTAATTTAAGCAATTTGCTCTAGCATTTTTCAACTTTCAGTGTCAGAACTTTCTTTGCCAGTGTCTAATCCAGACCTCCTTTGTTGCATTAACGCTACTTCATGATGTGCTCATGAGGAGCATGAGAGCAGGAGAAAAAATCCCTCCCTTCTTTCAACATCTGGACTGTATCATAGGATCATAGAATGGTATGGGCTGCAAGGGGCCTTCAACATCATTTAGTTCCAACCCCCTGCCATGGACAGAGACACCTTCCACTATCCCAGGTTGCACCAAGCTCCATCCAGCCCTCCATCCAGCCACTTGGACTCTTCCAAGGATGGGACAGCCACAGCTTCTCTGGGCAACCTGTGCCAGGGCCTCCACACCCTCATATTAAGGAATTTTTTTCCTAGTATCTAATCTAAACTTGCTCTCCTTCATCTTAATGCCATTTTCCCTTGTCCTGTCCCTCCACACCTTTGGGAAAAGTCCTTCTCCAGCCTTCATGGAAGGCTTTTACTTACTGGAATGCTGCTATGATGTGTCCTGTAGCATTACTATATTTTCCCTATGCTAGATCATACCTGTTCTATCAGTTTTCCATTTTGAATCATGGCAATGAGTCCTCTTGCTTAACACACTGACAAGTGACCCCATCCTTAAATTAACTTTTCTTTTAATATTCCTGAGGATTTCCTGTGGACCAACTTCCACTCACTAAAGCTCTTGCCATTTTTACTCACTAGGTGTTCTACTCAGTTTTAGGCTTTATTGTGCCTCAGTTTCTGTCCACCAAATGCAGGTAGTGATTATTCATGTCCTACCACTGCTTGCCCTTGGAAAATGTCCCTCTTCAGCCTTCCTGTAAAGCCCCCTTTAGGTCCTGGAAGGTGCTATGAGGACTCCCTGGAGCCTTCTCTTCTCCAGGCTGAACCACCCCAGCTCTCAGCCCATCTCCAGAGCGAAGTGTTCAAGCTCTTTGAGCATCCTACATACTTGTAGGACAACACCATAAGCTTTATGCCAGCTTTCTCCACACTTCTCTGTACATAAAAATGGACTTTTTCCCCCTGTAAATGCTCACAGTGAACTGGTGTGTCATGGGACAAAGGTTTATGCTTTTCCAGATGGGTGTGAGACACCTGAGACAGAGAGGGGTTAAATTTAGTAGAGGTAGATCCGGGGAGCAAACAGTTATTAACCAAAAAATCTCACTTCTAGACAGGTTCATTTCTAGCTCTGCACCAAAGCACATTCATCAGTTTGTGGTTTGGGTCCCAATTCCCCTCTCTCTTGGCTTTCTCCTTCATTTTAGTATTTTATTCTTTCCTTGATAAATCAGGAGACTTTCCCATTGCCTTGCACTCAGCCCTTATCAAGAGGCTTTATAAATAACAATAATTACCAGCCAAAAGATGCAATTCAGTTAACAGTGTAATGACTACAGGGATTAGCACTGCTGTATATTTTTTATGGGCGTAATATGTCGTTTTCATTCTGTTGCTGTAATGAAAATAACAAATTAACAGAAGCATTATGCAAATTATACATTAAAAATGTCATGTTTATTAGTCCATCCTGGCAAAAGAGAGGCTACAGCAATACCAGTGTTAACTGCTTAATAACCATGTTATAAAACAGAGAAGAAACGCAACTCAGCTCAGTTTGGCTTGGCCTTGAGGTAGTTTTTGGTGACTTCAGTGCCTTTGTTTGTGTGCTCAGAGTAAAGCATATGCTTAAATACATTTCTGCAGAACAAGATTTTACTAGCAGTTTCAGTTCAAAGATATTTATCTCAATTACCTATTTTTGGAACAAATTCCCCACAAAACATCTTACTCTTTGCACCTTCAAAATACTTGTGCAACAGCATTTACTGGCAGTTCCTTAAAATCTCACTGCTACTTTAGAAACTGCTACAAATATTTATCCAAGCATTAACTTTATTACATTTTCTGCAGGAGACATTTCTGCCTTGTTCTCTTTGACATTAAGGGACATGGGGAATTTCTTTTCCAGCATACCCTGAACTTAATTTTGCTTCTAACCTTGAGGCAGTTTATTGAAAATCCAGAGGCGATTGTTTTCTTACAGCATAAGTGATTAACACTTAGTGGTAAAAATTTCTTTTCCTTGTGTAAAGAACTTTTTACTCACAGGAGGAACAAAGATTAACAATAATCAGAAGATTCAAACCTTGCTTTTGTTTAATAAATACTAGCTCAGTAATAAAATACAGTTATGAGATTTCTGTAATGTACCATATGATTGATATTCATCAGAATCTAAAGACACAAGTAAATTTATTTTCTGTATGAGATTCAGACTGAAAAAAGAAAGATAGTGCTGGGAGCTGTATATTTTGTGCAAGAGAAAGATTCTCTTCAGTTTGGATTTACAATTAAAGAGCAGAGAGATGCTGGGAAACCACAAGCCAAAAGTGATTGAAAGGGACAGTGGCTTGTCCCAAATGGGAGCAATGGTGAATTCAGGATGAGCATCCACATTTCAAGGTTTTCACATCCTTTCCTCACTGCCTGAGTCACGTCACCTTTCTGCACTCATGGCTGTGTAAATTCCATATCTCCTGGAGTCTCCATTTGGCATCAGTGGGGACCCACAAATTGTCTGTGCACACCCAAGGAGAGCAGATGCTCCAAGCTCAAAGATTAATTTAAAAAACAACAATAAATATAATTAAAAAGAAAGGGGGGAAAGGGAAATAGTCATCAGACAAGTTCAAGCACAAGCCAACTTAATCACAACTTGAAAGAAAAGAGTTTATTTCACTGTAACTGTATTGGAATAAACATGGCAAGTCATTTTCACAGGAGTCCAAAACCCAATAACAAAAAATGTGAAGCTCATAGAAACTTGAGAATTCAATTTTGTGGAAATTATGACATCTTCAGAAGAGATTTGTTTTACTGAAATGAAACAAAGCAAATTTTTGACATTTCTCACAAAATTTAATTGCCTGAAACATTCCTTAATTGTTTCAGCTCAATCAAGGCATTTCATTTTGTTTTGATGCATTGGAATATTTCAAGCTCATTTCACTACTGAAATCCAACATATATACATAAAGAGAGAAAAACTGTCTTTTAAAATTAGGGTTTGGTTATGTTTCTTAAATTAAAAATGTAAAAAGAAATGAACATCCATTGCCTATTCTAAACAAGCACTTGGCACTCTAAACTGTGCTGGTAATTAGGAGTTAGTCTGGCTATCTTTGACAATCTGATCTCTCAGTGGCCAGCTGTCCCCAGCTTCCTTACTGGTAATTGGAGAACTCAGCAGTGTTTATTTATTTATCAGAAATCTGTGAGCAGTTTATCTGGATGATTGATTCCAGTTCATGTAATGCAATCAGGAGGCCACGTTTAGGTCAGGAACCCAAGCCCCAGGTAGGTCTCAGGCTGCTCAGGAAACAGTTCCATGTAATAAAACTCTGTTAATGCCCTCAAGTTACAAGAAGAGTCACACAGGACATGATTTTAAAGAAAATTAAAATCAAGAACAGCAATGCTCAAGCTTTTCTAAAATCAGAAACCAAGCTGCTGAATTATTTCTAGGATGATCAATATTTCATACTTTGAGAACAAAATATTGTCAAAATCATCTGTTTTCAAAAAAACTTTGACATTTTTACAGCAAAAGTCTTTAAAATTCACATATGGAATATACTTTTGCTGTCCAAGGGTGGGATTCAGCTCCATATTTCAGCTGCAAGCCTGGGCCAATAAAATGGGGTGGAAAGTCTACCAAAATTTCTTACTACTTCTTACTACTGTTTAAGAGCATCAGTGTACTGGAGGAGGGAGAAATAAAGGAAGCGGGAGAGATATTACATTTCTGCTTTATAAATAGTGACAGTTTAGGAAACTTGACATGCAGGGGAAGAAAACAGGAACTGTTTGACTTTTTGTCAAAGAAGGAGAAATGAAAGAGGCAGAATGTATCACTCTGCCTTCTGGGTGGGGTGAAAAACAAGGATTTGGACTGAAATAAGGGAATTTAGGCTTGAAAAAAGACTATATTTAGTGGGGGGAGAAATAATTAAAGAAAAAATTTCAACAAACAAACAAAAATTAGCCTTCACTCCAAAAAAACCACCTGGAGCGTAATGGAAGTCTGGGATAGACAGCACAGAAATGGACCATTCTCTCTACATGTCCAAAAACATTTCATGTTCTCAAAAGCAGTCCAAACATCCATCACAGAATAATACAGAACATTTGATCCTGTGCATTTTCTTAGTCCCTTCCAGCTCTATTTTCTCTCATAGTCTGGAAGACACAGAAAGGGAAAGACATTAATTTAGATCATATAAATTTTAAAGAGTTTAGCCTTGATTAAGAAGCAAAGAGGTAAAGATCTTTCCTAGAAGGGTTCCCATCCAGGGAATCATGTTCCTTTGGATCTCTCAATTCCCTGGGGCTTATCATGTCCCTGGATTTTTCACACCAGATCCTGGAAGCAATTTGGGAAGAGTAAATCATTTCTGCCCACTATTTCTATCAGTACCTCCCACAAAGCTTCCTTTGATGCTTCTGATCTCTGTGAAGGAGGGAAGATAGAAATCCAATCCTGATGAGCCTCAGCTTGCCAACTTTGTTGTTGAACCAATGCATTATTCATGTGTTTGTGACAGAGAGTGGTGAGTTTAATGTGCAGAAATGAGCCTGGAGAACTGTGGGGTTATTACATGCTCTGCCTGGCTGTGCAGTGATTTGTGCCGGTTGCTGCTGCTGTGCCAATACTCCTGTGCAAAATGCAATCCCACCATGTAAAGAGCGTTAGAGCCTCTTGTTTGCGCTGCTTTTTGGGTTGCAGATCCTGCCATGACTTCATGTTTCTGGTATTTACCGGTTGCTATTAGAAAAACTTAATGAGCTGAAAATATATTGATCATTCTCACTTCAAATCCCTCTGGGAAAGCAAATACAGAAGCACAGAATCACAGAATGAAAAGGACCTTAAAGACCACCCAGTTCCAACCTCTTGCCATGGGCAGGGACACCTTTCACTAGACCAGGTTGCCCCAAGTCCTCTCCAACCTGGCTTTGTCCAACCCTGAACACTTCCAGGGATGGGGAAGCAACAGCTTCTTTGCCAATATTTCACATTGCCCCTCAAATTGTTAGAATCAAGACAACATAGTCCAGAACAGTATTTTGTTTTAGCTGACAGTGAAAATATTGACATCAATTTGATACCATGGTATAACACCTTGAAGAAATTGTGGATAGCACAGGAAAAAAACACAGGATCGTCAGTCTAGAGACTGAAGAGGCTGGAAGACTCTTCTCATTGCCAGTGTGCAGGGGAAAGGGAGAATTATTTTAACAAATCAGGGAGTGAATTGTCAAAAGAATAACAAAACCCTGCAATTCAGCACCAAAAACATGTAAGAGGGATAAAAACTCATTGCTGGGAGAAGTTTTCATGAGAAGGGTATTCTGCAGCTTTAACCACTCAAGGCTGGGCAAGATTGAGTATTTCAGGGTTTTTTAAAATGCCACTGCACTGCCCTTCATCACACCTGCCAGGGTACAAACCAATTAGAAGCCTATTTATACTATTATTCCCTATATTAACATAGAAAAGATAATATTTCTTCAGCCAGCATAATTTTGACCCACTGCATCGACTTCCACTAGAACTCTTTGAAGACCTTCCCCACAGTTCATAAATGCTGAAGCACAGAAGAACTGTTTTACAGTTTCTCATGCCTACTGTTTCTTATGCTACATGTGGTGTCACTGAAGTCATTAATTTCCCGTGGAATAAGCAATGTTTAGTCTAACTTGCAATTCTCTGCAATATATTTCTCCATGCTGTGGCTGTAAAGGCTAATAAGGACCTTGATTGTACAAATCAGAATAGATTGGGGTGGTGTGTTAAGATTATTTTTCTTTTGTTTAGTTCCAGTAGCCCCTAGTGCAAGAAGGAGTATTGCAAATCATACAAAGTTCAAAATATGATATAATGGCACAAAATGAACCTTTGCATGAAAAACAGAAAGAGCTTGATCTCTTTATTTCAGCCAAAAGAAAGATAAAGGGCCATAATGAGATTATAAATTTATATGAAGGGAAAATAAATTGTATAACAGGTGCTTGCAGTTTAGCAGAACACTGAGTACAAACTTAAAAATGCTTGTACCATGCAATCAAAGAATCATTTGGTTTCCTATATGTTAGAAAAGTATCTATCAGGTAAAGCAGAGGATAATTTTGGCAAGTGTAGAGGGAAATGAAGTTAAGGCTTTTAATTCCAAGGGTAGTGAAGCACCAAAACTTATTAAAGTCACAGTAGATTCTCCATTATTGAGCAGGGGGAATGGGATTCCTTAAATTTCAAAGTATTGTTCAAATTATCATGAACTCCAGGAAAACTCCTGGTTTCCCTGCTATGGGAAATCAAATTAGGTAACTTCAGTTGTTTCTTCTGACCGTGTGAAGTTGTCATTGGTGCATAGAACAGACTGGTCAGGATCTTTCAGCCTTTTCACTGTTGTCTCTTCCATTCAGCTAGCAAAAGGGAGGGAGGAAAAGTGTCATGAGACATTTGGATATTGCTGAACAGACAGTTTTTGCTTCCTCCAAAGATGGGCAAATAAAAACAAATTAACCTAAGCAGATGGCACAGAATTGCAGAAAAGGTTGGAAAAGGACCCCTAAGATTGAGTCCAACCATTTACCCAGCACTGTCAAGTCCAACATTAAACCACTTCCCTAAGCAATACAGCTACATGTTTTTGGGAACACTCCCAGCATGTCATAGCATTATATCTAGGACTGCTAAATCTGAGAAAACAAACACAGGCACAGAACTCCATGTTCCCAAAACTGGAAGAACCACCTACTTCATCTCCTGCCCATCCAGGATCACTCTCATCAGCACAGCAGCTGATTTATTCAGGGATGGTATATTTATTGCCAAGCTTCTTTTACCATATGCAGAGGTTTCACTCAGCCAAAAAATCCAGATAATCATTTCCAATCAGAACAGTATAATGCCCATTAATTTGTCCAGTATTTGTCAAAATAACATTCATCCTGATGAGCTAATGTATGATATTAGGGTGAACACCATCTTTATGCTGTTCTTGTTGCTGCTCAGTGCTCAGTAAACTCAACTTCTGCTATCAAAGCACATTTGTAAATAAACAATCCTGTGTTTATTCTTGCATTTAATCCTTGAGCACTATATCAAGCATTAAATGAGGTTGTTATTAATGGTGGGTTCCAGCACTTCTGGTGATGAAGCTGAGAATCTCCAGACTGCAGGAGGATGAAAGCAGAAGAAGTTTAATAAATGTTACTGTGCTTTAGCTAACAGTGGTACAGACCAGCTGGCTTTGATCAGGGTAACAAGAATCATCCCTACAAATAACATTTTTCCTTACATTTATAGGAATTTCCTATATTACTCTTCATGTCAATTTATTCTCATCCTGGTCACTGGACACCATTGAGAAGAGTCTGACTACACCTTCTTCGTGCCCCCACACTGGGTGTTTAAAAACATTGATGAGGTGTTTGCTCTCTCTGTGTCTGGCCAGTTCAGAGATGAGAAGAGTGAGATGGGGGGTCTTGACACCAGTGGAGTGGTTTTGTGTCAGTCAAAATGAAGATTTAGATGTTTTCTCCCATGTTCAAACTATGTCAGACCCTCCAAAATGACGTAGCTTCTCTGTCTCTCTGAAAGGTAAAGGTGGTGACAAGGATGAGAGTCCAGCCCTTCACCCAGTGTCTGGCCTGCTACATTTATTCCATTTCTAGGACAGTTGATGGGTCTGGAAAAACAGTCTCCAAACCAGGAAAAGCCTGGAAAAAATCATCAGATGCTACCATTTAATATAGATTTTACTGTCCTTACAGATTGGAAATCAGATTATTAATTTTTATCCAGGTCATGACACCTACCCATGCTCAAGTCCTGGCATTATGAGTTAAGTTGAATCCCTCTGAAAATTCTGAAATCCCAGTCTTAGATTTTAATATGGATATAATAATGATCAGCTCTGCAGATCTCCCTGGGCCAGGCACAGGCAGCAAACCTTCATTTCACCAGCCCAGTACAAGGAATCCACTTTGCAAATTCTATAAAGGCAGATCTCCCAAAACATTGCAGATGTATCTTGTTAAGATGTTTCTGTTGCTGCACAATAAAATGAGTCTGAAAATCATGGTTTTTCGTTCATGCTTTCAGCTCCTAGCATTAACTAAGTTCTGTTCTTATCCCAACTGCTTCCTGCTTGACATTTATCTGTAGCTTTGGCTATAAAAGTCAGTTTGCACTGTCTGTTTTGTTTTCCTGGAGGGAACTCACCATCTGTATTTGCCATTGTTGGGTGATTAGCTACAAGTACCACACTCTGCTTTTTCAGGTGTTTGCTGTAGAGAAGGATTCACCTGTTTCAGTGGTTTGATTTATTATAGGTTCAAATTCTCATTAATCCAAAACTTTCTGGTTTAAAGAGCCTGTTTTCTCGCAGTGGTGATGGTTTCCAGCCACGGGGGACCACCATCAGGAGTGATTGTGAAAATCATGTCGAGGTCCATTAAGCTGGCAAAAGTCAAAGTCCAGACCACAAATCCCTGTTTAATAAGGATAATCCATTATCCTTGCCTCATATTTGTTAACTGCTCTTGGCACTAAAAAACATAAAAAATATATATGGAAAGAAACTATAGCAGAATTCCATTCTGAGGAAAAAAAAAATATTTCAAAACTTTATTTCACTCGTGACTGGTTTTAGTGTCTCTGCAGAAGAAGAGGAAAGCAAGATATGTCTGATGAAAGAAGGTCTTGCTCAAGAGAAATGCCTTGGAAAATTAATTTTAAAAAAATTAAAAGCACCAAAGTAATAAGGACTCTGATCTTTCTTTTGCTTTTCTGGCAGGAAACCCCTGCCTATTAACGAATTCTTTTTGGATGAAGCTATTAAAATGTGATATAACACTCTTTTTCCACAGAAGCTACAAAGTTTGCTGGCCAAGTTCTCCCTTGAAACAGTGAGAATTCTGTACTGGTGGAATAAGGAAAGACATAAGAGATTTGAAAACCAATTTTGTTAAATGTACAAAAAGCAGTTTATTGAGGTTATAACAAGAACTTCCATGCTTGTTAACACATTTTGCACGTTCTGCACTTACCAGCCAGGGCCCAAAGATTAGGGGAACCTTTTCAGCTTAGTGAACATGAACAGCAAGACTCAAATCCAAGAGCAGGTTTAGACTGAGCTCCAGAGCTGCTTTTCAGAATAAAACAAAGACTATTTGCAGGAGCATGTAGTGACAGGACAAGGGGAAATGGCTTTAAACTGGAAGAAAATAGGTTGAGATTGCTTATTAGAAAAAAAAAAAATCACTGTGAGCATGGGAAGGCCCTGGAAGAGATTGTCTGGGGAAACTGTGGCTGCCCCATTCCTGGAAGCATTCAAGGCCAGGTTGGATGGGGCTTGTGATCCACCTGGGATAGTGGAAGGTGTCCCTGCCCATGGCAGGGGGTTGGAACTCGATTATCTTTGAGGTCCCTTGCAACCCAAGCCATTCCATGTTTCTGTGAAGAGCTGTCTCCACCCTGATGGAATGACTGGGTAAGGATTTGAGTCCTTCTCCATCCCAGTGGTGAGAACCACAGGGATTTTTTTGTCTATGCAGCCATTGTTGCTTCTCCTTCTTTCCAGGGTCACCAAACCAGCTCAGTAATAGACTTCTCCTGTGCATATTCATGACTCAGGTGAATAGAAATGTCATGCACTGATGTGTAGGCAGCAACAGACAGTTGTGTGCCAACACCCAGCACTGCAGAGTCCACAGCACCGTTTAAACAAAGCACCCACCTTTAGGAATCATTATCCTGCATTTACTGCTTGGTTCCTCCCTTGTTAATGTGCTGCATTCACCAGGCAGGTAGCACAGACTTACCTGGCAAACCAAGGGCAGTAACAGCCTGAAAATTACCTGTGCACTGTGTTGATAAGGTGGAAGCATCCTGAATGGGCTAAGTATGATATTTCCTGTGAGCACTGCCTGTGTCTTCACTCTCCCCTGTGCACTCCAACCCTTTGTGCCATTTGAGGCACTTTGGTGTGGGAGACGCCTGCCCAGCACTGACAGCTGGGGCAGAAAACCTCCTGGTGATGCAAAACCTTCTGCAGAAACACCTGGAGGCCACGAGACATCCTCAAAAGCATCTGAAAGGGCATGAGAGAGCTGTATGTGGAGCCTGAAATATTAATTTACAGTCAACCAGGCACAGTTTATGGAACAATGGGACCATGCTGACCGTATTTATATTAATACAGAAAATATGGTGTTTGATTTTACCTTGCATTTGTTTAGGTTTGCATTCTCCCCTACAAACTGAGAGGACATGACACAAAGTGATCAGAGGCATGAGGGATAACCAGAGGCATCAGGAATCCACAGGTTGACAACAAAAGACCCAGCAGTGGGTTTGTCAGCACTTCTCTGTGCAACAGAATATCAGAGCACAGCAAAAACCTAACAAAACTAATAAAATAAAAAATTATTTTATTTATGTGTGCAAGCACATAAATACAATTTTTAAAAGAAAGGAAATCACATGAGTTTTTATGTCATCTAATTTTTTTTTTTTAATATCCGAATCTCATATGCCTAGAAAAGAACATGTCATCCCCATGGTTTATATTTCTCTAAGAGAAGTTATTAATCTGTTTAAACTGCTCCAGAATGTAATTATCACCCTTTTCTGTGAAACCAAAGCTTGAAAATTTTAGATCTTTGGTATTGTTTACTGGAGCTGTCCCTGACTGAACAGCAACCTCGTAATAAAAACTGTAATCAATATCTTATTATGGATTTTTGAGGGGGGTAAATTAGCTTTTATTCCAGAAACACCTATACACTTTCTTGTTTTAGTGAGCCTTTTCTCACTGGCTATCTACTCCCTTTTCATTTAATCTCAAGTAAAAAAACAAATCTCATGATTTATTTTGAAAGGAAGCAAAACAAATGGAATTTTCAGATGTAGAGGAATGTCTGTGGAGTAGAAGCAACAGGGACCCACAAGACCTGAATGCTCTCATCTGGCTGTGATTTGAGAGATCTGAGACTTCATTTCAAGCTCTAACCACCTCTCCTCCTCCAGCCATGGCTGTACCATGCCTTTTACTGAAATAAAATGAGTAATGTTTGTTACAGCTCAACTGTAACTCAGGAAAGAGGAGCAGCTGCAAGAAATGAACTGTGGACCAATACTGAATTTTTGTCCATGCTGATTTCTGTAAACAGTATTCCAGACAGGAATAGAGCTCACAGAGCTCACAGCCCTGTGAAAAACCCTTTTAAAATCTGAAAATTTTGAAATTCCGAGCAGACCACTTGCTATCAACCTGGTTTTCCTCAGTCATTTTCAGTTAGTATTAAAAAAATAGCATTTTTTTTTCTTCTTTATTTTGTTAAAGCTGTAATGAAAAAACTGCAATGTTCAACCCAAATTAATGACCAATATTTAGGCCTGAACCAGAAAAATCAGTAAATATTTATTATTCTGGTTGTTGGGCAATGAGGTTACAGTAAGGATACTTCAAAATTTTCAAAGTCTTTATCACAGCCTTCATTAAATGAAAAAAAATGTGCAGATTGAAACAGTCAACAAATTATGTTCATACTATTATGTAATGTGTTAAAATAATATAAATTAAACTGGGAGGCTTCCAGCAGCAATGCAAGACTGAATTGAAATGTGATGGATGGGTTCGGAGATATGAAATTCATTGGAATAAAAGAGGTAAAAGGATGAAATGACAACAAGAAACTGCTCAGAACCACAAATGAGCTTGATGGAAAAAGAAAATGGGAAAAGCAGCAGTCTGAAATTGCACATCAGGAGGCATCTTTACTGTCGTGATGCTGCTGCCTCAATCTCCTGTCCAAGCTCACGTGGTCTGTCAGTCTCTGTGTGCTCCAGGGCTTCTTTATGATCACTGTATTTGGCCAAAATATCAAAATCAAAGAAATTAATGTCCTTATTTTGTACCTCATGGGTTTTTTTCATAGACAGGACTGGGCCAGACCTGCTTTCCATCAACCTCCTGTTTCTAAGTCTCTGCCCCTACGAGCCCCAAGGAAGCCAAATTCACCTTGGTACAGCACTCATGGGTGATACAGCACAAGCTCACTTTTATCCTGCACCAAAATTTCCTTCTTCTCCAGAGGCTTTTCCAAGGTTTCCCACATCACCAACTGAGCAGACAGATAAATTCAGCACCCCACTTTCACTTCTCATTCCACTGCCCAGGTGAAGCAGTCAGGAGCTAAACCCTTCCCTGCTATACCCTCTACAAACTCACAATTCAATTGTTTATTGCTGTAAGGGGTTTACATTCTGTAAAAGACTTTTGTAAGTCATTTTTTCACAGAGGTAAATGGTATTTATGATGTGTTTAGGAGCTGTGGGGGAAAAGGGACAGAAAATTTATGCTAACCTTTCCCATCCTGCAGTGTCCAGGACATTTTCAGTGTGTGGAAATCCTCAGCTCTTTGGAGGAAGGCACTCTGAAGGATCTTGGTACAGCAGCCAACATTTGTTTAATGCCCCGTTAATATTTAAACAACAAATCTGTCAACAGATTAATTGGCACTGTCACTTTCCAGCAGTTTTATGGGCACTTCAAACCACCAGCAGTCTATTGCTAAAAAGAAGCATGTAGCATTTAAATATGTATGCATACAAGATAATAGGGATATTAAGCACCCTGAAGAAAAAGCAGAATTGTAATTGTGCTGTTCTTGTGCTGAATTCCCAATGCTTCCTTCCTGTTCTCTCTAGAGAAGTGTTGACAGAAAGAGGTCATCAAAAATATTTAGGAATTACTTGGGCACTTTTTCCCATGGCAAAGGAGACATTGATATCAAGGGACAAACATAAACTGGAAGGAGCAAGGAGGGAGAGAATATTTTAGACAGTGTAAGGAGCCATTTTGTGGAATCACAGAATCATTAAGGTTGGAAAAGACCTCTGAGATCATTGAGTCCAACTATTAACTCAGCACCAGCTCTCTCTGGAGGCTCTCCCATCACTTTCCCAGTGCTATTGAGGGAGCCTGAACAGTTTAGATTTCAATTGATGCTTAAAAGCTGAAGTTTGGTGAAAGGAACTTTACCTCTGGTAAAGCGCACCACTCAAGCCTAATTTACTTAAATTCAATGGCTTTCCCACCTCTATTTTGACAGGCACATCACAGTTAATTACAGGAATAATTCAGTGAAGTGAGCACAGATTAATGCATGTGCTTGCTCAGATCCATGCCAATAGATCTGGGGAAAAAATTTGCAAGAGTGACAGACACTACAGTGCATAATTCTCCTGCTCTGCTCATTAGCCAAGCATGTACCAGTTTCAGGAGCAGTGATCCAACCTTATTTACTCTGCAGAGAGATGAAATCCACAAACGAGTGGGAAAGTGAGGAAAATGGGCACAGAGACAGAGACTGCAGCCCCTAATTGATCCTTCACAAAATGTATTTACTTTGTTTTCGTTCCCTGGTGAATTCATTAGCTCTCACTTAAGCACCATTCTTTGGTCAAATGCTCAGGGAGGAAATAAATTGAAGCAATTTATTCTAGGACTCATAAAATACTAGTTTATTTCGACCTTTTGACTATGCAAGCCATGAAAGCAGTTACTCTTTGGAAGAGAAATAGTTCTCCTCCAGGCCTCCAGAGGTTTTTTTGGAAGAAACTCACACAAATGTGTATCTGTATGTGTGGGCACATTTGCACTCATGGTGAATTTCATAACAATTTCATGGTGTCAGTACCAACAGCTTAGGAACAAAATACAATCAAGGCACTTGAAGTTTTCTGCCAGCCCTCCAAGGTTTTTTCTGGAGTTTTTGTCAGTGGCACTGCAGATTGGAGGGGTAAATCAAACCCTCTTGTGCTCAATCAGATTTCCTTCCTCAGGCAGAGAGTGAGTGAATGAGACAGAGCTACATTTCATGTTTATAAAGACTCCCAGCTCTTAATTTTACTTTTCATTTTAAGCAATCAAGTAATACTTGTGTTCGTTCAGCAGCTGTTCTGTGCCTCTTTGATGAAGCAGGTACCTGCCCATTTGGGAGTGAAGACCATACTTCTGCAACCTCTAAACGAAAAGGATTTTGAAATTTACCACTGGGAAAGCTTTTTAAAGTTTACCTACTTACCGTACCAAGCCATCACTCCTTGTTTAATGAGTGTTTTCTGGCTGCATCTCAGGTCTGCTTCTTCATTGTGGATTTCTGTAATCAACATTTCACTTCAAACTTAACACAATTATTTGGCTTTACACCCGGTGTTTGAACTGAAAACTGAATTAAAAAAGAAAAAAAGACACATTTTGAGATATTTGCTGCTTACTTGTATTTCCCTTGCTGGGCTTTTATTGAAAACACATTCCTTTCTCCTGTAGTGCAATGTTCCAAATGCCAGGAGCTTCAGTTGAGTTTGAACTTCAGAAATGGACAATTTCTGAACTTCCAAGAGTCTTTGATCCTCTAGAAGCTCATTAAAGTTGCTCCTGAATACAACACCCTATTTCTGCAACCACTTTGCCAATTAATGCTAATGTCACTAATTAGTGAATGTGTGAAAAACCATGATCTGATTATTTGGAATAAGAGGCTATTCTTGGTTTTAACAAAGGAGCTACATCAATAGAGCTTTGATAAGATTCTGCTCTATGCCTGCAAATGATCTGGTTCTGCATTGATGCCTGGAGAGTTACCTAGAACAGAGGCTGGACAGTGTTAAAGGAATAAAGTGGGTATTTATTAAAAGGCCTTCAAAGGACACACCTTGGGCAGTACAGGAGCCTGGCTGTGGCTCCACCCAAGATGGACACTGGGTCATGAGTTTTCACACTTTTATGAATTTTGGTCCATTTCCATATTGGGGTTAATTGTCCAATTACAGCTTCAGGTGATGAAGTCCCATCCTCCCAGTTTGCTCTCCTCAATTTGCTGTTGTTTGTACTTTTTGGGCCTGAAGCTGCAATGGTGTCCTTGGTTCTCGGGCTGGAAAAGGATTGTTTTGTCTGAACTGTGAAGAGAGCTTGCTAACACTTTATATGAAGTTCAGAGTTATAAACTAATGCAGTACAGAATCTGAAAAATATGAAAACTTAAGGCATCAGCATCATGTGTAAATTATTTAGTGGCAAAAAAGACAAATTCTCTCGAAGAGTCCCCCTTGGCTGGAAAGCTGGCATCATTGTTCCTTTGCCAGAGTCTTTCCAATGGAACAGAAGATTATTCTTTTCAGATAATTTTTTATTTTTTAATTGTTGTTGTTGTTGCTGCTGCTGTTGTTGTTTAAGTTACCATTCCATTACAGTTTTTCTTCCCTCTGCACAGGGAATGAGAACACCAATAATGTGGGGATTTCTGTCTTCAAGGAAAGATATCAATGTTTGATGAAGAGATAAAATTCCAGATTCCAAGGAAACCCAGGCATGGTTATAATTAACACCTCCAAGTGTGTCCATTCTCATTTCTTTCTAAGCTGTGTTACAGCTTTAAGCATTAGCAGAAGTCAGCTGAGAATTTACAGCTTGGAGGCTCAAATAGAAACAGCTTCTCATAAACTATATCAGAGCTTAAAATGCAATTATAAATCATGTATTTAATTACACTGCAATCTCTCTGTATACACAGAATATCCCAGTTAGCGTAATCAATAGAAAAGACAGAGAAGGCATCAGTGTGAACTCTGAAATCTCAGATAGAACAGTTAATTTACCCAACACAAGCACCAAAGCCAAAACAGCACTCCTCAAATCTCAGTTGCAGCAACAGAATTCTAGAGATGCATTTTGCCTTCAGAATATTTTTCACTTAGTTTTGAAATCTGTAGTTCAGAAATAAATGAAAGGAAATGGTCTTTCTGCAGTCTCCATCCATGCAGATCCTTGAAATCCAATGGGACACAGTCCTCTGCAGTCTGCTTTCACCAGACCTGCCTGAGGTACTAGATCATCCCCAAAAATCCATCCCTGTATCATCCTTCCTATGACTCTGTGAAGCCATGGATAGTTATCCCAGAACAACCCAAAAAACAATTATCTGCCAAAAATAATTTAATGGCTTATATTTCTGAGCACCTAAATTTCTTAACAGCACCTGTCTTGTACTGACACACAAGGAAAAGATCAGGAATCATATTCTAGGAGAATTAGACCAATAAAACAATCTTAAATACCCTTAAGAAGAACTTTAAGAAAGATCAAGCATATGCATGGAAGTGGTTTTTAGGTTTTGGGAGCAATTCTAAAGAGATCTTCAAAGGCAAATTTAGCAGAACTGGATGGAGATTTTCAGAATATTGCTTTACCAGGAAAGTAGTTATTCTAGTACAAACAGGTAGGATGAAGCAAGACAAAAAATAGCAGTTAAATGACAAAAGAATTAACCTTAATTTACTCTAATTAACCTAGAGATAGATTGCTCTTTGCCACTATATTCTGCCATCACACCATGGTTTTTATAAGTTATTTTTATTGGCCAATCCATCTTCAATTCGACTTTCCTTCTCAAGTCCTCATTACTATTCCACAGCTCAATAGCTTTTTTTTTTTCCGCTGGACATGTTAAATGGGGGGAAAAATAAAATGGATCAATACAGCAACTCAATTAATTCCTCATCTTAAATTCTAATAAAATCAATTTGGAGAAGTGTCGTATCGTTAAGCTTACATCATAATGCAGTAATTAGAAACAACTTTCATCTTGCTTGTTCCTTTGAAGATTTTAATGGCAATCAATTAAACATGCTTTGCTTCTCCATTAAAGACTTCCAAAATGAAAATTGGAAGAGAAGTTAGAGATAAGGTGGATGATTGCACAGTCTTCCCACCCACCCCCATTTCAAATATTCCCCCCAAAATGTGCAAACTCACCATTAAAAAGTTACCATGAGCATAGTAAGCAGCAATAAGTTTTCAGAGAATAGATCATGTTCTAACAGAGTGTTACAGCACTTTGGTATTCTCATATTTACCAAGCAGAAATTTTTGTGAGGCTCACTGAGCTCAAATCTCTTTTCAGATTTATACCCAGACACCTTTTAGGAGTTTAGTTATTTTTTAATTAAAAGGATGCAAAATAAGCTTCTCTGTGTGCTATTTAAATTAAAATGTTTCTGCAGGTCTTAGAGAGGAAAGGATAAAATTTACATGCTGTTTCATTAATAGTAATAACTGCAGCTTAGCAGTGATCCCCCTATACCAGCTGCTGCACAAAAAAAAATGAAAGAGGACAGACCCAGGTTCAATTTTTCTACAGTTTAAGCATAAACCACCAGGTATCTCCACTAATTTTTCTCCTGCTAGGGATTTATGCCCAGGAGGAATTCGCATTCAAAAAGAAAACGTGCACCCATTCAATGGCTGAACATCCAATGAGCTGCTTCTCTCTGACATCAGATAAATCCAAATTCCTTAATTGCTTGTGTTTTGCCTTGTTAAACTCCAGCAGCATCTTTCAGATGTCAGAACTGCACATGCTGTCCCTGGTGGTGTCCCAGCATGGACCCCACATCTTCACACCCCTTGTTATCACCCCATGATGCCTGAAATGGCACTCGAGGGGTTTTTTTGGGTTTTCTGAACTGTTCACATCTTGTGTATTAACACTTACACAGCAAATTATAGAATCACAGAATGGTTTGGATTGGAAAAGGACCTTGAAGTTCATCTGATTCCAGTCCCCCTGCCATGGGCAGTGACACCTTCCACTAGACCAGGTTGTTCAGAGCCCCATCCAACTTGACCTTGAACACTTCTGGGAATGGAGCATCCACAGCTTCTCTGGGAAACCTGTGCTGGTGCCTCCCCACCCTCACAGAGAAGAATTTTTTCCAAATATCTGATCTAAACATATTTTCCTTCAGTTTGAAGCCATTTCCCTTTGTACTGTCACTCCATGCTCTTGTGAAAAGTCCCTCTCCTTCTTTCTTGTAGCTCCTTTCATCAGAAGCAGATCAGAGTTATTGTTATTGAGATCATCACAGCACAATAGAGAATTTGGATTAACTCCAAACCACGAATACCATTTATTCTCCAGGTCTTTCCATTGTCTCTTGTTATTTTTGTTCATTCATTTAACTATCTGTCCTTTCTACAGTCAAAGAAAAGACTAACATTTAAGTAAAAAGCTCTTCCAAGAATTGAACAACTTGTTCTTTAGTCAATGTCATTGGAATTTTATAGATAAAACTATTTCTGGATATGTCAGTAAAAGAGACCTCATTGTGCCAACATTTGCAGTCAGCCTGAGTATTGATGAAAATATGAAATGGTATAATTAGAGTTCATTGTTATAATTAGAGTTCATCACTCTTTAGTTCGTTAAAAGTTAGCATTTTGTTGAAAATGTAAGATGAGCTTTTGTTGAACAATTTTTAAAATTCTTCCTTGGACATCTTATGAAATATTAGTATGTGAAAGCAATTCTATGCTTAACTTTTCCTGAACTTTCTTATACTTTGAGTAGAAAGTACAAAAAAAGTTAGGAAACTGCTTTAAGATGGAAGTAATGCAGTCATAGCTGGACAAAAAAAAAAATTAAAAGGAGGAACAAGAGCCAAAAAATAAAGAAAAAACCCAAAGTGGAAGAGAGAAAAATATTCTTTTTTTAAGAAATGACACCTCAGAGAAAGCACCTCAAATTTAAAATTATTCATTTACAACATTTCTAAATAAAATCACATTCTTCAGTCAAAATCTTGTGTGATTTGGGTTCATCTCTTCAAAAGGTCTAAAGGTCTACACCTGAACTAGAAATGAATGTGCTTTTAGAGTCAATGGAAAAAAATAGTTCATCTTAGGGTATAACATAGATGTTAAAAATGAGTCAGATGGATAATGTCTGCTCCTTTGCAGTGCCTGCAAGGTGAGCCTGGTGTTTCCAACACTGAGCAAGGCACCACCTAATTAATGCCACATTAATGCCACCTCTGGATTTTCAGCCTGATCAATGTCACAGAAATCTTATTTAGAAGGAAAAGAGCTGCAGGGTCAAACACCCAAGAACCCACAGGCAGGTGGAAGCTGTGACAGGATGAGACATTGGGTTTTCTGAGTTTGTGAAAATCACAGAATGGTTTGGGTTGGAAGGGATCTCAAAACTCATCTTGTTCCATGGGCAGGGAAACCTTCCACTATCCCAGTTTGCTGCAAGCCCTGAACAGCCTGGGTCTGGACAATCCCAGGGGTGAGACAGCCACAGCTTCTCTGGGCAATACCTGAGAGGTTTTCAAGGCTGTGTAACAGCACAACTGGAACCATCCTCAGGCCATTTTTCAGAAACTGGTATTGGCAATAACTTAACCTGGACTTCACTTGGAGTTTATCAATACACCGAGTTTTTGCATCAAAAGATCAAATACTTGAGAAAAACACCTTTTACATTGCTCAAGTGGTCTTTGCACTCAGGAGAACATTGTGCTTTTAATTCATAAAATTGCTCCGACGCCCGCAGGTTTAAAGGAAAACATGTTAAAGGGTGACATAAATATCTGACAAACTAATTCCACATCAGAGTCAGTTCCTGAACTTGACTTTGAACAGGTTTTCAGAACTGAGACATTTTCAAAACAGAAAATGTGAGACACACACTGCAGCTCCTGGATATTTCACTGAAAGCCTCAGCAGCTGCATCCCCTCAGCCACTGTCAGTGCTGCTACTGGGTAAAATAAAGATACAAGGGCACTGGTAATTGGAGTCTGTTAAAACAGAGGTCTAAGAGAACTCCCACACACCTCAAGAGAGATCAGCACTGCTTTAAAAATTATCAACCCACAGCACTGAACTGTGCTCAAGCTCCTTGTTCTTATCCAATGCGGCCTGTAAACATCCCACTTCACCTTTAACATGGTCTATTTAGAAATTAAACCAGAGCAAGTCCATCACTGATTTTGTGTTTTCAAGAGAGAGGACAGGGAGCTGGTTGCTCAGAAAGTTTGGGGGAAAAAATTAAACTGAACTGGTTTCCATTAACCCTGGCCCAGGATCTGCCCTCAGGGATAGCAATCACAAGAATGTATTTGTCAGCCACGAAGCCCTGGAGAAACTGTTTGCTTGCAGAAGTCAGATCACAGTTCAGGAGTTGGATGTACAGACCCCAACCTCACAAACAGCTCCCTGGCTGAGCAATAAATCCCATTTAAACTTGTCCAGAGCACTGAGCTGGATGTGAATTCCCTCACAAAACAACTTTGTAGGTCCTTTCTTACAAGCCCTTTCCACAGCTCTGCTTTGCTAATGCTTTTTTTGGCACAGCAAATTCCTGTGGATGCCATCCCTGCAAGTGTTCAAAGCCAGGCTGGAAGGACTTGGAGCAACCTGGTCTAGTGGAAGGTGTCCCTGCCTGTGGCAGGGGGTTGGAACTAGGTCATCTTTAATGTCCTTTCCAACCCAAATTGCTCTGTGGTTTTATGATTATCCAGCATTTTATTTATCCATTCAAGAAGTGTAATCCAAGCAACTGTGATGGCAACATGAGTCATTGCAGATGCTGAGAGAGAAGGCAGGACAAGGTTGAGTCAAAACTTTGAGCCAAAAACACCTGATCAGTGCTCTCCTTACAAATACCCACCATGGGATACTCACCAAAGTCAGAATTCATGCCAAAAGCCCTTGAGAACTTTGTGATGAGGCTCCTGAGCTGTTAAAGGCTGTCCTTTTGTTGTGCTCTAGAGAGAAATCAAGCATGAAGGAAAGATTATTTGAAACTACAAAGAAATGCCAGTAGTTCTTGCTGTGTGACTGAAACTCTGACAGAGTGTCACAGTACTCTGCTAATCTGTGCCATTCCCAACCAGATATCTAAGATTTCCCTAATAAAGAAGTGCAACATATCTTCTACCATTCCTTAGCAACACAAGGCTCCCCAGATTTTGGATCAGAAGTTTTACAATTAACTGTCTAATGTCTGAAAGTCCCCCAGGTGTTATTTTGAAATTTACCTAAAGGAATATGACAATCTCTGATTAGAAAATGAATTTTCATGTAAGGACCTGATAAAACTTTAAATAAAGGTATTTTTGACTGTTTCTATTTTTAGATAAACAAGCAAGTCTTTTAAAGAAGTTCACATCACTTAACTACATTATCTACTTGTAGCCACAGCTAGAATTTGGTCTCTCTGCAGAAGCAACTACATTAAACAAAACACAAAAATTGAAAAACATTAAATAAAATTTTAAAAAAGGGAATGGATGGCTTAAGAGAGACACAGAAAATTCTTAAATAATTTAATTTTACAAAGAAATCAGGAAAAAAAAAAGCAAAATCCTACAGAAATCCTTCAAACAGGTAAGCTGCAAAATTTCCATAAGCAGAGATATTTAAGGAAAGGTTAGACTGGCACGGTTTGAACTGAAGTCAATACCCTCTTGAGGAAATGGCTTGACCAAAAATCTTTTCTAACCCAGTGTTCTCTGCAGCATTCTCATCCTCTTCAGCTCTCCTATGCCAATTACAAAAGCTGAGGCTGCACAAGGGGAATTTTGCACGCCTGATTTTGAGCACAGCATTTCTCCATGTCAGACCTGCAGGAACCAGCAGAGGATGTTTTCTGTGGCTACATCTTCTGTTTCCATTGCTCAGATCCTCATGCTGTTCTGGGCTGTGTGACTGCCACTCCTACAGCCTGGACAGGTGGCTGTGCCTTAGCCCTTGGGTCATCCAAAATTTCTTCTCTGTAACGATGAACTTCTCAGTTAGATGCCACAGAGGCACTTTCCTACAGGGAAAAGAGTTGTGTGAAGGCTGTAAAATAAGATTTTTGCTTTGCTCTTCATGTAAGATTTTAGGGATAAAGACCAGGTTTTAATTTTTTTAAAACAAAGTAGATAATATTCTCTGTGTTATTTTCTGCACATGGAGGAACACTTGTGTCAGGGAATGGCCTAAACAACAACCAGACAGAGAGCAAGAGACTTTAAAAATATTAAATAAGCTATTCATCAAGCAGCATCTCTTTCTTCTTTCTCTTTCTCCTCCCTGCCCCTGAAGCTACTCTTTAATTAAGAAGGGGTCACTTGGTTGTCCAGGTTTACAGGGTTCGATCCTGACCTGAGACATTTACACTCAAAACTAGGCATGCAGTGAGTTTCAAGTGTTTAATCAGGTCCTAAACCAAAAGATAATACTGTGTTCAAGCTCCTTGTTCTTATCAGAGGTGGCCAATAAACGTCCCACTTCACCTTTAACATGGTCTATTTAGAAATTAAACCATCTTAAGCAACCATTCATTAATATTGTTATTGTTAATATTATCTCTTCATTTTTATGAATTCATGTTTGTGTATCATTTTCATGCTTATGAAGCCTAGGTAGACCTTCACAAGGATTTGGGTGAGGCTAAGCAGCACAAGTGGCTTTATCTGTCCCTAATGAGCAGTTTTCCACCTTTACTCTCACACTTTCTCTCTCCCTGGTTTCAGATGCTGTTGCATGTTCCTTATTCCTGAGATGGAGAGCTCTGCAATTTTTCATTCCTACAGATGCCCACCAAACACAGTCCTGACCCTCTCATGAGAATCCCTGGTGTTGCAGTGATGCAAATTCCTCAGGCAAGGCTCGAGAGCTCCCCTCCTGCTGGGCAGCTTTGCTCTTGGCCACTGTGCCATTAGCGTTCATCATTTCCAGGAGTGCTTCTGTACAGCAGGAAAAGCTTGGGAAGGAGAAGCAAGCACAGAAAAAGCACTGAAGTGTGGAGGGCAAAACCTGCTGCCCAGCAGTGTTTGCAGTAGACATCTCAACTGGGAGCTCTGCTCATCCATCATCAAACCCCTTCCTTTCAGAGCCTGCTCTCCAAACCTTTGCCCATGTGAGGACTGGCCCAGCCTCTGTGGCAGTGTCCTGCATTCCACAGCTGCAGGATCAAGTCCAGGGAGGTTATGGATTCTGGTGACCATCATGGTCAATGAGACTGCTTGGTTAAACTCAGGAAAGCATTTATTCAACACAGGAACAAACTCAGCTTAGCTCCAGAGACAGACAGCCCTGAACACAGGCAGGGTGGGGGGTTTATGGGACAGAACCAGGGTGGAGTTTAAAGTCGGGGTCTAATAGAACATAGCAAGGGACACGGGGGGCACAGAAACAACCAGAACACCCTGGGCTGCCACCCCATGAGGATCTGGGGTGGAGCAACTCTTCCCGGGCTCACAGGGCACATCCCCCATGGCAGACGGTGGAATTTATTCTTCCCGGGATTTAAACCCACACCTATCACTTTAACAGTGCTTATCTGAAACTAAATCTTTGCCTCCCTGGGCGGGGGCACCTCACAGCAGTGGCCATTTCTGCTCAGGAAAAAAAAAAAAAAAAATGGGAAAGAACATTCCTAGAGTGGGAAGTGGTCCTTGGAAGTGTTCAAAAGGTGTGTGTGGGTGAGGCACTTGGAACCATGGCTGAGCGGTGGGCTTGGCAGTGCTGGGTTAACAGTTCAACTTGAACGTTTTAGGGGTCTTTTACAGCCTAAATGATTCTATGGTCCACCTTCTTCACAAAGAAAACATTTGTGACGTCTCTGTCCTGGGGCTGTGACCTGCCTTAGACCCTGGTGGCAATCAGGACTCCAGGAGAGCCTGGAGTTCTCCCAAAATAGTAAAACATTAAGTAGAGACAAAACATGAGCCATTTTTCTTGATGCCACCATGCTGGTGTCACTGTGCTCACCTGTGGCTTGCCTTACAGAGCTTGGGGATAAAATGGGAAGCTGTTATTGAGCTCTTTCATAATTATTTATATATGATTCAACACATAGAGATTAGGGAAAATAGAGATTTTTGTCAGCATCTGCCTGACAAACCAAAACAGCTACAGGAATTTTGCTGCTTCCCAAGTTGAGAGGAAAAACCACAGACATCTCATTGTGCATGAGTCTGTTCTACTGTTCATTTCAATTACTCTTGTCATTGAAAACATCTTATCATGCATTTACTAAAAAATCAACATCTCCTCTTGCCCGACCCCGAATTTCCCTTTCCTATCCTTAATCAGTACAGTTGGCAGAAACAGTCTTGATTATTTTCCACAAGATCTAATATTGATTTGAACAAAATGCTTGTCTGAGGAGGAGCTGAATTCAGAGAGTGAAAATCAGTACCAGATAGGTATTACATCCCTTTTCTACTGCACATGGAAATGTGCAGAGAAGGAGATTGAATCACTGGAGGAATCAGAAGAATGAAGTTTGTATTTTTCTACAGCACAGAGACTAAAGCCCCGTGCAGTTGCCAGAGACATTCAATCTCATCTTTCAAAACATCTTTGCCAGGAAAAAAAAGTTCTACTTAAAGTAGAGAGCTGTAATTACACTAAATTGTGCAGAGGTAAATGAGACTCAGTCATGCATGAGGGTCTTAGAATAAAATGGGGCACGTTCTGTGGTTTCCATGGGATTAGTCTTCCTGTCAATCAATTTGATCTGAAAAGCTGGGCTGAGCAGTCTTTCTGGCTTTTATTATTATAGCATCAGGAAATTGCAGTGACTTGAGAGGCTATCCACAAACCAAAAAACACTTTTACAATTCTCAGACACTTTTGCTGTCTTTCAACAAAATTTAGAGACTTAAAGTGCCTGCTTTTTGGTGTGCTGTACATTTTCTGAATTTTGTTGTAAGTGCTGCC
Source organism: Poecile atricapillus (assembly GCF_030490865.1). Taxonomy (NCBI): domain Eukaryota; kingdom Metazoa; phylum Chordata; class Aves; order Passeriformes; family Paridae; genus Poecile; species Poecile atricapillus. The sequence continues at coordinate 150,329,234 of NC_081250.1, read as the reverse complement.
AATTGACTAAATGAGCTGCTTTTATTTATTTTTGTCTTCAAGTCCTGCCTTTTTACCACCATCACTACCTGCAATTTTTTGAGAGCTAAGGTAGGAAAGTGAAGACATCTTCTCTGTGACTAGCAGTTTGTGATCCAGAGAGGGATGAAACACTAATGGATCCCCTGAGGAGCAGAGAATGAGGGATTGTGCTGTACCACAGCAAGTGGCAGAAAACACCATAAAGGGTAGGGAAGCCATAAAATGACCAAATTCATGTACAACAGTAAAGGGCTGCTGAAGGCAATGCTGGTGGGACAGTAGAGACAGGATATAGAGGAGGGGAAGGGTTGTTTTTCTGAGTGCTTGCCTCTTGTCCATGCTGTTATTTTCTTTAAATGAATCTGTATGTTAACAAATAGATTCCTAAATCATTAATTTGAGTAGGAGGGGCTTCTGATCTCTGTGCATATGCAAATATAAGCACATGGACTACCCATTTTATTCCAGGCACTCTTGAGGCATCAGAAGGAGGTAAAGTGAGGGAAGAGTATAGGAGGTCCTGACAGCAAAAGAGCCCACAATCATTTTTTGGACAGAGTTATAACACAGATAAGTGTGGAAGGTGTTTAGGAAAGTCCAGGGCAGGCCTGAGCAAAATCTCTGGAGCTCACATTTCCACAGAGCTGGAAGTCAATTGAAATAGCCTTTCAGTGTCAGTTTACATACCTTCAGGAATACAAAAATTGCTGAATTTGTGAGAGCTGAAAACCTCCAAGAACATGGAGAGGTACAGAATCTCAACATAAGCACGGGAGACCCCTCTGAATTTGGCTCTGGAATTTGCCTCTGGAGAACAGCTTGGGAGAGGTGCAAGGTGTTACACTTTGTGATTTCCTCTTCAAGCCAGGACTGAGTGAAAAAAACTAGCTGGTGTCCTATAATCATGCCAGGCATCTCCCCATCCAAACCTCATAAAATCTCAGCTGGACATCAGGACAGGTTTTTTTCTACATGTTACCACAACTGGTCCCTTTTCTTGCCTCCTTGTCTGCATGTGGCTGGGCTTAGATGCGTAATTCAGGCTCTCCTCTGTCTATCCTCAAAGCTTTCTGCATCACAGCCTTTGCCTGGTCTTTGAAGCTGCTAAATTTAAGCAAGAGCTTCTGTTTTTCAAGCTCTCTTGTGTCTATTACCTCTCTGTAGGCTCACAGCTCTCAGACTCCCTGAACCTTTATTGCAAAAACAAACACCAGTCCCTGTGACTTTCATCCGTGGCACTCTGCAAACGAAGGCAAATGTGTTACATGAAAACAGATTTGTTTTTTGTCCCTGGAAACCTGAAAAGGGGAGAAAACTTCCAATTAAGAGTAAAGTGAAGTTATTTTCATTCCTTTTTTTTAACCTTAATGAAGTCCATGGGAAAGAGGAACTACAGAAATACAAAGTACTACTTTAATGGAAGCTGTCTCTGACCTTGACAGGGGGTTGGAACTAGATGAGCTTTAATGTCCCTTCCAACTCAAACCATTCTGTGATTCTGTGACAGCTCTGTCATGACTGAATGCAACTCTACCAGGAAAAAAAAGAAATGAGACACAGGTCTGAGTTACTGCAGCTCCACACACTGTAGGTCACTCACTGACAAAAAAAAAAATGGAGGAAGTTTACATTGACAAAATTCTCCTCACTTGTTATATGTCAAAAGAAGTCCCTGTGAGTGATAACCTGTACAGCCAGTGCAGAGTGAGCTCACTTTACCTTGGTAACTCCACTTCCTGAGGGGGCCTCCAGCACAATCATTTTAACTATTTAAAATCCTGACACAATGAAATTTGGCTCCAAGGTAATTTCCTGAAGTCATAGAAGAAAGGGTAACAATATCAAATGATATCACAAGCCCGCTGTTTACTTTTTTAAGGACCAAGTTGGAACCCAACAGAAAATATGATGCAAAAAGGCTTGTCTGGATGCTGCTGGTACTGCAGGGTTTTTTTCCCATAAGCTGTTCTATCTTCCTGACAGACTGCAAATGCTCTCTGCCTTTCTCAGAGCCTTAATGCATCACATATCTGCAGCAGCAGAGTTTCCCTGGGATAGGTCCCTTTGCTCGGCTGTACAGCTCAGGTTGGAGATTGTTTTAGATTAATGGAGCCTGTCACTTCTACAGTAACAGCTGTTACTCACAAAATTGGACATTTTCCAGCTAAACACTGCTCTGAACAGAAGACTAAGTAAAGACCATTTAGCAGAGGCAAGAAGCTCAGCACTGCTGGAGGATCAGGACTGTCACAGGTGACAGGTGTCCTCTGAGTGGGGACTAAGGTCAGGCAGCAGCAGAGTCCCCCCCATCTGCTGCTCCTTCAACACTAATTGTCAGCCTCATGCTTTACATTGGTGATTGCCTCAGGTTAAATCAAGCCCTGACGTCTCTTGTCTGGAATAAGCCTGCGGAAAAGAGAACAGCAATTTTTGAAAGATGTTTGCAAGCTGTTTATCCAAGCAGCCAGACACTGGAGGAACTCACCCAGGGAAAGGTGTAAGCCCTTCCTAAAAGAGCTTTCAAAAATAGGTTCAATGAGCTGCTGTAAGGTGTCAGCTCTGTTAACATTTCCATAGAATAAGGAGACAGCTTCAATATTCCTGTTTCTTGTGAAACAATGAGCTGCTAAAAGTTGCTGAACTGCCCTGCTAAAAACACCGATATGTTGATATGGTTAAAAAATCAATGGTCCATCCATATGCTTATCTGAGTAGATTATATTTAAATATCACAAAAAAACATTAAATCATTAAATCATGGAATGGATTGGGTTTGTAAGGGACCTTGAAGTTTATCCAGTTCCAAACCCCTGCCATGGACAGGGACACCTTCCACTTGACCAGGTTGACCCTGGCCTCAAACGCCTCCAGGGATGGGGCAAATAATAGCAAATAATAATAAATAAAAATAAGCAATATTCTTCCAATATCAGTGTAAGTGTCTAGAACTGACCTGCTGTGAAACACATTACTCACTTTAGACCATTTTCTGTCAGGCACATCATATCAGCACAACTCTGGAAACATTCCCCAGGAAAGCCCAGAGATGAGAGGTGATGGCAGAGCTCTTGTTCCAGCACCAGCAATGAATTCATGGCAGAAATTGCCAACTGAGGAACCGTGCCCAGAATCCCAGGGTCAGCTTGTTCCAACCCCCTGCCATTGGCAGGGACACTTTCTAAACCAAGTGCTCAGAGCCCCATCCAGCCTGGCCTTGAACACCTCCAGGCATGGGGAGTACACAACTCTCTGGACAACCTGTGCCAGGGCCTCAACACCCTCACTGTAAAGAATTTTTTCCTAATATCTAATCTGAACCTGCCCTCCTTCATCTAAAGGCCACTGTCCCCCGTCCTCTCACTACATGCCCTTGCCTAAAGTTGCTCTCCAGCCCCCGTTATGTACTCCCAATATCAAAAAATATCAGTGCATACTACAGAGCCCATCCCTAGCTAGGAGTCTATGCCAAACTGGATTTTCACATCAACTATTATCATGTCTTTTATGAGAAGAAATGAGAAGAACATTAGAAGAAATGGGAAGGACATGAGAAGAAATATCTATGAGCTCCATTTTAAAAGGACACAATACCCTCAAGCAATGTTCAGGTCTGGGCTTTGTTTTAAAAGTATTGAATGAAAGGCAGTGCCTGTGGGAAAGGGAATGCTGATGCATTTCTTTATTTGTCAGACAATGCAGGGCTTAAAAAAAGCTTCATTATTCTCATATCTACTATTATCTAACTTCTGCCGAATCAGGTCCAGCAAATGCATAGAATTTCATCATCATAATTTTTGGTATCTTTTCTATTGAGTAGTGAGACACGACCAAAAAGTCCCTAAAATCAGATACTACTTGAAAAAAGGTTGATGCTGACAGAATTTTCTCACAGGCTTGCACTGAGATAAACACCCCAGAAGGCTGCTGCCATCTGATCTTCAAGACACTCCCTGGCAAACAAACCCCTTTCTCTCTCTCATGAGGGTTTGTTTGAGTGCCTCCCAAGAGAGGTCAGAACTGATGTGTGAAGGGTGCACCCACATCACACACCCGGGGAGTGACCTCCTGTGCTTCCTCAGCTCTGCCTGCGAGTGCCAGAGCTCTGTTCTCTCACACAACAGATTCCTTTCTGCTTTATTAGCTGAAATTCAGCCCTGTATCAAACACAAAAGAAATGAACTCCCAGGCCTTTTTTTTCCTTCTCCTTTTTCAGTGCCTGTACTCTCATGCCAGCTAATTTCGAGGGGAAAATGTGCTGTGAGCAAAGGGAGCAAAACAAATTATTCTTTCACTTCAAATCACTTCCAGTTTCTCAAATTAAACTGCATTTGCATTGAGCATCTCAGTGCAACCTCATGGGCACAAAGAGGAGAGCCCCCACCAACACTCCTGCTTTATCATCACCATCCCCTCAATTAGAGATCAGCTCATCATTTGCTGAAATCATGTTGATTTCATGACTTTTCTGTGACCAGCCACATTCTTTAGAGGTCTTTATATCAAGCTATAGGCAGTGTCTTACACATAAATGTGTGGGTGGCAGTAAGATCTCCAGAGCCAAAAGGAAAGCAACATAACAGAGACTGCAGATGGAAATTCCTGTTATATCCACATCCCAGAAAATCTCTGATGCACCATCCACAGAGCTGTTTCCCAGGTCAACAGACCTTGGCAAATGCTTCTGCCACCAGGTAAAGGAAAATGAGGCAATATCAGTCTGGAAAAGGCCATGGCAGCGTGATAACTCTGCCACAGAGCAGAGGGAGAAAGGAGGAATCTGCCCATCTTGCTGTCTCTGTCCTGCTGGTGCTGTGCTGCAATGGTGAGCGATGTCTCCACACTGGTATCCACACATTTATTTGCTCCTGTTTCACTGTGTGATGACAAGCAGCTCTGGGGAAGAGTGGGAGAAGGGAGCAGTGTGGGCAGGAAATGAGGGAGGAGGATTTGGAGAGAGGAAGAATGCTAATGTGCAGCTGGAGAGGGATGTGGTCATAATAAAACAATTATAGAGTGGAAAAAAGAAAAAAAAACAACAACAAAAGGAAGGAAAAAATCCAAAATTCCTATGCCTCCATTATTTAACCAAAGAATCCTGAGGACACTGAAAGCAACGTCCTTATCTGGTCAGTGTCCAGTAGGACACCTTTAATAAAGCCCATCAGCAGCATTGCCATCTGCCCTGTTTCCACTGAATGTATCCCCAGAAATTTAAACTCTTTTAAACTTGCAGCCTCTGCAGGGAGCTGCTGTCTGTGGGTCTCACTGATGGCTTGAGCACAGTGGGGACAGAGAGGACACTGAGCTTGCTCCATCCATAGGTCCTTCTATGCCTTCATCTTTCTGCCTCTCGATCCCTTCATCCCTCTACCCCTTCATCCCTCACAGGGAAAGCAACAGGGACAAGGCTTGGCTGGGCCTGCCCTTCTGTTGTGACTTGTTGGAACTTGTTGAACACATCCTTCCTCAGTTCCATCAGACAGTTCTCCCACTGCTGCACTTTACTCTTTATAATTTAGGGATAAGACAGAGAAAGAGAATAAGAATGGGCTTCAAATTCTCCCATGGAGCAAGTTCAAAGCAAGCCCGGGAGAGTTTGTCAGGAAGCTGGGGAACTCTTCACCACATGAAGAGCTGAACACCACAGCTGTAGGTGCTGTGAAGTGTTGAGTTTTCATGGGTATGTTCACCCCAAGAGAGCCACTGATTTCACAAAAAACACAGAAACCACTCCAGCTCAGGAAATCTCTGAACACCAAGTGGTTGGATGCCAAAAGAATAATTTAGTAAAATATGTTTACCTTGTTCTTATACCTGGTGTCACCCTGGGCACTGCCAGAGACAGGACATGAGGCTACACAGCCAATACAGCCTCTCTCATGTCCTGTCATCCCAGGACCTGTCCCATACTCCATGGAAGCAATATCTCCCCTTCAGTAAACACACAACTCTTCCCTCCAACAGGAAGCTTTGGTTTTTAAGTAGGACCAATACCACTGACCTTTAACATCACTGTCATGCCAGTCCCTCAGACTCTGCTTCTCAAATTGACCCCATACTTCCAACACCTTTTCAATGACTCACAGTCTCCAGGGACTGTGACGCCATCTCTGCATTAATCCCAGTAATGCTTTACTCCTTCTGCCTCAGGCCCCCCACCAAGAACCCCAGATTCCCAATGTCAGATTTGGGAGATGGAAGGAAGGTGCAAAAGCAGAGAGAAGTGACTTGGGAAAAGAAGGATAAGTTAAATAAATCCACAAAACCAGCAAGATGTCTTCTTTTCTGCTGCTTTAAAGTCTGGGCTGTTTTTTTACTCCTAGCTTTTTTTTCTAGTCACCAGTGCCAACATACCCTCAGAAAAAAATGCCTTTAAAGCCTTTTTTGCTTGATAAAATGCTATTTTTGTTGTGATGTATGATGAGTACCTAAAAAATCTCTTGTACCCCTGTCAAAGACAGAAATCTATCTAAGGAAGAGTTCTTTTCGTAGGAAGCAGCAGGAGTTCAGTCCAACATATGTCTATCACACATAATTGCTTCCAATAACTTGTACTGTCTTAGTCTTGGCTGTTGTTGGCCGAAAGCATCTTGTGTAAAGGGAAAAAGTGCAATATTTACAGATTGTCTTAGGGCATCTCATTTAACAGTTCACAAACTATTTGGGCTTTGCTTGCCCACAGATTTACCCCCCACTTCCTCAGACATGTCTGCAGGCAGTACAAGGGCTAAGATTGACCAAATGCCATTGGTTCAACTCTTGTGTCAGAAGGGAGGTGTAATATACACCCAGTACCCATTCAAACACAGAAATTCCATTAGTCCCACCCTGGGGTTTCAGCATCTTCTTGCAGACTCATAAGAAATTGTTTGCTCTGATGACAAACATCACCACAGCAGCAAATTTGCCTTTTCATGCAGCATTGCTGGGCATGGCTCCTTTTTTTCATATTGTGAAAATGTCTCTTTATTAGGTTTCTGTGATCCTGAAACTCCAGCAGGGAGGTGCGTGTGTGTTAGGAGAGAAGAGAGGACAGGCAGGAGACCCTGATTAATAGGACAACGATGAATTAAATTTTCACCTCAATCTGAGACCTGCCTCAGCATAGGAGCCACTCAGGGCACTGCCGAGTTACAGAGCTCTGAGAAATGCACTTTCACAAGCAGAAACAGTGGTTACTTTTCATTTGTGTCACATTTCAGGGCTCTGTGCTGTTTTCCCTGCGGCAGGAGAGGGAGGTGAGACCCCGCTGGCGGAGGTAAGATCACACACTGATCCATGCTCAGAATATTTATTTAACAGGACATGAGTGAGGAGAGGGAGTACAGGACATGCAGATCAAGTATCATCCACAGAGGTTGCAGAGGTTGTCATCATAAGCTTGACAACATGTTTAACAGCTTTCCTGGCATGCTCTGACTGCAGAGGCATCCCTGTTCTGCATCCAAGCCTTTGGCCACTGTGGTCTTGCACTGGAAAAGTAAGAAGCACCCAGGCTTGGGCACAGATTTATCACTGACTGGACCACTTCCATCCTGGAGCAAATTTCAAGCCTTTCATGGAGGTCTTTCCCAGGCAATGTCTAAATATCATCTGAGGAGCAGCACAAGCCAGGGACTGCTCACAAAGGGCAGAACAAATTGCCCTTTCCAAGTAAGGATGTTTAATCATACACATGCCAACCTGCTGTGTCCTCCAGACCAAAGAATGGACCCTGCCCCTTATTTGTCCATGAAATATTGACATGGAAACCAGACTCTAAACACAGCTGAATTTATTTGGGGATGAATATTATAGCCCAGTGATATTTTGGAGAGAAAATTAAGACCAAAAAACCATAAGCAGATCTTCTTCCTCCATACATCTAAAGACTTTTGTCCATTGTAGCAAACTGCAAAGAGACAGCTGCTCATCTGTGACCACCGAAGGCCACCCCTCTCCAAATATACCTTCTAACTGGAATTAGGACCATGACAGAAGCTTGAGATAAAAAGGATACTGTTCTCCAATCTTCACAGATCTGGGCAGAATTCATCCATCACTGATACTGGAAGAGATACTGGAATGCTGATGGCTCAAACATTCAGGAGGAAGCTGCTGATGTGCAAAGTACCTGCCCAGGTGCAGAGGATGAGCACAGCCCACCTCAGGCTACAGCTGATGTTGAACAAGATAAGAGGCAAACCAACATCCAGCTGAAACTCCCTGCATCAGGGGAGGTACCTGGGTATTCCCCATCTGGATCTGAGTGGATATAAATCCAATAGAGTTGTTGTTCCTGGGATTTCTCCCAATACTTGATGAGTCTGGTCTGTGATCATCACTTTGATTAACAGAACTTGAAATTACAATAACCAAGTTTTATTGTGAGCCCTACGGGTGATGAGATCTTTCTTCTTCTATATTTTCCTTCTCTTTTTTGTATGTTTTTGTAAGTGGCATCCTTATGCTTTTATATTGTCATTTTACTATAGATAACAACCAAAATGGGTCCATACCCATTTTTCTGTGTGACAAATTGTTCTACAGTAAACCCTATATGTGTATATTTGCAAACACTGATCATTCAGTGTTGTTTCGCTCTAACTCTCCCAAGGGATTTATAAACAAGAACCTGGGTTATCCTGGCCTTCTAGGACAGGTCATAGCAGATGTCCAACACTTCTACAACTGTCCAGTGTTTGCTTTCTGTTCTCTTTCTGCTGCACAAGCAAGCAGAATAAAAAAGGGATAACAAGTGTTCACAAATTACATGCTGGGTAAACAGGCTAGTTTAGTGAGATATCACTGCTTTCTAAAGAGAAAAAATGTTGGACTTTTTTTGGCTTTATGTTTATATCTTCATTGAAGTTTTAATTTTCCAAATGAACCCCCACCAGCCTGAACTTATGGTTTCTACAGAGGTTTTTTTGAGTCCAGGAGGGAGCACAGGTTTCAGTACACTGCCTCTGCTTCACTGCAGTGGCTGGAATAAAATTCCAGAGTTCTTCGAAAGGAAGGCTCTGTGGAATTGCAACATGCAAAAGAAAGAAATCCAGCCTGGGAAGAGTTAATGACTCTGACAAGGCCAGTCCTGGGCTCCAGCCTTTTCTGGAGGGCTGCAGTGCTTGAGGGCAGTGCAAGAAGGGTACCAAGAAAATGGGAATACTGACTTTGTCAACAAAAAAAATCTCATCTCTTGATTTCTTTATCAAGGCAGAGGTTTCTTTGGAAGAGATCAATACAGTCCTGCTCTGACTTTCTTCTATGTGTGAAGATGGGCTGTGCACCACTGCTGCAAATTTTATAAGTTACATGAAGCCCTGTGAGTCAGGCAGCTCTCTCCAGTCACGCAACCTTCCAGCCAAGGAGCAGGAGCAGTTCACAGTAAAACCCATTGGCACTTGTCTCTTTATCAAAAATCTGTGGATTTTTGGCTTCTTTGCCTGTATTCAGACATATGCACCTGTCTAACATGATGCAAGAGCAGCTGTACTGACCACACTTCAGTGGGGTGACTCACACATTTGTTCCTGCAAGGCTGGGATTTGCATTAGTAGGAATTTTAGATTTTCTGGTGGCCATAATCATCTAATAAATTAGACATTTTTGACCAGTGTTTAATTGTGGATCAAGCTCCACAAGAGATGCAAAAATGTGTATTAATAAAATAGTCTGGGGCTCTACAGGACATAAAGGGAAGCTTTAAAGATGTGAAATCAAGCCCACAAACAGGATTTCAGGAAGAGAAGTAAATAATTAATTCCTTTTCTCTTCACGAGTAAGCAAACAGATGGGAAATGATGCAGAGGCTTCAAAAGGAAAAATCATGAAGCTGTGGTCCTTAGGAATAAGCTGCAACATCCATTCAGATGTGTCTCACTTGTTAATCAAACAGAGGCAGCCCAAAAAGCTGGGTGAAATCCTGCTCTGTTGGATGCAGCTTTGGGAATTTCCCCTTTCTCTTTCATCTGGGGTTTCTTGCTTTTCTCGCAGGAGTCCAGGGTGACCTTTCCCCATCTCCTTTCCACATCAGTGCTGTGGAGATGAATGTAAGCTGACACAAACTGGGTTTACCAAGCAGCTTTTCACCTCATTGCTGGGGACTCCTCTGAAGTTTGCCAGACACTGCAAGGGACCATTGCTGTTTATGGCAAAAAAAAAAAAACCCACAGGCAGAGCCTTTGCTGGAATAAATTACCACTTTGCAGGATCTGAGGACATGCCTCTACTTTGGTCACTCAAAGGTGGCACTTCAATCCATTTCTGATGCACTGTGTCATCGTGGGAGATGTGAGCACCCATCTCTACTTTCCCTCTGTTCATAATTTAGAGGTGATCCTACAGTGTTCAACAGGTCCATAGGCTGGGATATGAAAACCTCAGAGCAGAAAACTTTTTCCAATCATCTCGGACTCTCTCAGCTGAGGAAATGGAAATTTTTACAGAGCAAGAACTGTTCAGATAGGAAAAGTAGTCTGAAACGCTGGTGAAAAAAGAAACTATAGCTCCTAAGTGCTCCAGATCTTGCTCACACAACTCAAGTTTCCATGTTGATCAGGCAGTAAACTCACAAACCTCTTTCTTGGTAACCTGACTGGTTCAGAACTTGCTAGGGGAACTATGAATTTGACCTTCCAGGTGCATTAACAACAGCGAAACTCTTTCTCAATCCTCAGACTCTTCTGAGACCATCCAGTAGAAGCCAATTACTATATCTGGTAGTGTTCAAAGCATTATTATGCACAAAACTTTCATGCATGCTGAGGGTTGAATCTTTTCCTTAGTAGTGGTCAGATTTCTTGTAGTTGTCTTAATTTCTAATTGTAAAAATGCTTTTCTAAAAAAGGACACATGTCAGAGCAAATTCTATATAAAAAGCATCTCTTTAGGAACCTGTATTCATTCCATGCAGCATTGGGGAGGGATGAGATTATCTCACACCTAAGAATATCTCTGGTACATTTAAGGCACAATAACTATTGATTCTCTTGCACAAACGGAAGAGTAAATATGACTGAGATGATTTCACTGCTTTGAAAATTCCAGGAAGGAAGAAAAATAAATAAATTCAAATCAGCCAGTGTGTGTTTTGTCAGATGAAATCAGGAGGGAACAATATGTGCTTTCTGAAAATATAAGAGAGTCTTAAATGCAATGAAAAGATTCATTTGTTTGGTTTTAAACAAGAAGGAAACAATAAATGCACAGTTGTATCCACCAATAGTCGCTCTCTGGGCAGATGTTGTTGGTAGCTTTCTCCAGTTATGTACAACACATTGAAAAGAAACATAGGAAAACTAAAACAGGCAGTTTAAGAGGAAAAGAACAAATAACTGAGTAGTCTGAGAGCAGGAGTGTCAGCAGCTACTGTCTGAGCACCAGAAAGGCATCTGAGGGTCAGTAACACCAGGAGCGCAGCCCCACAAAGTGTAGTGTGGAAGTCCCATGTGAGCACTGAACGGGTTGGGTTGGAAGGGACCTTAAAGATTCTCTAGTTCCAACCCCCTGTCATGGGCAGGGACACCTTCCACTAAACCAGATTGCTTAAAGTTCCATCCAACCTGGCCCTGAACACTTTCAGGGATGGGGCAGCCACAGCTTCTCTGGGTAACCTGCACCAGGGCCTTACCACTCTCCCAGGAAAGAATTTCTTCCTCAAAGCTAATCTAAATCTCTCCTCTTTCAGTTTAAAGCCATTCTCCCTTGTCCTGTCAGAAACCTCCCATGACCTTGTCAGAAACCTCTTTCCAGATTTCTTGTAGCCCCAGCAGTTATTGAAAGGCTGAAATCAGATCACATTTTCAGGACAAATGCAGTAGCTGCAAGTTCTGGATTCAAAACAAAGGCTTCCTAAACCTCAGTTCAGTTACAGAGCAACTTCTCAAGTTGGACCTCACTCTGGTGAACTGGGGCAGCAGTTGCCTTGCAAGAGTTACATTTATCTTCCAAGATGCACAATGAGTGGTCTCTATCCATTTTACTGCAGATCTGAGAAGGCTCTCACACGTCTACAGCCACATGCAGAGTGAAAAGCAAGGTCCTGATGTACAGTCTCTGTGCCCAGAGTGTCCAGGGAGACCAAGCAATGGAACTGGTTGATGGATTCAGGATGTGCTCATCCCCAGTCGTAGCCTCCTCTAAAAGGTATCTCCATAGGGCAACTTCCTGTACTCTCATCACAGCCCCACCATGCCCATTTAGGGCTTATAATCATATTCTTTCCCAAAAATACACTGCATTGTTTCTCCCCTGCCTGGCAGCTTCAGTGAAGCACTGAGGTAGCAGCCTGAATGAGTGCATTTGCTCACCACATAAATTCCTGAAAGAAAAGGTTATGCAAATATTTCATTTCCACAGCAGCAGGCTTTGCCCTCAGGGCAACCTCTGTGGCTGTGTTATCTCTGCTAAAGGCTTCCAACTATGCTCAGATCTGGCATGTGAGATTAATAGCCATGTAAAGGGGTTAGGGTTTGTGCTGAAATATTATTGAAAGGCATCAAACTGATTCCACTGACTCAAGAGAAAGGAGTCATGCCATACAGCTCCAGTTTGGCCAGTGGGATGATTTCATTCCAGCTCCTTCAGGATGAAATTCAGGCTCTTTCTGCAGTGCTCTGACATACAGCTGCTCCAGAAGGTACCCAGATATACATAGATATATAAGGGAAGCAACCATATTCATGTAACCAGACTCCTTGAAAAGCTGAGAAAATTGGGATTGTTGAGTCTGAAAAAGAGAAAGCTCTGCAGAGACCTTGGAGACCCTTCCAGTACCTGAAGGAGTCTCGCAAGGAATCTGGAGAGAGACATTTTATAAGGGCATGTAGTGACAGAACAAGAGGAATTGCTTTAAGCTGAAAGAGGGTAGATTTAGATTGGAATATTAGGAAGAAATTTTTCCTTGTGAGGGACGTGAGGCACTGGAACAGATTGCCCAGAGATGTGGATGCTGCAACTTGCCTCTGGAAGTGTTCAGTGCCAGGCTGGATGGGGCTTTGAACAACCTGGCTTAGTGGAAAGTGTCCCTGCCAATGGCAGGGGGTTAGACCTGAATGATCCTGGGGTGCTGGGCACATCTCCTCAGTTGGCTATTTCTGCCACAAATTCATGGCTTGAGCTGGAACAAGAGCTCTGCCATCACCTCTCATCTCTAGGCTTTCCTGAGAGATGTTTCCAGAGTTGTGCTGATGTGATGTGACCACCTGAAAATGGTCTAAAATGAGTAATGCCTTTTATAGCAGGTCAGTTCTAGACCCATATATTAAACTATGTATTAAACACTTACGGGAGCAAAAGTAGTGAGCAAAACCTATTACAATCAGAGATCAGTTATTTGGCACACAGTAACAATTATCTTGTATTAGTGACTTCCTCTGACAGGTGTGATCCTTACATTTAATGGTTTTTGATATAATTTTCTTCCCCTACTTTTAGTTTATCCGTGTCTGTTTTACTGCCTCAAGACTTCTGGCATTCCCACTTATCTGTTGCAATAAATTAAAAATATTATTTTTTTTAAAAGTGCAGAAATTAAAGAAAAATATTGTTTGATATGCAAACATTGAGATTTCTCACTCTCTGTGTCCCTCTATTCACCTGATTTTCTGTAGACTTTTCTGTTCTTCTGCTGGACAAATACTCTCCTGTGTCACTCACTGTGGATATGTCCTTGTACGTGGCTGTCCTTGGAGCCAGGACCTCACAGACATTTGAGCACATTTAGCTTTCCTCTCCAGCTTTGGTTTATCTGTTTCCTATTAAGGTGACAGTCCTGCCATCCCTCTTCATTAAAAGAGGCGATTGGAGAGGAAAGTGACTCTCTGCATGTGTTAGCTCCGGCACTTGACCAGCTAAATAACAACTTGTTGCCTCAGGAAAGGGCAACTCCTTCATCTCCCACAGCTCTGTACATCACCCTGAAGTGCATCTCCTGCTGGTCCCAGTGTTTGATGTGTCCTTATATCTGCAGGTGTCTGTACAAGCACACTAGATACAAACAATTACATGGTATATGAGTATTGGTCATTATGGTGTGTCACCTTCAAGTGTAGCAAACATTTCTGAACAACCTGGGACAAGAACAGGTCATGGCTGACCTAAAAATACTTTCTCCATATGGAGCTGTATTTTTGTTGTCCCTGCTGTCCTTCCCTGTACCTTCTGTAGCTCACCCTCTTTTAAGAAGGGTGCACACAGTTCCAGAATCATAACAAAATTCAAGTCAGAAAGAGCCTCAAGAAATCCTCCTGTCCAAACCCCTGGTCCAAAAAAGGGCTTTGACATTAGATCTGATTCCTGGAGTCTTGTCCTAAAAATCTGATTAATATCTCCAAGAATGGAAACTCTACAGACTTTCTTAATAACCTGTTTCAGTATCTGGATTGATAGCAAGGAAATTATGGCAATAAAATTTCATCCCAGTTTTCTCTAACCAATGGGTTTCCACATTCTGGAACAATTTTTGGATGGGTACCTGCCAGCCTGGACTTGATTAGCATTGTATCTTTGTATCTTATTATTAAGATCTCAAAGTAGTCCTCCTGGAGTTTTGGCTCCAGAGTCTGTGGCTGCTTTCAGACTGATTTCTCATGGTCACTCCTTGTTCAGATCCAGTTTCAGAATATTTACTTGGCTTCATGGGCAGCATTCTGGAATTCACATCCTTCAGCCTTTCTCCCAATTGATGTAAACTTTTTCTTGATAACATAGAAAAGTCAATGGATCAAACCAGCTGTCTGAAGACCCTACCCACAATTTTTCTCAATCCAGAACAACTGGGAAAAAAAGAAAAATCTTTGACACCTTCTTGTTTTGTTTTTTTATTTTTTTAACCTTTCTTTATCAAAATTTGAAAAACATCCTGTTTTCAGGTTTCCAGATGTCTCCAGCTCTATGATCATTTATTGTGTGGACATGAGGAGGCTGGTTAGCAATAAACAAAGGTCCACAAATTTTCAAAGGAATTCAAACCACTTGTTGAAGGACTAATTAAGTATCATACAGATTAGATGCATGCTACAGTGATTGCAAATGCTTTGTATCTCAAGTGCTATCTTAGAACAGACATCAACTTCATAATTTTAATTTCCTTACACTCACACTCTTCAGTTCCGCCCGAATGATTATTTGGGCTTTTCAAGTGGTATAAATTAGCATAAATTGAAATGTCAATATCAGAGAAGAGAAAAAAAAACAACAACAACAAAAGAAAAAAAATCACTGTTGGGAAAACTATGTGTATTTTTTCAATTCCCTGAAGCATCCATGTTTTTAACTAAGGAAAGATAGCCACTTAAAAATGCTCTGACCTCAAGTAGTTTAGTTTCTCCCATAAAGCAGAAAGAAATGCTTCACAAATCACAAAAGAGCTTTATTAATCCACTGGTTTTATGCAGAGTTCTACAGAACATTAAGAATTGGCTTTTGCACCTCTTCCATACACAGGTTTTAGGAGCAGAGGTATCATTGTCACATCAAGTCTGACCAAAGCACAGCCAAAGTGCTGGTATCCAATACACATAGTTTTCACAAATATCATCACAGATAGACAGGTTCTGTTTAATATCTCTGACAATTATCTGGATGAGACACCCTCAGTCTGTTTGAAGCTGACAACAAATTGGGTGGGGGTGCCGATGCGCTGGTGGGTAGGAAGGCTCTGTGAGGTGATGTGGGAAGGCTGGATTGATGGTGTGAGGCCAGCAGGACGAGGTTCAAGAGTAGCAAGGCCTCAGTCCTGCCCTCATGTCCCAAGAAGCCCCTGCAGTGCCCCAGGCTGGGGGCAGAGTGGCTGGAAAGCTGCCAGGCAGGAAGGGCCCTGGGGGTGCTGGCCAACAGTGGCAGAACATGAGCCGCGTGTGCCCAGGTGGGTAAGGGGGCCAGTGGCCTCCATCCTTCTGTGTCAGCAGCAGCGTGGCCAGCAGGACCGGGGTGGTGATTGTCCCTTTGTGCCTGGGGAGGCTACACCTCAAGTGCTGTGTGCAGATGTGTGCCCCTGTTAAGGTGTGATAAATGAGAGATGCCTGTGTGGGAATGAAGGTGTCAAAGAGACCATCTGTCAAAGTTAACAATGGGGATTTTATTTAACAGCAAATGGGGGGTAGAGAGGTACGGATGGGAAAGGAGAGAGTGAGAAGTAAAGAGGGAGAATATCAGGGATGGGTTGGGCTGGGCTAGGTTGCAGTGGAGAAAAGCGGAAAGAGTGGGAGTAATGTGGAGAAGAGGTCAGACAGTGGACTGTCCAAGATACTCGGCTCTAGTGGCATCCTGTTGGTCCTTCACCACTGTGCACTTCCGCACTGGGGGCTCCGGTGGTTCTTGTGGAGCTGAGGACCCAAGTAGATCATCCAGTGAATACACACCTTCCTCCAGCCCATGTTGCAGCTATCCAGGGAGGCATTTTCCTATTTACCATATGCAAGGATGGTGGGTTTGCCTTCATTTACCAACAATGTTAAGGCACAAGGAGCATTTCTCAATTCTGAATCTAGCTTGGGGGCAGGGTGTGGATGCATCCCCACAATACAGCCCGGACCTAAAATCAGCTTCCTGCGGGATTCTACAAGGCAGCGCTGACATCATTCCTCAGCCAGCTCTCCCTGAGGAGAGCTCTCCAAGTGCTCCAAGGCTGCCTTGCTGGTGGCATGTGAGGGGCTGGGGAAGGCAGCAGGACCTACCTTTGGCTATTAGTTGCCTCGGGCACCATCCATCCATCCATTGGGGTGTACCCAGTGTTTGTCTCCCATTGGTGTCACTGCCACCTGGACCTGCCTCTGCCCTTTGGAGCTGGGTGTCCTCAGGATGAGCTGGCGTCATTTGGCATCATCCTGGCTCTGGCACTGGGCTCAGTCCTCTCGCTGCCCCCTGAGGCAGCTGAAGGAGAAGAGCCGGCGCAGAGCCCGCCGGGCCGTCTTGGCGATGGAGCGCCATCGCCGTGGGGCCGGGGGCTGCGGGACGGCTGCGCTGCCGGCGGGGCAAGCAGGAGCACTGGGTGCCAGGGGCTGGGCAGGCACGGGGCAATCCCCTGCCAGTGCCTCAGCTCTGCAGAGCTCATCCTGGGGAGGGGCGGCCTGGGCACAGCCAGCATCCATACATGCTGCGTCAGCCTCATCCACGGCAGGCATGGAGATGCAAACCGCAGACGTGTCTGCCTCTTCAGGCAGTGCCGTGGGGAGAGGATCGCTGTGCCCCTCGTCACTGACATCGCTGTCTGGAGGAGTAGGTGCTGGCTCTAACTCTTCATCTCGTGGAGGGAGAGATAACGGGCTATGTACCTCACTGTCCCTCTCTCCCTCCGCTTCTTCTCGCTCCCACTTCTCCAGGAGCTCGTTCAGAAGAGTCTCCAGGGGCAGCGAGTCGTCAGAGTCAGACCCCGAATCTGCCAACGGGACAGGAGACACAGGCTCTGAGGAGTTTTGTGTCTCCACTGCGGCACCTCCAGTCACTCTGCAAGTGCTCTGCGGCTCCCAGGGCTCTGCAGCTGGTTCCAGGGTGGGACTTGATGGATCCCTGAGGACGCAGCTGGATGCCATGGAGCTTTCTTCATTGTCCATGAAGAAGTCTCCAAACAGCTCTGCATACATTTTGTCTTCCTCCAGCTTCTCCAGCTCCTCTCTCTTTTTCCGCATGAGGTGCAGCAAAGTGTCAGGCCCCAGGCACAGCTGCTTGTGAAGTGCAGCGTGCTCAGCTGGCCGACAAATTGCCCTCACCTCACAGGGGCCTCCACACAAAGGAGAAGCTGAGAAGCCTGAGGTTTCCTCAGGCTCTGATGTGAGGAAGACCTTGCTATGCCCCTCATCCCAGGGATCTCCAGCCAGGGCAGAAGCCTCTGCCTCTATCTCATTCTCCTTCAACAGAGCAAGCGATGCGCTCTGCAGGGAGCTGTCCCACTCTCCTTCAGCCTTTGTTGCTGGGAGCTCTTCCTCCTCCCGCCTTTCATCTAGCTCCTTTAGGGAAGAGTCCCAGGGCTGGGAGTTTTCAGAGACAGAGCTCTGCTCTACCAACTGGCCAGCAGACAGGAGCTCAGAGCATGTTCCTGTCTCTTCTGCGGAGCCTCTGGTTGAGCTGGAAGCACTGGACAGCTCTTGGGGCTCTGCATCCACCTCTTGCTGGGCACTTGGCTGCTTCTGGGTGCAGGTGGACATGATGGACCTGTCTTCTGACAGGGATGGACTCAGGCCTCCAATAGGTCCACTGTAGATGTTGCCACCCTGCCCTTCCTGCACCTCAACAAGCTTCTGTGTCCCAGAGTGCCCCAGGTGCTTCCCAGGAGCCGGCTGGGTCCCAGTGCGGAGTGGCAGGCCGCGTGCGGCTTGCACGGGACGCAGGCCATGGCCCTGCCTTGCCGCTGACCCATGCCAGAGCCCTGCCTTTCTGCTCGCCAGGGATGGTGTTCCCTGGGCTCTGCCTGCAGCCACAGGGCCCCATGGAGAAGGTGGCACAGGCTCTCCCTGGCCTCTGGCCATGGGGCCCGCAGCACACAGTGCTGTGCCTCTGGAAAAAGACACAGAGGCTGCCGCTGCTGCTGCTGGCAGAGGGGGCAGCTTGACACTGGCACAGGCTGCTCCCACAGCATGTGCTGTGCCTCTGGAACAGGATCCAGAGGTGGCTGCTGCTGCTGCAGCCAGAGGGGGCAGGTTCACGCTCTCAGTGGATGCTCTTGAGCTGTGACCACTGAGCTGGCTTGGAGGTGCCAGTGTCAACTGAGGGCCGTGGAGAGGCGGCAAGTCACACACCGACAATCTCTGTGGCCGTGTGACACTGGTGTGGGGCACTGAGTGCCCGCCCTCCTGCCTGCGCCTGCGTGAGCAGGACCTGGTGGGGCTCTGGCATCGGATGGGTATCGGCAACAGAGTCGGCCTGTCCCCAGGGATGGATGTGATGGTCGTCCAGGTGACCGGTGCTGCTGCCTCTGGCTGCCTGCGGCTCACCTGTGGGAAGCAGGAGGAGGCCTGTGGGATGGAGGTGGCTGTGTGGGCACAGTGTCCCCCACATGCCAGTAACTCCAGGCCTGGCCCCAAGGCAGGACCTGGTCAAGGCTGTGCTGGGTTCCCAGCTGTGCTCGCTGTCTCTGCAACGTTGCTGTGCCTGGGCCATCCCAGCACTGGCCCTTCCGCAGATCCAGGACGGGTGCCAGGCCTGGCTGTCTGTGCCCCAGGGCTTCCCCCAGGTCCCACTGCAGCCTCTCCCCCCATCCCCGGCCCTCACCTGTCGCCGCAGGTACAGCAGTGGCTGCCCCTCACGGGGCTGGTCGTGGGCATTTGCCTCCTGCTTCTTCGACATTGTGGGAGTGCTCTGATGAACACTGGCCACAATCACCCAGGGGAGCTGCTGCTTCCAGAGAAGCTGCTGCCTCCTCAGAGAGCTGCTCTCCTGAGAGTGACCACTGCAGGGATTTGTTACCCACACAGTCACGACAGGGAACCGCATCACAATGGCCTCTGGGCACGATGTCACCTCAAGTCACAAAGGCCTGGTGGGCACGGCCACACCTTATCCCAGAACTAAATGAAATGCTAAATGAAAAAAGCAAGAATGGAACAAAGAGCCTGTGTGGAACTAAGTCTCACATGATTCTCACTGTGGCCTGAGGAAGCATAAGGAACAATCCAAACAGTCCTTGAAGGACAACATCCTTTTGCAGGTGTTGTGTTGTTTAGGATCCTTGTTGTTTACTTGCTAGAAACAGTCAAGGGGTGATGTTCCACTTGACCAATGACAGTGACATGTAAGTTTAACAACCAATGAGAGTTTTACCTCTCAGACCTTCTCAGACCTGACTATAAATGAAAATCAGAGATAATAAACTTTGCTCTCTTGTACAACCCATGAGAGAGTCTGTGTTGTACTTCTCGCCGTTCCTAATATAGTGCAACACCAGAGGCCTGGCATTTTCCATGCAGCCACCCCTGGTCACAAAGGCCTTTTTGAGGCCTTTGCCCCTCCACTTTGCCTATGCTTGTTCTTCTCCCAATGACCTACAGCTCTCTCTTGTCCCACCCTGTGTGTTCCTCCCCTAAACATCCCCAAAGATGCCCTGTGCTTTGCCAAAGTGCCTTTCCCACACAGCCCACCATGTGTCACAAGCCCTCAGCCTCCACCTCAGGTGGAATGACCATCAGAAAGGCAAAAGCTCACTTTGAATTTAATATGGTCACTATTGTGAAAGACTATTAAGAATGTGTTTTTTAAAAATTATTAATAAAAAAGGAAGGCTAAGGAGAATATTCATTCTTTGTTCCATGGCGGTTGGGAGAGGAGGGCCAAATTTTGGTCAGGAATATCCCTGTGGGATCCTATAATTCTGTGTCAGCCATCGTGTGGCTAGAAGGACCAGGGCTATGATTGTCCCTCTGTGCTGGGCACTGGTGAGGCCACACCTCAAATCCTGCATCCATGTTTTAGTTCTTTCAACCTGTGACTACACTTAATCCACATTACCAGCTCTTTGAGTGATAGTGATCTTTTGCCTCTTTGTCATAAATATCTGGCACATTGCAGATCAGAGTTAAGAGTACAATTAATTGGTAGGTTTTCTAGTTTATGGGTCAGAATTAATGTACATTATGTAACATTTGCTGTTATCAATTCATTGTATATGGTTTACATGTTGTATAGATATAATTTGGTATATCTTCTTACAGTATACACAGGATGGTTATAAACAGTAAACACAATAAAGCAAAAATAACAAAACTATAATGGGATGAAGCATTATATTCAAAATTCTTCTTGCTGTGGATGGCCATCCAAAAATTGTTTCCTACCAGCAATATTCTCTATCTTTCTTCAGTCTTTTCAGGACATGGTGTACCTTTTCTGCATGACGATGAGTGACAATCTGGGTTCTTTGTCTGTTGTGATGATTCATTTTTGTGGTGGACTCAGATCATCATATTGCAACATTCTTGCCAATGCCAGACTCACTCCAGCAGTGACAGGCAATGAATCTTGACACAGAACATCCTTGGACTGTAGCAATTGGTGGGTTGTAAAGGAACTGAATCGTTAAAGCTACATCCCATAGGTTTGGCAAAACTACATATAGAGCTATTAGAGCAATCATATGTCTCTAGAGTGGTGTTTTCTGTAAACATAGAATCACGAAGAGTTATTACAGAGATACATCTATTTCCAATATATGCAAGTACAGTCTCAGGGGGTTCAACACAATGTTGACATCTTGTCAAGCATGAAGGCAAATGTCTTGGTCCTTAATAGTATTATTTTCACAAATAAATCCTTGCTGTTCCTGTCCAATCAGACATCAATATCCATACTTGGCTATTTGCTCCCATTTGGGGCTCATACTTGTATGTTCTAACAGATTGAGGACAGTTCCATTGTGATTTAATCAGCACAATAATTTGGTATAAGGCATGTATTGAAGCATTGAGTATGGTTAAAAGATAAGCTCTGGCTTTACCATTAGTGGGGTAATAAGTGTCATTAACTAGGTGTCACCAAGACTGGAAACTCTTTCAAAGTAAGTGTCATAATCCCAAATTACTTTTTGTTTATTAGTGGTGAAGGGACCCTCACTGCCTTCCATTTTAATTGCAATTACAGCAGATTGCAACCACAGCTGAGGAAGACGTGGTGTATGGTGTAGAGTTTAACTAACATTACATTTATTATGATTTATGCTTATCAATTAGCATATAAAGAAGTGAGGGTCTTCACTCTGTGGGTCAAGATGTGTTGATGTACATTTTGGGTTCTCCTTTGAGAAAGATGAGCAATCCTCCAATGGCTAACCTGATCTCCAGAAGACATGTGTTGGTATCATTGCTGATATCACAGAATCACAGAATCATTAACTTTGGAAAAGACCTCCAAGATCATCAGGTCCAATTTCTAGCCAATCACTGCTTTGTTAATTAAACCACAACACTGAGTGCCAGGCCCAGATTTGTCTTAAATACCTTCAGGGACGGTGACTCTACCACCTCCCCATTCCAATGCTTAACCACCCATTTTTTCAGTGCTTAACCACCTTTTCAGTGAAGAAATTCTTTTGGATGTCCAACCTGAACTTCCCCTAGTCCAGCTTGAGACCTTGTTTTGCTGTTTCCACTTGTTTTGTTGCTTGGGAGAAGTGTCAAACCCCCACCATGCTGTAACCATCCTGTCAGGGAGTTGTAGAGAGTGTTAAAGCCTCACCTGAGCCTCCTTTTCTCAAAACTAAACACCCACAGACCTCTCAGCTACTCCTCTTATGTCTTACTCTCCCAACCCTCCACCAGCTTTGTTGCACCATCATTCCTAGAAAAGCAAAAACAACACAAGTCTCATTGGAGTTTTACAGATAGGTCACCCCGTAGTGGCTCAACTTGCCTAACCACTCATTTTAAAGATGGAAGCCTCTTTCTCCACTTGGAATGTCTCTGTCCTGTCTCTTTGAATTCAGTCGAGTTAAACATTAAAAGCCTTAATGTAAGATCCACATGCTGCCATCTGGGAGGAACCTGTTTCATGTGGTCAAAACATCAAACCCCAAAATGCTTTTGTTGTGCTTCTTAATCACAAAGTGAGTAGATGAATGTGCTTCTTGCCCGGGTGCCATAAATTAACTTCCATGGTTTGGTGAATAACACTTGCTCCATTTTCTCTGGTGACTTTAACTCTCCTCAACCCAAGTCACATATCCTGCTTCTTGGCATCCCATCATGTTAGTGCTGGAATTCATGCTCCCAATCCTATTAGAAATTTCAGCTGATATTGTCAAGGACCAACTGGAATCAGATTCATTCTACTTTAATGATGGGTATAGTCTCATATTCAGAGGAATCTGGGGGAAACCACTGGCCATCATTTCCCTCCTCAGAATCATCACGATCACCCCAAATATCACCATCCTAAACTTCTAGGGATGCCATTACTTTCCTAATTTGCATGAGGTTAGGGGTACGTGGGGCCCACATGCGCATTATCTAGATATTTTCTTCCAACTTTTGTGTTTTCTCCTTTTCTCCCCATCATGGTTTCTGTAACTGTTCAGTTTTCATGTACAGCAGTAACTCAGCTGCCCCCTTACTTCTATTCCCTTTCTCAGATCTTGTCTCTCTGTATGATGCTTTTTCCTGTCTTCACGGGTGGCTTCTAGGCAGCTGCCTAACATCTTAAAAATAGCTCCTTCTCCTCTACCATTTTCAGAATTTCCTCTTGCTAATTTAATTTGCTTTGCAGTTTCACTCCAGTCATGACAGTGGTGGTGAGCCCATTCTTCTGAGAATTTGGGACTCAGATTTATTCCATGCTGCATGGAATAAGCAATCAGGCATACTACTCACCATCCTGACAACTACACCAATATATTGTGAATGGGTGATTTAGATCACTTAAAGAACCACTGTTAAAGCTATTAGCAAAAGATGGGTTTAATACAAGGTTGCAAAAGCGTGACTTAACAAACTTTGAGGTCAAGAGTCACTCCATTACTGATTTGCACAGTCGTTTGAACATTGATTCTAAACTGCCAAGGCACAAGTCAAAATTGCCAAACTACAAGGTTATGCAAGATATCAGTCAATTACCAAATATCTGCCACTGGTAAACAAGTTCCTCTGACTTCAGAACCATTCCACCTCAAGGGAAGATTGCAGCAGAGCGAGGCAGCTCAGCTCTGAGTGGTGCCAGTCACCCACTCTTGGCACAAGGCACTCTGCCTTCAAGGGTAATCTGAACACATCTATAGTGGTTTAGATTTGCCAATTTCGTTTCCCGGCCAACGCACCAAATAAATGTTGTGGTTTTAAAGCAGCAACTAAAAAATCACTAGAAAACTTACTTATTTCTTGCTATGAGATATGGATTAGAACAAGAGCAAAACAGGCTTAAAACTTAAAAGGAATAAAGAAAGTTTATTAACAAAACTGCAAGAATAAGAAAACCAAAATAAAACTTCCAGAAAACCCTTTTCGACCCCACTGCCCAACCATTCCCTGGTTCACGTGACAACATAGAGACAAAAAAACTTTGGTGTTTACAACAGTCCCAATTCTTGCCATAGTCTTTTCATCAGTCTTGTAGAGAAACAGAAGTCTTTGTCTGTTAATCTATGGAGTTTCTCACAAGAAAACTATTTCTGTTATAGCTTTCTATTTCTCTGATGCCAGCTGCCTGGAAAAATCTGCCATCAGTTGTCTCCTCCCATTTCACATCACTCTGAGGTGTGTTATGGGTCAAATGAGTCTAGGGATGTCATTTTTAAGGATGAGTTATTCAAAGGCAAAAGTTCTCTTCATCTGTCTCTGTAAGCCTCCCTGGAAACAGAAGTTTTCTCTGCCTCTTAACGACCCCAAATCTTCAACTATTACTTCTCCCCGCTCTGTTCCAGCACCTCACTGCATCACAACTACTCCACCTCTTGCTTAAAATCCACACTTTGAACTTCTCTATTCCTCCCAATATACTATGTCAGGAATTAAAGGAGGTTTTTTTTTCAAAACACTATTGTCCATCTTCATAGCTTTAACAGAAAAATATTTCAGCTTATTAAAGCATCTCCTTATTCTCTCTTCCCCGTCTAAAACTTAATTCTTTTTTTCACTGTTTTTAATGGTTTTATGATGTCTTCTTCATGTTGATTATCTCTCTCTCTCTCTCTCTCCCCCTCTCTCTGGGAAAAAGGAGTAATCTGTAAGTCTCATCCAGGTAGTAAAAGAGTTCAAGTCTTGGAAAAGCTGCAGATGTTCATGGTGTCAGGTTTCAGTTCAGTAGCAGAAACTGCAAACTAAGCCAGGCTGGCCGGCTCCATTTCTCCTCCCCCACCCTCTGTGGCCTTGTCCGGCCTGGAGGGGAGAGGAGGAGGCCGAGACAGAGCCTGCTACCTCCTCAGAAGCTGGAAACCAAAGAGAACAAGAGACCCCTGGCCTTACATCTTAAGGTGGTGTTCACAAGTTGATCTCACTTCTCAATGGTTAAAACCGCTGCCAATTCTCAGAAATGGCCAATAATTGGTCAGGAGAAAAAACTCCCATCAGCCTCCAGCAGCTTCAACTTCCCTAGCTCCCCAAGCTATCTTAAAGGTAAAGTCACCCGAGGACAACATCCTTACCCTAAAGGCAGCAATGAATATATGAGAGAAAAGGCACAAAGATGGTAAAACTTCTGAATGTTCTTTTTGACAACCTATGAGCTCCCAGTTGCTCAACTGTAGAACTGCAGCAGTGTTTAGGGCAAGAGACACTTCTTTGATTATTAGTTTCTCTTTCCAGCTCTTTTTAGAAAGAACAATTCCCATTTCCTAAGGCAAATTGTTAAAGATCTCTGTGTCCATGCCCTATTTTTATGACATAACAAAATTCTGGAGCCAGCTGTCTTAGTTTATGTGCCTGTACAAGTAGAACTTCTCAAAATAGGAAACACTTTCATTTTTCAAACTCACTGCACAAAGGGGAAAGCCACCCACCCAAACTACATTTCTGCATATTGGTGACAATAAACCCAAAGATTTCCCATCTCAGTTAAATTGGCATCAACCTGCTCATTTTCCATCATCGCCCAGTTAACTTCCAGTTTCCAGGTGCAATACTGATACCTTTTGCACTTGAGGAAAGAGATGACAAGACTTCGTTTCATTTCTATTTTGGAAAAAGAACTTTTCTGATAACCTGCAATCCTTTGCCCTGTCAGAAGCTTTCACTTCAGGAATTTTCTTATTTGTACAAAGATCTAGATATTAATTTCTATCTGAAAGTCAACAAAGTTTGAAATGGAAATGAGATACTTATTTTAACAGAGAATAAGTAATTATTGGAGCCAATTATGATGGGAAGAAGGGAAAATCTCCACTGTTTGACCTCCTTAATCAAAGTCAGATATTCTTCTAAAAAAGATTTGTGATAGATCATTAAGCAGCAATCTGAATGAGATTATAAAATCATGTGGAATGTTCATGTTTCTCCACACTCCAAGCCTTTGAATCTGTTCATTCTTTCAGTGGATCTACCATTCAAAGCACTAATCCATTACACCATCCAAGCTTATAGAAGAAGCGAACCCTTACAAGTGTTAGCTTAAAACAAAATTTGTTATATAGTACCAGTGCCAATCTGATGACTTTTAACTAGACTTCTACAGACAGGTCTATGTTTTTCATTTAAGAAAAAATTCAGAAATCAGCAGGATGTAGCCAAGCTGCAGAAAAGGATAAATGCTTCCAGTGTAACATTATCCCCTCCATTCTTCTGTCAGTCTTTTCCCATTCTGGATTTTCTCAGTGTCAAAAGACCAGATGCTTCATTGCAGCATCTCAGGGAGAAATAAATGGCCTAACAATCTGTTTTCTGGACAGACAAAGAGGGAAGTCCCTCTTCAAGCAAAGAAAGCTTTAGAGGGATTTTTCTAAAGCATCCTTAAAAGTTGAGGTAAAACTGCTGTTGACATTCAAGGAATTCCTTTCCCTTTCTCTTCCTGTTCAGATACATTTACCCAAAATATGATCTTCAGGGAAATTGAATCAATCTTAACCTCGTAGGATCGTACAGGGGTTTACAGCCCAGGCACTCCAGGACCTGAGGCAATGTAAACTTCCTTGATCTATCCTGCTTTCTTCTGAGACTCTCTCCCTTCCCTAGGTTGTTTTCTGTTGGGTTTTTGGGTTGGGTTTTTTTTTCCATTAAAAGTATTAAATTTGTGAGAAGATGGCAGGAAAAGTTTGGAAGTGGAAGGATCTAGCCTGAGTACTCTTACCGCACTTCAGACCCAGTTTACCATTCTGTGGCTGGACCAGCTGCTGGACACAGTGATTTCATGGATCACTACTGACCTCTGTTAAGCACAGGTCTAAGAAGACCTAATCAATACCTTGGGAGACTTAAATTTTCCAAAAAGTGGACCAGTTGCAGTTCATAGTGAAACCCCAGTGTTTCTTCCCTAGAGGAGGATAGAAACTTGGTCTTCTGGCTGACATTGCCCAGCCATCAGCACTGGAGACTCCAGAGGCTGTGAGTTACTGGCAGGTAGAGTCCATACAGGATGCTGCTGGCAGGCAAACCGAACAGGCTTGTGAGCAGTTTGCTGAACGGAAAGAAAAATGACACTAAAACCTTCCTCAGGATGTTGCAAATGACACAGATCAGCAATTTTGGTAGCAGGTGTGTTTTTCTCAGCATTTTCCCCACCACTTCTCCTTACAAGTTCAATATTTCCTGCTGTATTTCTTGGTTCCCAGAGACTCATTGCTGCCTGTCAGGCAGAGGGATGTTTTAAGCTATATCCTGCCCTGCTGCAGGAAAAATCCTCATGCTGGTTTCGGCTAACTTAAATTTCCTTTGAGGAGTGTATTCCCAGGTGTTCAGTTTAGTAACTACACAATTTTCTGGATGATCTTATGTTTTACAAATAGCAAAAATTATCTTTTAACAGAGAATGAATAAGGAGAAAGCTACTCTTGACTGCCTGAAAATTGCAGCCTTTAGCTAACAGTTAAAATTTAGAGATGCTGCTTTGAAGGAACGACTTGGAACAGGGCCTATCTTCCCTCTGCAAAGCGAAGACCCATTGCAGCGTAGGAGCAACACTCAATAAATGTGCTAATTAATCAACTTTCCTTAGAAAGATATCAGAGAGAATAGTTCCCAGACAATTCAGCTGGACAAATGTTTCTGAGTCACAAGAATCAGATGTGATTGAGTGGATTAAAGGAGCAAAAGGGTACAGGCACACATGGTTCCTGCAGATTTACCCTTCCCGTTTCAAAACGCTGCCCTAAAATACCCCTCTGGGTCAGATTTTTTTGATGGGGACAGATTTAGGGTAGCACTTTCCCACAGCACATCCCCATTTCACTCCAAAGTAGCTCCAGTTCTGAGCAGCAATAAAAAGTAGATTACATTTATTAAATCCCTTGATCCCACCTTTAAGGACTGCCCGTAACAGCATTTTCATAAAAGGAAATATCTCTCTCAGGCTCCAAATCTTTCCATTTCTGCTGGAATTTAAAGTGGGGAATAATTTCTTCAGAAAAGATTTCTACCAATGCCTGGCATCCATGTTAGGCATGATTAGAGTTTAATAAGATGTTGAACACGCCATGCTGTATTTAAAATTCTTCAAAGGCTAGATACTAGATGAATATCATGTGAGTGAGGTTTCAGCTTTGTGGAACAGTTTGGGTTGGAAGGGAACTTGAAGAACAACTCATTCCACAGACACCTTCCACTAAACCAACTTGCTCAGGGCCTAATTACCAACCTGGCCTAATTACCAACAGTTCACTGCCATTGCTCCACCAATGAGCTTCCAAATCCCTTTGTGTTTGGTTGTTTTAGTCCAAATCCCTTTGTTGTTTTAGCTGGATTCCCATCCATTTAGATGGATTCCCATGATGTTGGAGCAGATAAAGTTCCTCTTGGAAGCAGGAGGCGTCGGGAGGTCGGACACACAACTCAAACACTGCACATTGACTTCAAGCCCCCTTGGCCATTTGTTTATACCCTTGAAAGGTCTCCAGAACCTGGAGATGACTAATGAGATGATCAGAGGCCAAGATCAGAGGTCCTGGTATCCTACCCCAGGGTTTGGCAAGCACAGAAGAAACATAGAGGGGTATAAGGACAGATTATTAGAGAAAATGCTTCTTCTCTGATACACCCTACCATCATTTTGTTTGGTGATTTCATTGACTTTAGGAACTTTCCTACCTGAGGATAGGACCCAAAGCATTTAACCCTACACATTTAACAACAGAATGCCCTACACATTTAACAACAGAAAATCCAAGAGATCCATGGGCTTGCTGGATGAGTGCTGCTAGCACAACAATCCTATGGGAAGCAGTGGATAAAAGTGGAAGTATGGGACACAGGAAAGCTGTTTTGTTCCTCTCTGTTCCCTGCTCTGGGCAAAGGCATCATCAGTTCCTCATTTCATCAGTTATCATTTCAGAGCAACTAGATTTACTTTATGAGTAGTCAGAAAATAAGCCTGAGTCAGATCATTGGTTTGTTTCCTGAGCAGATGAAATCAAGTGGATCCTCATCTCTTGCAAATGGGAAGGGCACTCTCAGTGACCATCCCACTGCAGCTCCTCTTCTCCTCCAGGTGGATTTTTGTGATTGTGTTATCACAGTGACACCTCCACCTCCCCATGAAGCAGCTTCCAGGAGTTGTGCTCAATCTCCAGCCCATTTGGGTTGATAATATCCCACCTTCCTGCTGAAAAAAAAAATACATCTGTTGAGACCAACTCCTACCGGTGCTTTCTGTTCATTCCTGGTATCACAAATGCTCATTCTGGTTTTAGACTCCCACCATCATCTTTAAAGGCCTTAGAAAAATGAAATGAGCCTCCTCAGTGAGCTCATTTCTCTTATGCAGGGCTGCAACAGCTGTAGTTAACAAAGATGTGAGAGGGCTGAGATTTTGCCAGTGATGGATGGTTATTGGACTCAATAATTCCCTGGAAGTAGTTGTGTGATGCAATTCAAGCCTAGCAAGGGCAGTACATTTACCAACAGGGATGGCAGGACACTTAGGTTCCAAATTTATCTGGGAAAAATTCTGTTGTCACAGATAAATAAATTCAGGTTATCAAAAAAAAAGGAGGAGGAAGAACAACAGTCCTTTGTCCTCCATATGTTGCCACAACACTGTAATGCTATTATTATCAAGGAAGCTATTATTAAAAACACATGCAAAAGCCGCAAACCTGCATCCAGTTCTTAAATCTTACCTATTTCTAAATAAAACCACTTACTAGAATATGATTCTCCAAAGAGAAGTGTTACCTTTTCAGACACTTAGACAGATTTAAATAAGAATGTGCATATAAAGCCTTGCAGAGAAGGAAGGACACAATCTAGCTGTGTGGATTTTTGTTTGTTTACTGGTGGAAAGACTTCAAAATCTTTTTCAGGTCTGTTCCAAAATAATCTGGGTAATAAGGCAGAATCCATGTTTACACAGTGTGGCTCAGATTTAGCTGTGACTACAGAAGAAGAGTCCTGCAGGGGCTGAAGGGTTGTAGCTGCCTCAGATTTACAGAAGGAAAAGCCTTTGGATCATTTATCTCTGAGGATGAAGTGCCTTCTATTCACTGTACACAGGGGAATAGCAAGAGTATCATTATATAACTATGGTCCTGACCTAATTAATATTTGACTAAGAAAGAAAAAGGGAAAGAATAAAGCTTTTAGAAGTTCAAGAGTATTAGATAAAACTTTAGACTTAACAGTCTTCCTCTTTTCATTTCCCTGCTTTAATCTTCAGGTATAAAGAGACTAGTTTGAAATAATTTAGGATGTTTTCATGAGAAGATCACAGAATTGTTGAGTTTAGAACAGAAAACACCTACTCCAACCCTCTTATCAAAACAGGGTCAGCCAGAGTAGTTTGCTTGGCTGAGTTTTGAACATCTTCAAGGAGGGAGACACAACATCTTTGGGCAAACTGCTCTGTTTGTCCACCTGGAAAACGAAATAAAAAAGGAAAATAAAATTTAAAAAAATAATTCTCATGTTTAAATGAAATCACAGAATCATAGAATGGGTTGGGTTGGAAGGGACCTTTAAGATCATCCAGTCCAACCCCCCTGCCATGGGCAGGGACACCTTCCACTATCCCAGGTTGCTCAGAGCCTCATCCAGCCTGGCCTTGGACACTTCCAGAGATGAGGCAGCCACAGCTTCTCTGGGCAACCTGAACCTGGGTTTCACCATCCTCACAGTAAAGAGTTTCTTTCTAATATTTAATATAAACCTTCCTTCCATCTTAAGGTCCTTCCACCTTGTCCTATCACTGGATACCCTCATGAACATCTCAGCTGGGAAGAGACCTACCAGGATCATCAACTGCAATGTCTAACCCAAGCTTGCAATGGTCAGCATGGAAAAGGTGGAAGAGACTGAAGGAGAAATAGGGCAGGGACCCTGCAGAGTATCTCCAGGAAAAGTGAAATAGCTGACAGGATTCAGGCAAGGACTGGGCATTGACAGTGCTGCTGAAGCAGTGCTGGTGCTCAGTATGACAGCAAGATAATTTTTTTTTTAATTGTATAAAGAAATAGGGCTTACACATTGAGGAATTCTTCCAGGAGGAATGGCAGCAGACATCAGCTCACTAATGCCTAACAACTTTACAGCACAAAAACTTCTTTCCCCTGTCTACTTTTCTCACAGAGCCAGATGTGCTTTTACCTCTTGACCTGCCTGTCCTACCTTCAGCCCTGAGAGAAAACAGCCACACTCAATAAAGGTCTGGCATCCCCTCTGGAAAACACAGAGGTAAATTCTCAAAATATTGTGGTGGTAAAACCTTAAACTATCTAAATATAAATACCATTTCCAGGACTCTCAGATTAAATTATTTCATAGTATTCAGGTGGATGAATGCTTCACTTCCACCCTTTTTTCATTTCTGGTTTGTTTTGGTCTTTTTTAAATAAATATCCATTTTTGTATAAATATCCAATATTCTTTTAGATTTCCAGATTATTTCCGGGAAATTCACATCATCATTCTACATTTTTTTTCTCACTAGTAACTCAACACTCAAACTGATGTTTGGGGTTCCTGCTAAAATTCCCTCTCTTGCAATGGAGAAAAAAAAGTCTCTGCCATTTAGATATGGAGGATTCCTTTTTCTTTTGGACATCTCCATGACTTTTCTTTTCCCACTATAAATTCAATGCTTCCAAATTAGTTTTAAATAATATGAAGTGTAATAAATGAAACAAGGCAGGTGAGGCACAAGTTCTATTGGTGAGAATCTAAGTTGAAGTCCTTGTGCCAGAGGGCTTTTTCACAGACTCTGTCGCTGATGAAGATTCCTGGCTCTGGTAACTGCAGATGCCATGGACTTGGGAAAATCTGCTTTCAGGAGTTTTCAAGAAAACAGGTTCTTCAAAGAAAATAGGTTCTTCATGCATTGCTACCTGAGTTTTAACATCAAAATGCATTTTGTAATATTCCTCTGTGCAGTAACTTTGGAGTTATTTCTTCTGAGAAATAATGAGAGAAAGTCCTGAGTTTGTGTCCATTTTCTTGAAGACAAATTAAGGGGAAAATGGAGCAAGTTTCTGATCACCTCTTTTCTGACCACCTTCCTAATTGTAGGGCCAACAGCTGGTCTTTAATAACTACAAACAGTTTTGCAGCAGTGACCTGGTAGAAAAGCATCTAGCCTCATTCCTATGGTTTTAATTAACAGACAGAGCGAAGACACCCTGAGATTGTTTATTTCTTTTCCTTAGATGAGCGAAAACATTGACTGGCACAACAATATTTGTCTTCTTTTGGATCCCTGGTTCAAAATGATAGCAAAATACATCAAAACACAATGTGAGGGTACGAGATATCCATTACTGCAATTACACATGGCAGCCACATTAATTAGTCATCCCAGCATAGATGGTGGAGAGGTGAGATTATAAATTTAAACAGCTTGGGTCACAACAGTAACAAAGTCAAAATATAAGCCAAAAGGACTTGTGGGAAAGAGATAATATTTTAACTATCTCTATTTTGGAAACGTTCATCAATTGTGAAATGCCATAGGAGTTAAGAAAACATTTTATCTACTAAAACTGATTGAGTGTTGTTTCTCTGTAGAGAGGAAATTCTTGCCTGTTTCTATTTTTTGTTTCTTCTGAAAAATTTTGTCTCCAGAGACTATACCAGGATTCAAGCCCTCTTGAACCATTGCTACTAGCCATAAGCTTGAATATTTTGTTTTGTTTGTTGAGGAATAAACTTGTTATTTTGTCCCAGAAGTTAAATTAACTTTGAACAGTTCCCGAAGCCCAGAAGAAAACGAAATATCTGCTCTCATTTATTAGAGAAAAAATATCAGAACTGGAAGCTGGATTTTTCTGGGTTTTTAGCAAGATAATTTCTTGCTTCTGTAAAAATAAAAGTAAGACAACTAATTTACCTACACCCTGCATTTTGAATTCCAAAAAACCTCAGTTATGAACAGTTCAAGAACAAGTTTGCCTTCATCGTGGATCAAGGATAAACAACCTAATGTGACACAATTCAATTCTTTTTTTCCTGTAAGAATCCACCATGCCTTCACAGCTCAAAAGTTTTGAGTTTTTTAAACTGTGGTTTTGGAAGATGCAAGTGATTTGATTTAATTTTCTAGGTACATATCAAGAACATGGCTTTTGAGAACTTATCAGAAATAGGATTTGTGGAAATTTTATCCTGCTCTACCTTCCCATCCCCTGCTTTTCATATAGAATAAAATCATTATGGTTCAAAAAGCCCTCAGAGATCACTGAGCTCAACTGTTAACACAGCACTGTCAGGTCCACCATTAACCCATGTCCCCAGGGACACAGCCTTTGGTGATTCCACCACCTCCCTTGGCAGTCTGCTCAACTGACTGACCACTCTTTCAGTGAAAAAATGTTTTCCTAATATCCAATCTAAACCTCCTCTGGTACAACTCGAGACCATTTCATCTCCTCCTGTCACCTGGGAGAAAAATCTTCCCCTCACCTGGCTAAACCCTCCTGTCAGGGAGCTGTAGAGAGCAGCAGGATCCCCCCTGAGCCTCCTTTTCTCCAGGCTGAGCCCCTGCAGCTCCCTCAGCCACTCCCCATCAGATGTGGTCCAGACCCTTCCCCAGCTCCATTGCCCTTTTCTGGACACACAAAGGTGTCCCCTTCTCCTTCAGCACACCATACAAGGGTGCTTGTCCCCACACAACCTGTGACATCCCCACAGCTCTGCTGCCTCTTTTGCTGTGGAAAAAAGGATACCCGTTACAACTGAGAGAAGGCTCAGATCTCTGGCAGTTTCTCAGGATAAATCCACATCCTTCGCTGCTGTGGTGATGTAGCAAGTCCATTTTTCACAGCTTTCCATCCCAAATCTCCATTCTGCTGCACAATGCAAGATCTTCTTGCTCCTCCTCTCCCATAGTAGGAGCAAGCTCAGCTCCTGACCCTGATCAGTTCTACCTCTTGCTAAGAAACCTTGAGCCATTTTTAATGCCAAAATGTCATTGAAAGGACTTTGACACTATCAAAACTAGTAAACCACTGCCCCAAGTCATGAAGGATTCCAGAGGAAATGTGATTGTGAATCCTGCCATGTTTTCCAACACTGGTAAGGAAGGGGTTTGGTGGGAAGGGCACCTGGGAGGCCTCAGTAATTCCATAAATGCAGCCAGAGTGAATTTCTTAAGCTGGAGGCAGGTCTGCAGCCTTCAGCAGCAGAATGGGATTTGCCAAAGGGAGGATGCATCTGTGCAGCCTCAGCACATGCAGACCCCATTTCCAGCAGCCACTCACCTCCATTTGTCTCCTGCATCTCTGAGGCTTTGCTAGCTTCAAGCTTTAAACCTGAGATTTATGTAATGTAAAAAGAGCAGAAAAATAGTCAAGAATCATCCATTTCAATTTGCGTGGTTTTTTGCTGTTGGGGGAGCAGGGTGGGTACAGGGGAATTGGCTGGTGGTGATGTTGTTATTTTGGTCAAGATAAAAAAACATTCCAAATATGAATGGAGAAAATAATTAACTATGAAGTAACCACTCCTACTTCTTCCTTCTTGCAGATGCTTGAAGACTATTTCTCTCTAAATGGAAGAACAGCTGCAGAGAGATAAATTTTTGCAGTAAATGAAGCTCTGATGAGTATCAGTTGCTGAATTTCCCCTCTGTCCACCCTGAAACATTTCACCTGTTCATCTAAGGGCTTTTTGGAGCAGCAGTGCTGGTTTGTCCTTTCCACAGAGTGAACTGCCTTTTAACATGGATTTATTCTAACTTAATTTTACAGGAGGCTCAGTTCTCTTTTCCAGATTAAGTCCCTGTGTCACATAAAACCCAGACATTCTGGGACATAGAGAACAGAAGACCATCTGGGAAAACTATCAGTGACCTCTGAGACCACAGCAGTTTTGATTTAGCTGGCTTTCCTAGGAAAAAGAACTCAAATTTCCTAGAGCAAAAAAAACGGTAATAGTACAACAACCAAGAAGTTGCAAAGTAAGGAGACACTCTGATGTGTGAAATTCCCCTACCTCCAAAGGATTTTATTTTAGGTAGCCTCAATACCATGTGGGAAGCCAGAAAGGTTTAAGAGACAGGAATGTAATAAAGGATTTTATATGGAAGCTCCTGAGACAAAAATCTTGCCCCAGAATTCATTGTGTAAATTGAACCTCTCAATGTGTGCAGGGTCACCACATGAGCTGAACAAGTAGGGATGTAAGGGTGGGTTTGATTTTATTTTTTGGATTTTAACTTTTTGTAAGTATTTTGTGCTGCGCACAGAAAACATGCAGAGACTCTGACTGTGCCGCTGGCTGGATTTACAAGCATTTAACTGAGGGGACAGAAATTTCAAACAGTGCAGAATGGTTTGGGATCATTTGGCTGCAGCTGGAGGAGAATGCACACAAGTAGTTCTCAATACTTTTGTGTTAGGTTTAAAAAAAGGCCCCATTGAACACTTTGTTGTATTAACAGTTTTTCTATTTTTATTCCATAAAAGCAAGCAGACTTCTGCTATTTCACCTTAGATATTTCCACAAGGGTGATAGCCCAGAGACTGACTCCTGTGGCAGTATCTAACCATCTCAGTGGGAATTTCATCTGAATAACATGTCCCAGTTATTCAGAAGTCTCAGGAGAGCTTGATTTCAAGTTGCTTTCAGTAGTAAGGCTGAGACAGACAGGCAATCCTAAGGTAATATTATTGAAACCCTCTACAAAACACATCAAACTCTCATGAGACAGCCCATCACCTTGGCCTCAAAGAGACAAAATTTAACTATCTTTTACCGCCAGTTTTATTCACAATCATAGCTAATCATAATTTTTTCCCCTTCTATAAACTCAGAGCCATAAAAAATCCTCTTGGTCTCCCTTATTTCCTCTTGTTGGTGTAGATAAAGACTACTTTACAAAACACTCCGTGCCTGTTTATTTACATGTAGCTTAACATAATGAGCCACTAATCTTATTTGAGGCCTCTGAGCAGTATTGAAATATAGATTGTTACTAATAACCATAGCACTTCCATGTTACTGAGGCTGAGATGCCAATCCTTCCCTCCGTGCTTGCCCATGGAGCAGAGGAGAATGTTTGCTGAATTTCCAATGAGCACACCAGGAAAACAGCATCAACCACAGCAGAAACTCCCTGCTTTACTGAACATATTCCTCCTTTCCGTGAATTCTTGTGATGGAGTTTCCTAAACTAAAAAAAAAAACAAAACAAAGTTGCCCAACTCTGTTGGCCACAAAAATGTCATTCTTCAGGTGTACCAGCTTTACAATAAGTTGGAAG
This sequence comes from Poecile atricapillus, assembly GCF_030490865.1. Classification (NCBI taxonomy): domain Eukaryota; kingdom Metazoa; phylum Chordata; class Aves; order Passeriformes; family Paridae; genus Poecile; species Poecile atricapillus. The sequence goes on along the minus strand of NC_081250.1, from coordinate 150,292,985 downwards.
CATTTGTTACACAGTTTTCCACCTGTAAACAACATGTCTTGGAAACAGGGACATTGTGTTGAAGTATTTTGATTTTGGTGAAATATTTGATGGGAAATTTGGATTGTTTTGACTTCTTCATTTCACTCTGGTGTTGAAGTGTTTTGTTTCAGTAAAGCAGAGAGGGTTTGTTTTGACTTTCTTATTCTGTTTTATTTCACCCTAATTTTATATTACCATCCTTCCAATACTGTGTTTATGTATTTGCCTATTATAGTAACAGTTCCTTTGGCCATCTGAAAATACGCTGCGATGAAAGAAAATGAGTATATTTCATCTTTTCTCTGAGTAGTATTGATTACTTCACAACATAATGTTTGTACAATCGCTGATGTTTTGGATGGTTTTTTCTTTTCTCATTTCACTAAAGTTCCATTTTGCTGCAAAAGCAATTTTCAAAATGGCACCTTTTCCCACAGATGGGGACATTTATTTACCATCAAAACTAATGTGCTAACTAACAGTGTCAAATCACATTCAGCTGCCATGGCAATTAATTTCCCACTGCCTGGCCATGGCTGCCCTTTTTCCTCACAATTTACAGGCCCTCACTGTACAACCTTCCCCTTGCATTGGAATAAGTTATTTGGCCTCCTTGCTGGGGAAATAAGGTGCAATTTCAGGTACAATGATCTACTGGGAGGTGTCCTTGCCCATGGAAGGGTGTTGGAACTAGGTGGTAATTGAGGTTCCTTCCAACCCAAACCTCTCTATGATTCTGAAATCCTCTACAGTGTCCACAAAAAGCCAGTTTCTGATTCCTGATTCAAGGCAGTGAAAAACCATGGCAGCAATCAAGTTAAGTTGAATATTAATCCTTGTGAGGCTGTGCAGAAAACCTAGGAGTATCTCCAGAGAGTCGGGAACCTTGGTTCCGAACAGCATCCTTGGCGTGTTAATGGACGATGGCAGTGTTTCCACCAGCCTTACCCCCAGAGTATCATCTTATGCCAGCTTTTGATCCAAGCAAATCCCAGGAATTACAGCTAGGGAAGATCTGTGCGGTCAGTGAGATGGGAGTAGGATCTTTGCTGAAGATTTGTCTCCACCTGGAAGTCTAATAACTAAATTACTAAGCTCAAAGCCAGGTCTGTGTATAAAGCTGTGTCCCATTCTATATCCCCACACAACCCTGGGAACCCCTTGTTAATTCCTACCACTGTCCCAATGCAATAAACCCTTTTCCCACTCTTTGTAGCCCAACTGGTACTTCCTAATGCTCTGGGATGTGACTTCAGGATGTCCTGGTATCCATTTGATCTCTCCTGTGCTTTCAGATTTATAACCATTTTCCCCCACTTACATCTTAATATTCTCCAAACTCACCATGCATGAAAACTCTGATGTTTTATTCAGGGGCAGTTGTCTCTAGCCATACTTCTGCCAAATTAAATACCAGCAGCATAACAATGCTGTTGCACAGCTTCAGCTTTAATTCTCTGACAATATTTTTATTGCTGCAGATTTGACTCACATATTCGTACTTCTCGATGCTTTCCTTGTTCTCACTTCTATTTCCACCTCTGTACTGCTGTTATCTATTATTACCAGGTTGCCACAGTAACTGCATTCCTCAACACTCCTTATTTGTTCCACATCAGTTGTTATATGGACTGTGTTTGTTCCCATCGTTGCCAAGATCTCGATATTTTGTTGTTGTTGTTGTTGAAATTTCATCCTGCTCCGTGGTTTGGAAGCTTTTGGCTGCACATCATGGGGGAAGAAAGAAGAGAGGTAACTCCTCCTCCAAGGCCCCACATTCACAGTTCTCACTGAAAATATTGCTGTTCTCTGAGGCAGTGGGCTCTTACACATCATTCTCTGCAGGTCACCAAGTTTTCCACCTCTCTGACCATCCAAGGAGCAGGGATCCTCCCTGTTCAGCCTGCTCTGAGTGTGAGCTACAGCGAACTGCCCACCCCAGCAAACTTGTCTGGGCTGCAGAAACATCCCCATGGGCATCACCGGAAAACCCCAAATCCCACCCTACACCAGTGCACCCGTCCTGAAACTGATACGAACTCCTGCACGCTCAGCGAGGGGATTTCCTTCCCTCTCTCTCTCAATCTCTATGTTTTGCTGCCCTCTCCTGCTCAGCCAGGAAACCTCTCAAACCTCCCAAACCGGGGACTGCAGAGCCCAGCTGGAAATTTTAGGCTCCCTCGTACCTATGACAAGTCTTGCCAGAGCAGAGCATCCCTGATAGGAGCAAAGTGGCAGGGGCAGCAAGGTGGTACAGGGTATCAGCAGAGACCACAATTAACCCTTCCTGAGTATCTGTTCTGGAAAAAAAAAATAAAAAAACAACAACAAAAACAACAGCTGTGAGGCAATTGCTCTACAAAAGAAGCACTACTCACATGCTTCTACAGCTTGACCCAAGCACTACAGGGTGGTATCCCCTTCTCTCTTAACTCTCAGGAGCTCAGGTGGTGGGAGGAGGTCAGAGAAAACATTGCAGCATTGCAGCCACTGCTTTATGGAGCCTCTGAGCTCACAGCTTGGAGATCCCAAATGGCCCCTCCATGTTCCTCACTCCCGCAGCAGCAGCAGCAAAGGTCGGTGATTGTGACCACCTAAAACAGCAAAGGGCATTGCTGCCAGTCCCTTCACACAAACCCTGTCCCTGGGAAACACCTCCCTGCCAATGTTCCAGGCTTAGCGATGTTATTGCCTACAAAAATTCTCCATTTCAGGCATCAGTGCAGTAATTTCATGGTGCTTTTACTGATACGTTGATTAATGACCTTGCTGTGCTGCAGAGCAAAAACCTTCTTGGGGCTGAAACAGAAGCCCAGCACTAAGGGCATGAACTGCTACTCTGCCATCCAAGCACCAGAAATGGAGCTGCTTTCTCCCACTAAAAACTATCAGAGGTAAGAGCAGATTTGGGCTGACTTTAGTGGGTTCACTTGCTTTATTCCTGAAGGGAAAGCAAGTGGTTTCCTCTAACTCAGTCCTTGTGGTGGGGTGCCAGGCCATCCCATGGTAATGCAGCCAGCCAAGCCATAAATCACTGAATCATGGAATATTTTGGGTTAGAAGGGATTTTAAAGGTCACCAAGTCGAACCCTCCTGGCATGACCAGGGATACCTTCAACCATATTATGTTGCTTAGAGCCCTGTCCAACCTAAACCTAAAAGTCTCCAGGAATGGGGCAGCCACTGCCTCTCTTCCCTTCCTTCACTCCTCTCAACTGTGAGAGTTGTACACATCATTGAACCCTTGGCTTGCTTTGGACATCACCTTTTCCCCATGTGAAAACAGATTGGCAAAAATTTATGCATTGCAACATGTGTTTTATACTCACAACTTCCTTCTGTTCTTCATAACTTATTTTCTCTATGAAGCCATGGTAAAAATATTGAGAAAGGTAATAGGGACAGCAAAAGAGAATTTAATTTCAAGAAGAATTTATTTACAAGAAGGCTGGAGAGGGACTTTTTACTACCCCATTACATAGTAAGAGGACAAGGGGTAATGGTCTTTAGCTCAAGGAGAGGGGGGTTAGGTTAGATATTAGGAAGAATTCTTCCCTGTGAGGGTGGTGAGGCCCTGGCACAGGTTGCCCAGAGAAGCTGTGACTGCCCCATCCCTACAAGTGTCCAAGACCAGGCTGGATGGGGCTTGGAGCAACCTGGGATAGTGGAAGGTGTCCCTGCCCATGGCAGGGGGTTGGAATGAGATGATCTTGAAGGTCCTTTACAGCCCAAGCCATTCTAAGATTCTCTGGATATAATTCCCAGCTGACTAACATGGCCACCAGCTGATCCTCATTCCACACAACTCGAGAGGAGAGACTAAGGCCAGGGTGGGGCTATAGATGCTACACAAACATGGACATGGGCATAAATGTGACAATAAAAAAGTTCCAGAGAAGAAAAGCTGAAAGAAGATGACCTTCACAAGTCAACTAATGCAATATTTATTGGCTGTTGAAAGAAGAGTTTATTGAGCAAGAAAAAATGACATCAGCCAATAGAGGATGAAAACAAGCACCTGATAAGAATTGGCTTAAAGCTCTATCCAAGCATAAGTGGAGGAATATAAAGCAGGAAGAGGGATATATCCAAGACAGGGCTGGTGGATATGTTATTCCCATGCTCAGTGCTCAGGGAAGTGCTGCAGGTGATCTGGAGCAGTCAGTATCATGGACAGGACATTGTACAGCCAGCCTGTCACCAAATTACCCCAAATCTTTAACAAAAATGCAGTCCCTTGGGATGATGTCAATAAATGGAGTTTCTAATCCTAAGTAACTACCTGAGGGGAAAACAAAAACAAAAGCAAAACCAAAAAGCAATCCAAAACCCATAAAACCTGGCATCAGCTAGAAAGTACGTACATGCCTGGGAAAACTGGAAAAAAAACCACCAGTTTTGTTTTAAATTCAGATACTAACATTTACACTGAAATGTCAAGCCATAAGAGAATGGAAACAACTGAGCCCATAAAAGCAAAATAGGCCACATTATTAGACAGCACTTTTAAAATTAGTTTTGATGTTCACTTAATTATATCCCCCTGGCTGAGTCATGAAAACAGAACCTTGCCTTATTATTACCATTTCACATCATTACTAAGGTCCTCGATTAGGTTTAGTAGATGATCTCAATGTGATCTGTCAAACAATAGGATAATCTTCATTTTAGTGAAAAAGCTCTCTCTCTCCCAAAGAGAGACTTTTTTTTTGATAAATGGCTCTTTGATGTAGACACAAGCCTAGCAAGGCATTGAGTCATGTGTTCAAAATATAATGGCTTACTTGATTAACAAAAAGTTAACATGGAAAAGGTATAATGTATTTAAGAAAAATCTCTTTATTCCCAAGAAGGAAAAGAAAGATGGGGTAGAAAAATGATATTTACTGCCAGCTCCACAGCAAGTACATCCACACACATTATATAATTATTCAAATTCCACTGCCCTCCAGTAAGGTGGGGGTCCAGGGAACTTAGGACAATAGATCACCTGAAGTTGTCTAAATATGTAACTCTATTGGAAGAAAATTCCTTGATAGGTTTATCAAAATTATGAGCAATTTCTTCCAACACAGTTAGAACTTGAGTGTAAAATGAATCAAATCAGTATAAGTAGAAAGGTGCATTTGTCAAAGCAGTATTACCAGCAAGGAAGCTCATTACAGCAGAAGTGTGGAAAACTGCACTTTCTTTGCTCAGAAAAGCTATAATTTGGCAAAGAACTTCAGCATGTGCCTAAATTATGAAGTACATTATATATGATGGAAATCGAGCAGTGAGGTTGTTATTCCCCAGAATGTTGTAACTTAATTTCCTCCATTTGTCAATTAACAGTGCATGGGAAAAACACTTTTTAATCCAAGAATAAATATATCCAGAGAAGCAGGAGCACAGGTGTGATTGGTACAAGACTTCTGGCTGTGATATCCAGACCTCACAGAGCTTGTACAACCACATCCATTTCTGATTCACCTGTGATTGAACACGCTACAGATCTGCCAATAAACCAGAGTGCCTCAGGCCTTCTGGAAACCCATTCTACATGAGAAACATGAAAATCCTGACTTCTCTTATTTATGATTTAAAGCAGAATCTCCAGAGTTTTGTCAAAGATGAGAAAAGTGCACGCCTCAGGGCATGTGGCCACCTCCAGCTGACAGAGGTCAGGAGGAACAACACCTCCCCCCTGACATCAGGACTACCTGCAGCATCTCAAGGTGTGTGCTATGGGCTACTGTACAAGGCAATTACCTGTCCTTCTCTAATTCCTCTGTCCCTGCCCACCAGGGACATCTCCACGAGGATCTCAAAGGCAACCAGCAATAGCATGAGAGGACACAGCCCCAAGCTGTGCCAGGGGAGCTTCAGGTTGAACATCGGGAAGAATTTCTTCACAGAAAGGGTGGTTAAACTTTGAAATGGGCTACTCAGGGCAGTGGTGGAGTCACCATTCCCAGAGGTGCTTGAGGAATGACTGGATGTAGTGCTCAGTGCTGTGGTTTAGCTGACAAGGTGGTGATTGGACAAAGATTGGACTTGATGACCTTGGAGGTCTTTTCCAACCTAAGTGATTCTGTGATTCTATGTCAGCTTTCAAGTTAAACCTGAAGGATGGCAGGAAACGTAGCTGAGCAGTGGGAACTAGAACTGGAAATATGGAGAAGGCAGCAGAGTGGGGAGGATAATCAAAGAGAAGTGAAGAAAGGAGACTGGTGTGCATAGTGTTGCCTTTTATCTTTTTAAGTCAGTCCTGAAGCAACCCTAAAACCGTGAAGATGGCTAAGCAGAGACCTTTGGACTCAGGCCTTACTGATAAGATCCCTACCATCATATAACTTAGCTTCACTGTCACCTGCAGGGTCCTAATTCCTGATTATCCTCAGACGTGTAAACATCAGTTCAGTCCCAGGCTATTTTGCAATAAAGCAGTCAGTGTTCCCCAAAACAGTTTCTCATGGATAGTTTTTAGTAAAAAAAAAACCTTTCTCAGTGAGCAGTACTTGAGATTTCACCAGGTTTGGCTCTCCTTGCCTTACAGTGTGTTCCAACAGCGTCACCCCTGGCTTTGCATCTCCAGGGCACAGAGCCCAAAGCAGTGTAAAAGCAAAAGGTCTCTTCTGGAGGAGACAATTCTTGATCCCTGTGCAGGAATGGTGGGCATAACCAATGAGGGGAATAGGGAAAGGGATGAAAGAATGGCAGTAAATGGCTGAGGAAACACAGAAGATAATGGGATGTAAACCCCAAACCTTCTAATTTCTCTGTGTACAGTGCCCCACTATAAAGCTCCCAGTACCCATTAAAAACTCAGCACTGTAGCCCCTTTTCCCAGGGTGCTGACCTCCTATCTCACCTGCAGAAATTTTGGCCAAACACAACAAAGCTGAACTCTGCAGGGCCAAAATTTCTCGTGGAATGGTTAAAGCTATGGTATGCTCTAGTCTGTCCCAGTAGAGCTGTGTGGAGCTTTGACAGAGGAAATCTGGGCCCAGACCTCAAGAGTTCATGAACTTTTCACTAAAACTGGCCCCCAGTCCAAAAAATCCTGGGCTCACATCCAAGAAAAACTCCAGCTCCAAGAACATCCTGCCTTACCATAGCTCTTCTACATCCATCCACCCAGACCATGCCAGGAAATGCTCAATGCTCTTTTCATCTTGAATTGCACTCGCAGAAGTGGTGAGGGATCTTGGTAGCAGGAAAACAAGCAAAAGCAGAGGGACCAGGTATCTGTTGAAACCAGCTTGAAACATTCTTTTTCCTCTCTAGTAGGTGGTTTAACAACTGGGTGTTAGTTCACATGAAATTACAGCTGCATTCCTATGGAATTATACTCCATCCATCTGCTCTTGCACTGAATATCGAGGAAGAGGAAAGGAAGATTTTAGGCTTTCCCTCCTGTTCTGCAAGCAGAAGGGCATTTGGCTTTTCATATTTGTCAGCCTACTCTGGGAAAATGATTTTCAAACACATGGCATGAACCCAGAGAGCTGCAAATAGAAAGAAGGATTTGATGGTGTGTGCCCTGGCAGACAATAGCTTTGCACAGGCATTGTTAGGACAGGCATGGCCAGCTTTCAGCTGCCAGGCTTCAGCTGGTTCCCACACAACCCAGAAAAAGCTCTCTTGTACATCCCTGCCCCTGCAGCAGAGCTGAGCTGCCAGGACCTCCCAGGCTATCTGGCTCCTCAGACACTGTAGGAGATCAGCAGATGATGGACAACCCAAACACTCTGGGTGGCTGCTGGGACTCTCTTCTGCAGCCCAGACAACTGATGTTAGCCCCAGCCCCTGATGTCATCAAATCATAGAATATCCCGTGTTGTGAAGAGTCCCACAAGATCATTGAGTCCAGCTCCTGGCCCTGCATAAGACAGCCCCAAAAATCCCACCATGACCTTGAAAGTATAGTCCAAACACTCCTTGAACTCTGGCAAGCTTGGGGTTCTGTCCTGTCCTGCCTGTGGACTACCCTTGGAGCACTTCCAAATCTCCAGATACGTGTGAAAAACCCACATTTTTCAACACTCAGCAGTACTGAGAGCCTGATATGCTGCAGGGAGGATTCTACCCTGGAATGACAGTGTGCACCCAATATCTGGAGTGTCCTTCCAGCTCCTGCTTTCAGGAATAGGTGAGGCACACTCAGGGGACTGAGACTCCCACCTAGCCACAGCAAAGGACAGAGTGTTCTATGCCAGGGTGTGAACTTCTTTCAACCCCAGGACACACAGCAAGCAGCTCAGGGGTTCACAAAGAAACCTCGACATGGATTTAGTCAGACAGAGTTAGACAAGCAGGCTGCTGTCATTTGCACTGCATTCCTGGCTACTGCATGCTCACTGAGCAGTGAAACTCTGCCCATGATAGAGGCACTAAGTGGGTAGGACAAGAGTGGAACAGCCTACACAACATCACTCTATAGCCTATACCACTGACATTGATTTTCCTTTCAATCAAGAAAAAACAGGGAAAACTCTGCTTCTACCACTGCCACCTCCAGGAATTTCCAATCATCCATGCAGAGAAGCCTGTTATCATCACTTTGTGGATTATAAAGGAAGCAAAAATCCTGCTGTTGATTTGACAAGCAGTGTCAGCCTTCTGAGAAGCAGGTTCAGGTCTTCCTGACACCTCCCATTCCCTCTGCAGCTCTGAGAATGTTTTTTGATCTCTCTGTGTCTTTCAGATCTGCCTCTATAAAATGAAGCTAATGCTGCTGACCCAGAATGCTGTTGTAGGAGAAAGGTCTTCACTTATCTCTGGTACCACACATGAAGAATCAAGAGAGAGCCTAAGAAGATGAGAAGGGGGGTTATGTTCTGCTCTGCTGCTTAATTGAATAAGCTGCTATTTGCAAGTAATTAAGGGAAAACTCAAGTGTCTGTGAGTGGGGTGAAAGAGGAGAATTCCTCTAATTTACATCTCATTGCCACTGAGATAAATATGCTTTCTCGTTCTTATCAAAATGATTAATGAGACCTTCCTTAATAGTGATGCCTTTTAACTACTGTTATCGCCTAATGATTAAACTAATGGGTAGCTAAAGCCTGGAAGTTTCACCTGCTTGCTTCATGAAAAAATTTCCTCCCTCCAGCTTCTCATCCAGTCCCAGTTACGAACTCCAGTTCTGCTGCAGATTTACCCAATAATGGAACTGGCAGAGGTTAAAGCCTGTTTAAGTTCCTCACTCCATCCATGAACACATGATCCGACCAAGTCTACATCACTGGTTGTCAGACTGCCTGTGGCCCAGACAAAGCAGACACATCATGATTCCAGAAATCCAAGCTCAGGTACCTTCCCACAGGTTTCACTTTTCCCTCACATCCCCCTCAGCCCCTGCCATTTGTATTCCAGCATTCATGTAGGTGATGAGTGTTTGGGGTTGGACCCACACACGTGCTGACTCAGCCACATGAACAGACCTGTGATGACTGCACATGGTTTTGGATGAGAATCTATCAAATATAGGCTGGATTTGAGCCTCCCCAGGCTGACACCACAGGTAGAACTCAGTATTTAGGATATCCACATGTAGGTGTTGGCTGTGTGATAGTGTTTGATCTCCCATTAAAGTCGAGGCAGACCACAGGCAACACTCAGATGCTTAGAACAGAGATCCCCCAGTGTCCCTCTGCCACTCCCAGGCAGTTTGGGTATCATGGGCCATGTGAAATTGCCCTAGAAGTCCAGAAAATCAAGTCCTTTCTGTGGTGAGCAGAGTCAGCTGGAGAAAGATTCACTCTAACACAGATGCCTTTGAGCTATTGATTTGGGAAGAGGTCAGTCACTTGTAAGTTCTGGCCTATTTCTGTCTTGCCCATAGAGATTTTTTGGATGCTGCCAGGCATGTCAGACAGCATTGGGCATCTTCATTTGGCAAATGAATCCCACCTCTGTCTTGTAATTTGTACTAGCAAAAAAACTAAAAATGTGCTTTCAAAAAGAAATCATACCCAGTGTCAATGTAAATTATCTCATGAGGTATAAGGCTGGTAAAAAAAAACATCCTTTTGGGTCAGTTTTTCTTTTCTTTATGCAAAATTCCTACCTGACATTTTGAGCTTGCAAGATTCCATTAAATAGCAGCACAGCACTTAACTAATTTTACATTTAGATTGCCTCTTGCCTGTGTTTGCTGCATGGGATGCTCACTCTGCTCCTTGCCAATAAGCCATCCAGAGAAGCAGAACAATATTAATGATCAGGAAAAAAACAAAAGCTAGTCAGTAATAACCTCAGTGGTAATTTCATGATGAGAAACTCACTCACTTCTTTATTTGTGCCTGGGAGCTCTCGTTGTTCTTATTATGAATCCTCAGGCATAAAAAGTGAATGTGATTTCTAATTTAAATAGAGTTTGTATAACCCTCTGAAAATGAATCTTCATAAAATGATAAAGCAGGGCTCTAATAATGTGTTTTGAAGGCTGCCACATGTTCTGAATAATGTAGGTGCATAATTGAGCAGGCAGCACTGGCTTTAATGGAACAGAAATGGGACCCCTTCGAGGTTCCTCACAGACCTGATGTAGCTACATGCTAACATGGGGTGGACAGAGGACCTGTGCTTCTGGAGAAGACACATTTCACTAGCCCAGGTTGCTCCATTCCCCATCCAAAATGGACTTGAGCACTGCCAGGGATGCCTGTGATCAACTCAGTGTTTTGTGGAATGTGCTGTGGTGTAGATGATCATCCTGAGTGACACCTATAAAACTAGAAACTACTGACAGACATGAGACTCTCCCAGGAGTAAATGGAGATTTCTCAACTGTTGCAAGTTATTTAAAGACGTTTCTTGCTCTGACATGACAATCCAAGCCCTGCTACCGAGCTTGTGTGGACACCCTCTGCACACCACAAGGCAATGTGGCATCCTCTCACTTAGCAGAGAGCCAATAAAGCACCAGAGCCCTGCTCAGAGGATTCCCAGACCCTTAGATATGGCATAAAATGTGAACTAGCTCCATCACTTGGCAAGGTTAAAGTGGGAAATAATATATTTATTTGAAGATAGACTTGCATCACTGTGCTAGAGGAAACTATGATGTCAGATTTTGTTTCAGCTTTGCAGAATAAAGACCTTCCTTAATTGTTGCAGTATCTCAGATAGCTTCTGACTCCTGTCCTGAGGTGAAATCTTTGTCCATGGATTCTCTGGTGTTCACATTGTCAAATGCAATTTGAGTCTCAAATACAAGTTTTGAAAGTGTCTTTTATGTCCTTCCTTTTGCATTCATTCCCTGCCCTGCAGTGAAAAGGAAGAGAGGTGGTACAAAGGTTTCAAGATCATTTAAAATATCATTTACCAGCCTCACTCACCTCCTTGTGGCCATTTCCTTCCTATTTCCTCCCATCAGTGCTGTGTTTGTACCTGACTTAGCACCTGTCTGGCCCCACCTCCTTGTGTCTGCTACAGCTGCCTAAAACACATTTATAAAACTGTTAACTGAATGTTAAAAGAACTATTAAGACAAGGAGGACAAGGACACAGGGATCTGGGCCATTCCTGTAACAGGAATTCCTGTGTCTGGGAAAGCAGAGCCTCTGTGAAGGCTAAATAAATCCTAAGGTGTAAGAAATAAGCAGGACTAAGAAATGGTTTTAACTGCTGTATTGTAATCTCATGCGCAGTCTGGGGACAACTGGGCTGAAAAATATTTAAAAGCCTAAATTAAACTACTCACATTGTTAAAGATCTGTGGAGAGATACTTTGGTTTTGAGGAACTGATTATAGAGAACATGAGGCTGTTTTAGTTCTTACAGAGCAAACTGAAGATATTATTTTACAAAGCAGAAATTATTTTACAATAATTTTACAATAATACAATAATTTTGCAATTTTACAATAATATTACAATATTATTTTGCAAAGAAAAAATGGCAATAAGCTGGTTTGTCAGTCAATATGCCATTTCCTCTTCAATCCTGCCTCTAGAATTTAAGGAGAATCACTACCCAAGGAACTTGTGTACCTTCATTTAAAAATTAAAACAAATCCTCTATTATATTTTCACCAGCAAAAAATATTATTGAACCACCATTCTTCTGAGCAGTGTTCAGAGCTCTGATATGACAGAAATAACTGCAGAGCAGGTGATGGAGACCCTCGAGGGGAAGGGTTTGGAAGCTGCCTTCAGGATTCAGAAGGGTGGGCAAGTCTCGAGCATATGGCTGAAGTAATTGCTCTCAATTCCTTGTTTCACAGAGAAGTTCAGGATACCCAGCATGGCCTCCCAGCACAGTGGGGGAAATGTCAGAGCATAAAAACCACATTTCTCTTCTACCTTAGAAAAGAAGAGGACATGATTTGTACCGTCAGCATCAAATGGGCATCAGTGACATGAAAACCAGGTCATTGCCAGGTTATGCTGCAGGTTAAGGTAAACTTGAGGGAATGCTGGATGATGGACATGAAAAAAAAAAAAAAAACAACTGGAAACCAAAGGTCTGGTGCTGTTGAATTTCTCTGTCTTGGGAAAAAGCCATTCCAGGCAGAAAGAAGTTTTTCCAATATACTGGCACATGAAATAACCCCTCCCTCTGGAAATAATTTTGTCTTATAAGTGAAAAATTATCAGTTCTATGGCTGTAGTGATGCCAAAATCCACTTTAATGACATGTAAAAAAATTACCAAGAAAAAAAAAAATTATCTCCATCATATACAGAGGGAAATAGTGGCAAGGAAAGGGACTGCTGGGAGCTCAGAGGGGCAGGAGCTGGAGCTCAGGGGTTTGTGGCTGGTAGTTTTTCTGCCTGCCTGTGAATCTCTTATGGCCCAGAAACTTATGGTATATACTACACTTCCAATAAAAGGAAGAAAAGCAATTAAGAATCCTTCATCAAAAAGCTCAAGGAGGGGACAGAGCCCAGAGATCTGAGCCAAACAAATCAAAAAAGCCATCTATAAAAGCTCAATCTTCAGAGATGACCCCACAACTCCAGCACTCATCCACATGAATCTGCCAAAGCATGAGAATATTTTTTATGGAGGAGGTGGGGGCCAGGGAGAAGAGGGAGAAGGGAAATTCCTGACTGTGAGTGGCTCACTGATGCTAAACAGTGGGGTGGGGTCACCCAGCAGCCCCCCCTGAGCTGACTCCCCATTGCTCCACACAGGAATGACAGCCCAGATCTCCAAGCCCTGAGGTCCAGCTCCCAGAGTTTGGTATCTCCATCCTGCCAGATGCTGAGGTTTGCCCAAGCTCTGCTGACTGCAACAGCAGGAAAACAGCCTGGGAAGGGATGGAGATGCCTGAATTCTAGAGTTAGGTCAACCTCACACTTCGAGGGATTGATCTGGGTGTCTCCCACTCTTTATCTCCCAACAAGAGATGCCAAACATCTTCCCTTACATGGCAAAAACAATAATGACACTGACTAAACATTTGTATGGTTTTTATTGGATCATAGATCAGCTTTTGGGTGTGCAAATCTATATGTAACTTAGTTTGTGATTTCATTGCAAAGGTTTATTTGGCAAATAAAGTTAATTTTGCTAATTAAAAGAGGAAAAGGAGAGTACTCTCTTGCTGGGCAATAAACTAGGGTAGTGAGTTAATAAAAAAATAACTATCATGGGGGAAAGAGATGGTATTTTTTCAGCTTCCCACCTTCATCTCAGAAAAAGGCAAGACTGCACTTCTGGTGGTAACATCAAAGGATGTTGGACATCATCAAAAGGATTGTTGGACAAACATCATCAAAGGATGATGGATGTCTACACACTTCCCATATTTCTTCTCTTGAACATGTCCAATAAGCTTCACAAGCACAGAAAAATGTTATCAAGCATCCCCTGTACACTACTCACCAAATCCATCCTACAGCTGCTGTGCCTTTCTCCATCCCTGAAATGCTCTGAGCCATGACCACCAACACCTGGCAAAGGAGCAAAAGGAGGCCGTGCCTGCTGGGTCAGCAGTGAAACCTACTGGAAAATAGGTAAAAATGGAAACCAAACCAGCAAGCACCCACACAACGTTGTGAAATGGAAGGGGAGGGATCCTCCTGGGGAAGGCAAAGGCTGTGCAGGATCACCCTGAGATCCCCCGTGCCCCAGAGAGGCTCTCAGCAAAGGATGTCCCCTAAAAGAGGGGACAGTGCTCTGTGGGGTGAGAGCTCACACACCCCAGGCATCAGCAGCTCTCCCTGCACGGAGCAGGCTCCCAGGGGAGGATGTAAATCCCAGGCATGGCACGGGCAAGGCTCTGCCCTTGGCTCCAAGTCCTTGGGCTCGGCCGCAGACAGCAGCGAGGGTGGGCAGAGCAGTTTCACACGACCTTCCTCCCTGAACCAAAGCTGCTGACGTCCACCCAGCCCCAATCCTGGGCACGGGGCCAGGGCCTGCCTGTGAAAGTCTGTCCCCCTTCCAAAACACATCAGCTGGAACTGCTGAATCCCTGAACCTGCTCCGGGAAAAACCCCGGTCTGTGGTTTCACCCACACACGAACACAGCCTCAGTTTGCCTGATGTACAGCTCTCCAGCAATAACCTGCAAACCCCCACTACACCTCTGACACAGGGCTGTGGAGACAAAAAAACACTGTGCAGATTCACTAGGGCAACCCATAAATGAGACTTAAAATTAAGTACTGGCATCCTCATTTTATAGCCCAAACCCTGTCTGTCCTACACAGTTGGGTTTGGTTTTTTGTTGTTTTTTTTTAATTCTCTTAGTCTTATTTTTCACCTAAAATAAATAAGGAAATTATTTCTTTGAGGGTTGTCTTTATCTCTAACAAGATACATGGATTTCCCTGTCAAGGGATTGTTTCTTACTTCTTGGAGATAACAAAAAAAAGTGCTCCAGGGAATTCTGATTTATATTCAGCAGCTTGTGAGAAACCTATTGATAAAAACTAAGAAATATTCAAGAAAGAATTGAACAGATTGTGTCTGAGTATTATCTCTACAACCAAATGTATGTGTAAAATATAAATAAAAGCAATAAAAGCCATTCCATCTGAACAGATAGAAGCAGGCTTCTTTTGCAGTAAGAAAAACCATTACTTTAGTTATTTTCTACAGAATCAGAGAGGTTTGTGTTGGAAGGGACCTTAAAGGTCATCTCATTCCAGCTCTTCTGTCATGGGCAGGGACACCTTCCACTAGACCAGGCTGCTGTCTCTGGGACAGTGGAGGAGAAAAATAAACAAATACTGAGTTGCAGAATAACTTTGCAGAATAACTTTGCAATATAACATTTCAAAAAATAGTGTTCTAGACTCTCTCTGCTTATGGACTAGAAAGAAATGAGTTTAAAGAAACCTGATAAGCTGATGACTGCATTATGCCAATTCATTCCTCCCTCCAGCACAGGTCCTTTAATGAGACCTTTCTGCATTGGAGAGGGATCAGAACCAGCTGATCCCTTGGCTGGCAGGCCAAACCCTCTTCTCAGGGAGGTGTTCAGTCCCAGATCATCTCCTTTATGCAGCTGCAAGTATCTTCTGCAAGATTAAAACAATTTCTGTGGGAGATTTTCTGAGAGAAATTAATTTTCTTGGACCATAATTTGTCCTTGGGAAGATCAGCCTAGTCTGGGGGCTTTCTAGTGAAGAGGGCAGGGGTAAAGACATTCCACTGCAGAAGGTCTGAACAACAGCACTCAAATGGCTAAACTACTTATTGAAAGTCATAGAATCAAAGAATGGTTTGGGTTGGAAGGGACCTTCAAACACCATTTCCTTCCAACCCACTCCCTTGGACAGGGACATCTCCCACTATCCCAGGTTGTTCCAAGCCATGTCCAACCTGGCCTTCCAGGGAACTCTTCCAGGGATGGGGCAGCCACAGCTTCTCTGAGCAACCTGTGCCAGCACTTAATGACCCTCACAGGAAAGAATTTCTTCCTAACATCTATTCTAAATCTCTCCTCTTTCAGTCTAAAACCAGTCTCCCCTGTTCTATCACTAACTGCCCATGTAAATGCACTTGTCTGCATGGACAATGACAGCTTGGAAACCTGCAACCTCTGTTCATACACAAGAAAAGAAAACTTTCAAGGCAGAAATGTGATATTTTCCCCCCATCAACCCTGGAAGTGGGAAAAGATTCAGAGAACAGGTCTTCCCAGGTGTTCATCCACTGCAGAGCATCCCAGCAGCAGCTCCCTCCAACACTCCTGGTCTGAACTCACCTGCTCAGAGATGAAATGTGGCTGTCCCCATCAGGACCATGCTCCTAAAAAGTGGCATCAGCAAGGAGCAAAGGCTTTGGAAATGTGGGAAGACACAGAGGGAGGAGTGTCCAGAGGGGAATGCTGGCATTTCAGAGGTAGAGTGGTGTTGTTATCTGAGGGTGAAGGCAGACAGGATTCATCACATCACAGCCATGAGCCATGACCTCTTCCTAGCCGAGCTCTGGACACGCAGATACCAAAGAACTTGGGACAAACTGGGAAAATTACCTCAACTCCAGCAAAAAGCTTGGATGGGTGAGAGAGGACAAGGAACAAAAGACACAGGATGTTTTCCAGGCTGGAGAAGCACCGTCTCTTGAGGAGCCAGGAGTGTGCCTGCTCTCCAGTGGGATGGCTCTGCATCTTCCTTGTTTTCCCTGGGTTTTACCAGCACAAACAGGACCTTACAAACCCCCGCCATGATGTCAACTCAGAGGATTCAGGACTAAAGTCATTATTTGGGGCTGTACCATGAAGATATTCAGGTCTGAAAAGAGATGGGTCATTTACAAGAAAAATGAAACAACTGTCTCCCTGCTTGGCCTTGGATTTCCTCAGGGAGGCAGATGTGTTATTCCAGGATTTTGGCAGACATTTGTGCATCAGAGACCTGAAGACCACAGAAGGGAGAGAGCAGAAAGACAGACATGTACACTGAATCCCAAGTATATTTGCCTGATGGGAGTATAGCACGTACAAGAATTTCAGCTAAATGCCTTTAATTAACTGAAAAATTAATTTTATAAAAAAATCTTTCATAGTTTTAGAAATAAGCAGCAGCCCTATTTAAGGCTTCCTGTTCATAAACAAACTCATGTCAGCAGAAAATTTTCAGATTTATACGAACCCTACAATTGGCATGTTTTATTAATGATCAGTAATGTCATATTTATCAACCTATGTGCCAAGAAAGAAATTAACTGATGGAAGCTAAGATCTGTGCTTGGTTGTGCTCATTGCTCCCACTGTGGTGACTGGCATTCCAGTCAGCCCCAGACACTGAAAAATCCTGAGTCAGGTCCTAAAACCCATATGCCCTGCTTGAAAACCACAAGAGAATTTGACATTTACGAATAATAATAACAAAAACAGCAGCACCAACAACCTTGGTGTCTCATTCTTGGCTTTCTGCTGTATTTCCACCTTGTATTCCTCAGCTAGAACTCATTTTTGATCATGAAGCCTGAGAATACAATGGGTTAGAGGGTCCTAGGAGTTGGATGTATCAGGAAAAAAAACTCATCTATTGCAAAACTAACAGTAAAATTACAAAACAGCACTGTGCTTGGCATCTTTACAAAGCAGGAATATTTCTATTTTCTGCACTTACCTAGGCAAATCTACCAGACATCTTTCCTTTCCAGCATCTAAGGGATTTTATGGGGCAGTAAAAACTGAATTAATAAACCCAGATAAGATGCAATAAATGATTGACTTGAAATAAAAAGAATACACTTGTCTTTCAAAATATTGGAGTTGTAAAAACCATCAGAAAAGAATGAAACAACTTTATAGCTGATTTCAGTCTGTGGGCTTTGGGAGAACAAGGGTTTGCATCTCAGTGACCTTCTGCATGTGAAACATTTATTGACCCCTTTTTGTGTATGTGCATTTGGACATTTTTAGTTGTGCCCTTCTCTCAATTTATTCAGGTTTGCATTGAAAAGACAGAATAAGAGAGCAGCAATGGGAAAGCCAAAAATACCCTCGATTTTCATTTTCCAAAAATGGCCAGTTTGGAGGAAAAAAAAAAAAAAAAAGAAGTTTTGTTTGATGGGTTAAGGCAAGTGGGCCATTTTGAAATAAAAAAATGCTGTTTCCAATCCAAACAAACCTTCTGGCTTTAGGAATTATGTGATTGGATTGTGCAAGTCGAACATGTCTCAGTGGACTGAGGGGCAAAGGGAGCAGCTTTGGGCATATTCAGGGCTGCAGTCACAGCGCTGGCCTCTGTCCCCTTCTCCCTCCCTCCTTCAACAACCTTCAGTCTGCTGCCTCAGTTTCTCTCGGTGTAAAACACGCTAAAAATATCAACTCTCCTCCCAGACGAAGCTCTGAGGAGTAATTAACTAATGCTTGCAAAGTGCCAGCCAACACTAATTACTATCATTATGCTGGAGAGGAGCATCAGGGTTTGCTTTGGTCCTAGTGGTGCTTGTTTTCCTGGAATCAATGAGCTACGGCATCAGTGAGCCACTGATGGGGCTGTGACTTCTCAAGGCACTGCAGAAGGTTCTGAAAATACAAACCTTAACAAATTAATTCAGCTCTTCAACAGCCTCCAGGAAAGTGAAGGTTCCAACCTCCCTCTCAACATGGCACGCTGAGGAAAAGGGAAAGAAAAGTTATTCCTGCTATTCCAGGCTGATAAAATGCCTGGGTTGAGCTGTACATCCCCATTCACCCTTTGATTTGCCCTGCAAATCCAACATGGTCACACCAGCATTGTGGTGGCTCTGGTGCAGCACCTGGAGCTGTGCCCTGGGAGCAGGAAACTGGGAATGGGGCCAGACTGGTGCAGGAAGGATGGGGGAAAGCAACTGGTTTTCAAAGCAGGGGAAGAGAAGGAAAAACTTAGCCTAAGGAGCAAGAGTCAAGGTGTTCCCTGTACCTTCTGGTCAAAAATCTGGCCAAAAACTGGGAATGGTTTGTGGAAGAATCAGAGGGGGTTCTAGGGACATTACCAAATTCATCTGTGGAGAAGGAACTTCTGGTGCAGACAGGCCTTTCATGAACATGGAGATTTCACAAAATAGAGGATCTATTTTGTAAAATCATAGAGGATCTATCAAGCTATGATGTGCCTGAATTAACATTTCCCTGGCTGAGAGAGCAACAGCTTCTCTGTCATCCTCAGTTTTCATTACAGGAGAGGCTGCTGGGTCAATATCAACTAGAAATTGTTGGTCCCATTGCAGGGGGGTTGTAACTAAGTGATATTTAACGTCCCTTCCAGTCCAAACTATTCTATGATTCTATGAAATTACAGCAGGGTCCAGAACAATCTATTGTTTGCAATCTGCAGAGATCAACTCTCTGCAGGGACTTTCCCCAAGGATGCTCCAGAGGTGGGCAGCCCCCATGGCCATGGCACCACCAGATCCCACAGACTGATAAAAGGCTTTCTTCATGTTTGAAAGAGGAATAGCTGTGCTCAGGCCAGGTGCAGGCTGGGAACCTGAGCTCAAATTTAATTGCATTTCCCAATGAAGGAAAATAGATTTGCTGATTGCTGTCTATCTGTGAGGACCTAAAAAAGCAGGGACATTCCTGGTGTGTCCTAGGCCTGGACATACTCCAAGGTGGTAGCAGTAAAGACAAAGAGCTATTCCCACAGGAAGAGACAGTGTGAACTCTTTCACAGTTCTTTCCTCTCTGGCAACAGTTTCTCAAGTTAAATATTTATACATGTATATATGCATTCATGTACATACCCTCACAAAGCAAGGCAAAAAGTCAAGTCTTAGTGTCTGAAAAGTGGATCTAATCAAGTAAACTATCTTCAGTCTTGTAATTTCTTTTCCAAAACTCTATAAGTTTTTATATCGAAGTACAACCTTAGCTTTCCAAGTACAAAGTAATTTATAGATTAATATTTTAAGCATAAAACCTTTGAAGTCCCTTTTAAACTTCCCAAAATGCTTTGAAGATGGGAGGGTTCAAATTTACAAACCCTTGAGAAAGAAGGTGCCCCTTTAGAGCCAGATGGGCCTGATCCTCCTGTTCACTCCAAAAACCCTGCAATTAGTAGGGTAATTTGTGAAAGCCAGCATGTGTTACCCCAATATGACATTAGATGTCACCCATGCACTGCATTCACTGCCTGTCCCCCTCTCCTGGTCCCCACATGGGACAGTAACAGCCCATTCCCCCCCACCTCACCCCAGGACTGGTGATTCAAGCTGGGAGGGTCTCAGGACATCGCACCGGGGAGGCACCTGGAGTGCCAGGAGAAATGTCCAGAGCCTGGACCTGGTACCTCAGCCTGGACGAGGTGGGATAGGAGCAGTATCCACGTCCCCACGGCCTTGCAGGACAGAAGCAGGTCTCTGGATTAGGAGATGGTCCAAGATGCAGAGGTTTAACTCTGTACTGTCCCTGACCCGTGCCAGCCAGCAGCCTTGAGGGGGCTGAAGGGTATGGAGGCATGTCCCCAGTGGGATGCACCCCTAATTCAGCAAGAAGAGAGTACAGCTGTGTGGAATTTAGATGTTCTGTGCCACACACATGTCCAGGGCCAGGAAATGGGTCCCCAGAGGAGACTGGAGCACAGAGGTGCAGGGAACAGCCCCATGGTGTAAAGGCAGCCAGGGTGCACCCCCATTCCCCTGGCTCAAGGTCTCCTTCACACGCCCTCTCCTCCAAGGACTGCTTCAGTCTCCTGTTCCCTTGCTAGAGGAGGGGAATCAAAACCCTGGGAAGGTGGCCACGAGGCTGGAAAGCTGGGAGGGAGCCAGCTGAGCAGCCCCACGCTGGGAACCACCCCGATGCCATTTGGGCAATGTCCCAGCCCTACACCAAGTGGGGCAGGATCTCCCTGAGGGCTGACCGGGGCCGGCAGGAGGAATCCCATGGATTGGAGAAGGAGGCCGACCTCGTTAAAGCCATGGAAATCCCCTTCCACATTCCCGGCTGCGGTGTTTCCTCTCTTGCAAGAGCGTGAGGCGGTGGCAGGCGGGGGGAGGCACTTTGGGGAACATGTTTACAGAACTCCTGCCAAACCACAGGAAGTCCCAGCTCCTGGAGATGAAGAACGGGCAGAGGAGGAGGCAGATGTGGCCAAGGCTCTGTCAGCTCCTCTCCACTGCCGCTGGCAAACAAAAGCCAGAGCACAGCAGCACTGTTGTGCCTGGCCATGTGGGATGCAGGAGGGCCTGGAGTCTTCTCCCTTTGCTGTTTTATCTCAGAGCAGCTCAGCAAGGGAAGTCTTCCAGAAAAAAATGGAGAAAAACACCTGAGAGATAGGTAATTTTTCTGCACACATCTAGGGTTAAGTACACCTCAGTGTGCTTCTGGCTGTGGCAACTGAGAACAAACTCAGAAATGGGATCCAACAGCTCATTGTGCAGAAAGCTGACACCCAGTTGTACTAATTTATTTTTTTTTTTTTATATGATTCCTAAACAGCATTCACCTGCTGTATCCTGTTTGCCCACCGAAGGAATGCCACCTTGTGGAGTTCTCCTGGCTTCTCCCTGAAGGCTGGCAGCAGATCTGTCCAAGCATCCAAGGAACCAAGAGGAAGGTGTCCCTTCCCATGGCACAAGAGCTTCAACTACATGATCTTCAATGGTCCCTTCCACCCAAAACATTCTATGATTCTATGACTTTAAGAATCTGCTGCCTCTGCCACCACCTGCAGCCATGACAAGCCACTTGTCCAGTGAGGCTATCAAAGCTTTGGGCAACAGCCTGAAGATGATGCTCCTTGATCAGAAGGTGTTGGACGCCCCTACAAATACATCCTAGAATGGCAATGAGCTCTTGAGACTGGCACCATGGGGGTCTCCTGTGCTGACACCACTTGAGCAGGATTTGGGCAGCAGGTCCCCAGTTCAGTACGTTTCATATTCCTTATCATTTCATTAGGGACAACAGCCTTACAGCAGTCGAGGATGTTTCTTTATTCCACACAATCTCACACTCCCAGTGGCTTTGCCTGCATCCTTGGTGAAGACCTTGCACTCATAATGGCTTACTGGCTTTAACCTGAAGGTGGGTAGGTTTAGGTTAGATATTAGGAAGAAATTCTTTACTGTGAGGGTGGTGAGACACTGGAACAGGTTTGCCCAGAGAAGCTGAGGCTGCCACACTCCCAGGAAGTGTTCAAGGGCAGAATGGACAGGACTTGGAGGAACCTGGTCTAGTGGAAGGTGTCCCTGCCCATGGGAGGGGGTTGGAATGAGATGATTGTTAAGGAACCTCCTGGCCCAAACTATTCTGGGATTCTATGATAGGTATCTACAGAGAAGCACTACCCACCATTCCCCTAAGTATTCAGCACAGCTGCTCCCTCTCCTCACCATTTCACTTGTTTGATGAGGACAGACACTCCACACCCTGATTTATCTATCAACATCTTCAGGGGTATAGACAGGCAGAAAAACAATCTACCTACCAAAATATTGCCTCATACTGCTCAAGCCAGTCAGAACTGCAAATTAATCCATAACAGATTGAATTTAAGACCTAAAGAAAAATACCAGTTAATTTACTGGACATGCTATTTCAAAATGAATAATATAGTTCTTGTTTAAAAGCCAATAAAGAGACAGACTTAATAAAAGAAAAGAGCAAAGTTTCCAAGAGGTTTCATCTGACAGTGAGTATCATATTGAACACAGTCAGGAAGAGAAGTTATTGTAGTCTATATAATTAGTCCTTCCCTCCACCCCTGTTTGGCAATCACTTTATCAAATTACAGATGTCCAGACTGAATTAAGTGTTGCTGGAATACCTTGCAGTCAAAATCTTTGTGCAGTGTTCATTATCATTAATTAAGTGTATGCAACACCAGTTCCCAGAAGAAAGTCCTTTTCTATTAGCTGAGCTATATTTAAACTCAGGAGAATTCAGCATACATTTTTAATAGAAATTCAACAGACAGTATTGACATTTCTTTTTGGTTTACAGTAGGCTTTTTACATCACAAAAACCATTTCAATGACCCAGGGAGATTGTCCTTTTCCTCTTCAGCTGAAAACCCCAGTTCTTTAAACATTTCCTCCTAAGGCAAATTTCTGAGATCTTTCTGTTACCCTATTCTATACTTAGAAATTATATATTTTTGCATATATATATATGTATATATTTCTATACCTAGAAATACCTTGCCCCACTTCTAAGTAGTAAACTTTGAGTTTACTACTAGGTGATATGTTTGTTTACAACTCCCAGTACTCTCTTTACTCTCTCCAGAGGGTGGATTTCCTGACTCACAGTGCTTGTAACCCATTGCCCAAACCGGTTGCTCCCCATTCTGCCTTTGTGCAGCTGAATGTTCCTCCTGCTTTATTCCACCCCACGCACCTCCCAGCTGAATCTCACCCTACTTTGGAAAGGCTGCTGCTCCACAAACTGAGGGTCCCCCTCCTTCCCAATCTCATCCTTCAGTGCTTTTCTCAATCCTTCCTGACTCTGCATGTCCAGCAGATTGAATAATCCTCCTCTGGATTCATCCATCCACCCTGCAGACCCATGCTTACCATCACCATCCCTCTCAGAAGTCCTGTTAAAAAGCATCTGAGTTGTGCTTCAGCTGTTTCAGAATGATCATTTTCCTGAGGAAAGCCCTGCTGGAGCCAAGGCAGCTACTGCATCTCTCCTTTCCAGAACAACTCCAGCAAAGAGAATTTGATCAATCCAAAAGTTTTCTCTTGACCAGTCCCTAATGGCTGATAATAATTTCCTTCATTACCTGTCATGTGTTTATAAAATGGCCATTTAACTACCTGCCCTTCACTTGTTTTTTTTGTAAGAGTGTGTGTTTCCTACCCTGTTGACTCTCCCAGTTTACTGTACAGGTACTGAACACCCAGTCTTGCTCTACCTCATCATCCCTGATCCTCAGCAGGAAACAGCCCTGTTACATGTCACTAAGGGGAGAAAAGCCCCTTCAAAACATATCTGCTAAACATTCCCAGTGCCTTCAGTGAATGTTGGGTTTCCATTCCTAATCTTAGTCCGTTAGACCCTAAAATAACACTTTAAGTACACAACATATCCCCAGCTTCACCACAGGTCTGCAGAGCTTTGGCTTTGGTTCATAACATTGTGGAGACTAAATGTCTCCATCCGTGGGTTAAAAAAATGCTGGTGATGCTTATCTGTTCCAAAGAACACCTGTGAAATGGATTTACACGTTGAAACAACTTGTTTTCACCTCATTGGAGAAATGAGAACCCAGGATTTCTTCAGCGCTTCCCAGCCAAGCCCATACCCCTGTCCTCCTGTGAAGGAAAACATTCCCACAAAGGCTGAGCTGAGAAGCAAGGAGAAAATCCAAATTCAGTGAAGAATTGTTTCCCCCCCAGCAGCATCCCACAGGGTTTTTGTGTAGGAGCTTATTCATACCTGATGAAGCGACTGAGACCTGTGCTAAGGTGGCCTCAGGAGACTTTAAAACGCACTTGACTGAAACACCTCCACTAAAAGCTGCTCCCTGGGGTCCTTATACAACCAAAGAAATGGCAGAACATCACACCTGAGGGTCTTTAGGGAACCTCAAGGTAGAGAGCATGAATCCCTGCTAGTGGGGATAGGGATTCTCTACCATTTTGGGGCAAGTTGCTCACAGTTACAACATGGAAGAACCAGAGCTTGCATTTCTCTCACTGCTCAGCTGAGACCATCTTCAGACTGCTCATCTCTCCTATGTGAGATAAAATTCATGGCAAAGCCAGTCCCTCCTTGCCAGAAGATGGAAGTGATCCAATGCAAACAGGACAAATACACGAGCTAACGCCAGCTCTCTGTCAGTCAGTCAGCCTTCCCTCTGAAACAAAAAGCAAAGCAAGTCCCAGAGGTCTCTCCTGCTCTGAGCATGGCTTTACAATTATAAATTATCCCAAGATTATCTCTGTCCCCAGCGCTGCTGAATTCACCTCTGCTGTGTTTGCTGGGGGATTAATTGCTGCCGCACTGGCTGCACTGCAGAACAAAAGCTGGGGATGCAGCAAACTCCTAATTGCCACCATCATTCAGCAAGGGGTGATAAATTTACAGCCAAATACACAGGAAGCACTTTTTGATTTAGCACAGTCTGCAATTAGCCAGTACAGACCACAGCTGGGAAGGAATCAAGGCAAACAAGACCAGGCATCCAAAGGATGTGAGCAAGGACAGGGATTAGGGTGGCACTGGGTAAAACAGCAATGCCCAGAGCTGACCATCCTGGTTTCAGCAGGCACCATCCAAGGACAAACAGGTGCCTCTTGCTCTTCCCACATCCTAGCATGATGTCTGACAGTGCCTGGATGCAACATCCAACTTATTCCTTGATGTCCTCTCCCACACTGCCAGGAGACTGCATTGTTGCCAATTTCTAGGACTCTGCATTCAAAAGAGATGCTCCAGGACAGCTCTTCCACCCCACCTCTTCCCTTGATAGGCCACACATGGGGAAATGTGGAGATATCTGAGGAGAGAAGATACCCAGAAGTTTGGTGCTATTGCAGAGCACTGGGCTTGCTTTCCAGTTTGAAGTCCCTGGCTCTATCTTGGATATCCTGTCTGAGTGTGAGGAAAGGAGGAGCTTCATTTCCAGCAGAAAAATCTCCCACTTGCGGAAGTCACCCACAGCCTCACCATCCTCATCCATGATGGGAACAAGCAGCAAACACACCACTTCTCACTGAATCTGGGCTGGTTCAGAGGAAAGCTGGAATCCATGGGATTGCAGGAGGGCCCAGGACATCAGCACTGCTGTCATCCCGCTTTGGTGCTGCGGGATTTCCAGGCACATGGAAATGTGATGAGAGCTCCGGACCCACAGGCTCAGATGAAACACCAGAAGCTCCACAGCCCTGAGTGGGACTGGGCTGAAAATCTGTCAAGCTTTCTCATGAGATTTTCTCTCTCCCTCCTGGTTCTGTTTGGACTGGAAACACCATGAGAATAACTTTCCTCCTTGCATTTCAGCAGTTTTGCTTCCGGGCCTGGGCTAAACAAGGAAGTGCAGAGGCGTGGGAACCGAGGGGAGACACAAACACATGGGAGCACAGGATGAATGGCTCCAAATCCCTGCATTCAACTCTCTGCCTCCATCAGGGGCTCTCCTGCCAGCTGAACTCCTCTGCATGGGCTGACACTTTCAGGTGGAGGTGGTTATCTGTGGGTCAGATCCTTCTCTCCCTTAGGCAGAAAAGCACTCCCAGGAATAACTCAACTTTTACTGCTTTGAGACAAGAACATTTGGCACAGGATCTTGGTGCATTTTAAAGACACATCAGCCATCCCACAGCAGAGCATTTGGACACAGAGCCCAGACCTCCAAACCTTTGTCCTTCTGTGGTAAAAGGGTTTGACTTCTTGATGCACTCATCATCTCAGCACCCTGAATACAGAGTCCATTTCAGGTGTGGAGTACCACAAACCACTTCATGGGAGGCTGACCCATTCCTCCAGGATCCAAACTTCTTCACTACTCCATGCCGTCAGCATCCACTGGCAAAACAAGTTGTGCCCACAGGAGCAGGTATGGCATGCAGGGATGAATAATGATCCTATCACCACATACATATTTCAGGATAAAATTCCAGCTTCACCACAGCCTAATGCACCACCCAACATGTGTTTACACCAAGCAATCAGTAACTCAAAGCTACAAAGAATGAGGAAATGGGAAGGAGTTTTTCCCATCCCAAGCAGCTTGCAATTTAAGGCATTGCTCTCACCCATAAGTCTCCACCAGATTGGCATGGAAATCTCTTTGGGATTATGTGGATCTATTCAGCAGTTCAAAGGTTAATTGGAGCTACACCAGTGTCCTAGTTAGTGATGTTTTTCTTTAACACAAACTGCGCGCTTCTTCTTCTCCCTCTCTTGCTCTCAGAGCCAGTCTTAAAAGTGCAGAACTTAATATATAACATAAACCAGACGATTGAGGATACCAGTATCATAAAGTCACCCCAGGACAACCAGAATTATGAGCAAAAAGGAAGGGACAATTTCTAGCAGCAAGGTCATGTATCTACTGAGCACTTCCCTCTGGAGCATTCATCATTATTTAATTATCACTGTACTAATAGCTAGCATGAATTAAAGTATTCAGGGTCTCTTAGGCTTTGTGGAAGAAGAAAACCTTCTGGGTTTTTTAAGAACCTCACAACAGGACATAGTGGAACATCTTCCTGGCCCTGTCTCTGAGCACTTGGGGCAAACAACTGAACTTACTTGACTCTACATCTTCTAGGCAAGACTGGCCCAGACCACGGGCAAAGAAGTTCCAGGTGAGTCTTAAGGACCTACAGACAGCACTGGCACAAGCCAGGAGAGGACTCAGTGACTAGAGAGGCCATTTAAGTGGCTTTAATTTGAACCAGAATAGGTTTAGATTAAACAATAGGAAAGAATTTTTGATAGTAAGGGTGGTGAGGCCCTGGAACAGGTTGCCAAGAGAAGTTGTAGATGCCCCATCCCTGGAAGTGTTCTAAGGCTGGGTTGGATGGGTCCTGGAGCAACCTGGGATAGGGGAAAGTGTCCCCTTCATTCTGCCAGAGGCTTCACTGAGCAGGTTACATCTGAATTTGAGCCCATTAATACCTGTTGCAAAACCACCTTCTCCACCTGGATGATGCTACCTGGTAGCAGCACCTAGAGAAGTTCTGCTGTCCTCTTGTCTGCATCATGTTCCTGCTCTGAACACATTCCCAGGGGCACAAGCACAGCTTCTCCATGTCCTTGGCTCAGACAGAGAAGCACAGCCCTCAGCCATGTCCTCATCTCCCTGTCAGAAGAAGCAAGAGAGGCAGAAATGCACCCAAGAGACACCCTGTGACTCTGGTCCCTGCCAGCTCTCTCCAATCTGCCCTGCCCAAGGCACTTTTCCCTGTCACAGTCTGGCACATCTATTTCAAATGCGGAGGATTGCCACATATCACAGGGAACAAGAAACAGATTCCCACCGGGGAAGCGGGGCCCTGGAGCAGAGTGGCGTCAATGACATGCCCTTGAGGTTCAGAGAAGGAGGACACAACTGCTTGTTAATCCTGCTTCCCAGCTGGTGATTTCTAGGGATAACCTAGCCAGGGAATTCTAGGGAAAATGTTAAAAGAATTTCTAGTAATGCACTGTGAGAATAAAATCCCCATCGCTGCAGCTCACAAGGAGGCAATGCTGCTGGTTGCACAATAAACCATGTGAATCACTGGACACAGATCCAAGGATCAGGAAACAAGCAGCAAAATCTCCAGCAAAATCACCTCTTTCATTACTTGGTTTTAGGAACCCAGATGTGACTTTGCGTGGTGGCCCCAAGCCCACCTTTCTACCCCACTTTTTGTGAGTCCAGTATTTTCTCATGTTATTTTGTGTTTTTAATTATTCATGTTCACATGTTCACCCCTACCACATTTGCCCCCTTGCCCTTATCTTGGGGCCTCTCCCCAGCTTCCTGAGCCACCATGAGCCCTCAACCTGTTCTTGACCTCTCAGCATTGCAGTCTTGAGCTCTTCAGACTTTGCTTGTGACTTTGTGCTTCAGCACTTTTATTAACTCAGAGCTGCCTTGTCTTAGAGGACAGAAACCTGGAGGCAGAAGGCAAGGCCGCATGGTTGTAGCCCCAGAAGACAAGCACATGCTTCATGCCCAGCTAGATGCTACCTGGCACAGTTCTGCCACTGAGGGCCAAGAAGTGAATCAACAGGACAGTGCTACACCTTTACACAGGCAAGGAAAAGAGGTGAAGGTAAGTCACGAAATCAGAGCTGCATTACTCAGCATAATCAGTTTGTCATTGCAGCACAATCCACCACCTGAGTCACAGGAGTAGAATTCATTCCACTTAAATTTAGACCTCTAAAATGTAGAATCTTATGTCTGGCCACGCAGATTCAGCTTCCTTTACAGTCTGTGATTCATCTGACCTCTTTCACACACTATTGTTGATTGAATCACACTCTGGTTCTTCCTATTTTTCTGCATTGGCACCGAAGGGAGCTGACAGTGACTAGTTCAGCCAAAGGCAGACATCTCAACTCTACGTGCCAAAATAAGAGCAAAGGAATCCCACTCTGGGTATTATCATTTCTCCCTAATTGAAGGGCTTAAAACTTTCAAAGCAGAGGGACAATGACAGCTGAATTTGTGGCGGGGCTTTTCATGCCAACATTCAGAGACTCTTTCTTCCCTGCCAGCTCACTCAGTTTAATTCATGGGTATGTCCAGAAACAGGAACCCCTGGAGCACAACAAAAAAATGAGACAGGCTCTGTGATTTCTGTGAGCAACCAGTTCTTAATTATTTGACTAACACAAGCATTGTGCAGCAACCATATGCATTGAGCGATTTGTGGAAGTTTCTTTGTCACCTGTGTACAAACCTCCACAAGGGCCCAGGGTTTCTGCAGAGCTTTGGGTACAAGAGCACAATGCCAAACTGCAACTCTTCTCAGGGTGTTTGAGGAATTTATAATGGAACTGACCTTAAATGTAATTTGGGTCAGGAAGGATCAGAGTGCCTGGAAAGATGGGCTAATGCTCATCAAGTAGGAGGTGTATCATGGGCATGAGGCAAACCCTACCAAGTTCTGGAAAGGGCAGGAGCCTACTGGAAGCAGGACTGATGGGAAAACCACAGGAATGAAGGCTTCTGCACAGAAGGGACAAAATTACCCTGGGAGGAAGCTGCAAAGAAGCTCTCTGTGCCATGAAAATGGAAAAAAAATATCACTCACAAGCCCCTGGATGTTGAGTACCTGTGGAGATGTTGGCTCTCTCTTCACTAGGAAATAAGTCAAGTATGGTTAGAAATCCATCACATAGGGTTTTATAATTTCAGCTTCCCAGCCCCAGAAGTATTGCTAGGTGAGGACTCTGAGTCAGAGCAGAGCCTGGAGGGAAGGAAATGCCTTGGGCTGTGCCCAGGGGCTGCACTCAGACCCCACAGGGCTACAGCAGGACCAGGAGGATGGAACTGGGGAAGGAAGTCTTACAGCAAGGTCGGACAGCAGCTGTCTCCAGGAATGAATCCAGGAGCAGCATCCTCCTGGGATGGACCAGGAGGATCTTGCGTTGACTGACTGCCCTTCCTGAGTTCGGGAGGAAATTAATCTCCCACCGTGGGCTCCAGTTTATTTTTACATTGCAAGTTAGCCCAAAGGGAAAAAAAGAAAATCATAAAAAAAGTTCTATTCCGTAAAAGGAATCACAAATTTCACAGCGACCTAAGGAGATTAGTCAAATCCCTGTGACCGTCAGCAGTTTCACTTAGGTCAAAGCCTGGCATAACTCAATCTCTGTGAGAAGGGAGGAGTGGCCTGAACTGCCCAGCTCTGTAGGCTGGCCAGCCTCTCCAAGAGGGCCCTTCTGCAATATCTGAAGGGAAATATCCCTTTTGCAGTCCCACAGCAAACAGTCAGACTGACCCGGAGTGCAGACTGCAAAAGGGAGCGTTATCTCTTGCAGATACCACAGTGAGACCTTCCAAGCTGGGAAGCAGGAGGAGGACAAATTTCCCAGGCTGGAAGACATCAAAGGCTGTGTGAAACCTTCCGAAAATGCTCACCCTGAATTTCTCATGCATGGGTGGGCATATGGGATAACTCTCCATAGGGTCAGGGAAATGTAGAAAGCGGAGCAGTCGCATTCTGATTTGCCTCTTGCTCTGGGGGAGAAAATGAAGAGAATTTAGCTCAAAACCTAAAAATAAATATGCCACCCATAGGTTTGGCTTTGCACAAAAATTGGCCTGAGCTAGGTAACCTACGGCATTTTTTGGATGAATTCATTTCCATCCCCTGGCAAAAATGTCTGTGTTAATGGGCTTGAAGAAGCATCAGCCCTTCAAGCTGTGCCTCAGACTTCATCCAGAGGATCAGTAATGTGGTGCTGCTGCTGTGGTGCTGCTGCTGCAGCAATGCATTCAGTGAGCAGAGAGGTGCTGGAGAAATAAATTGAGAACAAACTTTTGGATTTGGAAATGTTAAAGACCAGGTCAGATGCATCTTTGAGTAACCTGATCGAGTGGAAGGTGTCCCTGCCCCTGACAGAGGGGTTTGAACAAGATGATCTTTAGGGACCCTTCCAGCTCAAATCATTCTATGCTTCTGTGATTTCTCTAAGTAGAAATAGGGCTTTCAGCTCATACTCCATGGCTTTAAAAAAAATCTGCCTCCTTTTCAGTGAGGAAGGGGCCTCTTGATAGAAACCCAACAGAAAGTCTCCTGCTCTGTTGTGAAAATACAGAATTTTCTTTACATGGTATCATGAAACCAAAAGGACTAGGAAGTTCCAGTGTTCTTTGTCCACTGCAAAGAGGCAGGAGACTTTTGCAACTGTTTCTCTCTCTGCTAAAGTTGTTGGTGCAGTTCTTAAATGAAATAACAATTTTTTGCAATTCTTAGCTCTCCTCCCAGACACACTCTCTCTTCGTGGCTTCTCCATCATTTAAACTCTTCCAGTAGTACCAGACCTGAAGTTTTCAAAATTACAAGTCAGTAACTAGAAAATCCTTACACTGATTTAGAAACTAAAAGATTAAAAATGAAACAGCAAGAGACACCCCAACTGCAGGGACTTTTGAGTTGTTTCTGGTCTTTGACTTTCTAAAACCAAGAGTGGGACAGTCCCGTTGCATTATTTTTCTGAGTACTATCACACCTGCTCTATCTGCTGCTTCTTTCCTGGTGTTGAGTTCTTTTCAGACCAGAAAGCATATTTCTGTCCTATGAATGTGCAGCATTTTGCACAAGGTGGTCTTCAGGCAGCATGCATCTTCTGGGCACAGGAAAAATGAAGGTGAATTGTTAGGATCAGGTGTTTTATGTACAAAATACATAATCCCAGAGTAAACATTTGAGAAGTGAAGACAGCAGCTGGGATAAGGAAGACAGACAGCCTTGTTGTCCATCACAGGTGGAAGCACTCTCACTCTTCAGTATTTGCTCCTGACCCAGTGAGAGCTTTCCAATGGGGGAAAAGGAACAATAAATAACAGAGAATCATAGACTTACAGAACAGTTTGTGTTGGAAGGAACCTTAAAGATCATCTCATTCCAACTCACTGCCATGGACAGGGACACCTTCCATTAGACCAGATTGCTCAGGGTCCCATCCAACTTGGCCTTGACCACTTCCAGGGATGGGGCAACCACATCATCATCATCACCATCATCATCATAATCAAAAATATTACTCATTGTCAACACATCAGAATATCCTCTGCTATTCCTCTAACATCAGGGTGACCAAAAACATGAGTTTGTATTAAATGGGTTCAGATTAGTCAGAGGTAACATGGCCCTTTGCTCCTGATGATTTCACCAACATGACATTTGTTCTCATGCCTTTCTTCAGCCTCCATCTCCCTCAAAAAACCTGGAAATGCAGTTTCCCTAACTGGAAACACACATTTCATAGTAACATTTTCTAGACCACTTTGCAAGAGGTAAAGTGAGATGAATTTTTTCAGCACAGCTTTTGTAGAAGCTCACAGTTCTTACCTGGCCCTTCCTGTCCGTACCCTCACATACACCTTCAGTAATCCCCAAGTCCTCTTGGCTTCATCTTTTTGTGGTGTTTGTTTCTTTGCCCTTCTTAAATAAACTATTGGCAGTTCCTATGGTAACCTGCCTCATTCTTTCTCTCTCCTTCCTAAAAGTCTCTTCCCATTTAACAGGCTTTTAAAAAGGGTCTATTTATACCTTCTTTTGTTATCCTGCCCCTGCTCCCTTGCAGTCAGACAAGGGCAGGCACGGAGCATGCACTACCCTGTGTTACTAATAATGGCCATCCATAAACACGAGAGCGAGCTGTGGGGATCAAAGCTGTGACCTTCATCGGGAGATGCTCTGCTTCTTCGAGCAAAAAGAAAGGAAACCTGAGACACGGCTGGCTCGGGAAGGAAGCACTGTTTGCAGGGGCCATCCCCACCCTCCCACTCTCCAGCAATGCACTGAGGGGCTGCAAGCCCCCCAAACCAGCCAGCGTGTGAAAAACAGCCTCGCTGTCTCTGCAGGCAGTTTCCACCTCCCCTCTTTCCTCAGTGTCAGACATTCATCTACATTACTGGTAATTGGATAAAGAGAAAAATATGAGCTGTGCTTCTTTTTGCTTCCTATTCCGTGAAAAGAAAGGCTCCCCTCCTCACTGTGCTTTTTAGTTTTAAATCTCAGGGCTATTACCATGCATCAAGTTTATTTCCTTAAGGTTCATCATATAATTTAAATGCAGATTACAACTTATCTTAACCCTTAGCTGAAGCAGTAGGTGGATTATTACGATGACAACTCATTGTTTCTCAGGCATTTCTCCTAATGAAAAACAAAGGGTCTGAAATAGTCCAAGTACAATTTGGTTCCTTTCTCCATTGAGAGGTTTCACTTGCACAGTCAGGCTGGTGCCAAAAACCACACGTTTTTTGGTCATCTTTAGGGTGTTCCAGGAAACATATTGTCAACAGATCTCAATTTTTCAGTAGGAAAAGCAAGTAGAAGAATGACTCTCCACTCCAGCCTTCCCCTTTTTTTCTCCACATGAAGACAGCTTTCAGGGCTTCTTTATTGATGAAGAATGACTCCAAACAGTTGTAAATCCCTTTTTTTTTTTTTCCTTGCTTTTGATCTCTCCTACCTGGCCAGCACAAGAAACTGTGATGCCCTTAAAGTGCCACTGCAGAAAGGGTTAAGGTTTATCAAACTACAGCCTCAATAAGCAGCTCGAAGAAGTGTTCTGTCCCCAGGGTAGGATCAGTGTATGAGAATTTGCTCAGATCATTTAATGTTTGTAACTTGATTTCCTGCCGGAAAGCTTTGGTGGGCGGAGTTTATGCTGAACCAGACAGAACTAGAGCTATTTCCTTCTCCAGATTGCTTGTGCATGTCCAGTCAAGCTCAACTGAATTAATAGCAACTGCCTTGTTTCCCCCACACACCCCTACCCATTCACCTTTTGCAGTGAAAATATGGGAAATGAGTGATAATCTTGATGTCAGGGCCTCAGGAGATGGGATGATCCCACAATCTTGGGCAAGTCACGTTCATTCTCTGCACCTCTGGTCCACTTCTTGTTAAATTCTGGAGAAAGGATGCTCTAATGACCCCGCTCCCGCCCTACTGATTTCCTACATGACCTTGGGAAAGTCACTTAACATTTGCCTGCCTCCACCTTCCGTGAAATGGAGAGGAAATCATCAGAAGGCTTCACTCATTCTGCTGCCACCACCAGTATTTAATCATGGCCCATGAGGACTGAAAGTATAATTCTTTCTCATTTAAGCTTAAAGACAAGTTGCTATTTTCTTCTGATCTGTGTTGGATCACCTGAAGTATTTCTGCAAGGAAAAACAGTCCTGTTACCCCCTACCACGCACCTAACTGAAAATTGATTCACTCATCCCCTGTCTTGGCTATCCCAGGAACCATGAGTTTCTTTCACATGCATCACTGAATGCAACCAAACCTCCTGGGAAAGGCCAGATCCTGCTCCAGGTGCTTGGTTTTTTACCAAAATTTTAGGTTTCATGGAAACAGTCTGAGCTAAACCCCACCAAAGATGTTTTCATCAGTACTGAAAACAGAGGTGTAAATGCAGGACCAGCCAAGTGGGATCCTACAGATCTCATAGGAGAACAAATGGCTGGGGCCATTTGAGAGATCTACCCCGTGCACAGCCTCGGGACTTTACTGGTTTAAATGGTGTCAGGTCAATTTATTTGAAGTTCAGTTGAAAATCCAGACAGTTCATTATTGAGGTGAAGGTGGGCAAGCCCCCTTCCCTCAATTTTCAACAGCAGCACCATTGGAAAATCCTCCCCAGAGAAAACAGCAACCACCCCAAACAAAAGAAATTAAGCACTCTGTTTTTTTTTTCTCTAACAGGATCAAAGAGGAAACTCCTTTGAGGCACAGAGAAATTTCTGAGTGCTGTTTCTCACCCTTTTCCAGTGGCTGTCTCCACACCAGCCTTTGAGCCCCAGTGCTGGATGCCTGGGGCAGCACCCTCTCCCCCCACCCAGATAGTATCCTGCCCTTAGGATGTGTCTACACTCCCAGGTGGAGCCCATTAAGCAGAATAGTCCGTTCCTTGGGCCTGGCTAAGTCTGGAGGCCTGGGCGTGAGACAGAAAGTAGGCACTGTTCCTTATCATACAAGAGAGATTATGCAAGAATGTCCTGTAATGAGGAAAAAAGGTACTTTGAATAGGTATGTGGGGTTGGCTGCAGGTAACTTCTGGCAACAGTAGTGCTCTTGCAGCAGGGACCAACCCTCGTTTCCAGTGCCAGATGAAGTGGGGCAACCAGCTGCCCCACATCAGCCTCCCTAAACCAAATGATCACTTCAGCTTCTATCAAAAAAAAGCACAAAATTTGAGTACAACATCAATGAAGGAACCATCACCAGGATCTAAAACTCAAAATCTTTATCTGCTACTGTTACTTCATCCTCCTTTCTGATTGCTGGCTCGCGTGCATGGGAATGCAACATGTATGGTTTCATTTTCCTAATTGTAATCATCCTGCAGACCACCTTCAGGCACACTGGGGACCACCAGTAGTGCACGGACCGCATGTGAAGAAGCCCTGCCCTGGGAGATCCATCCCGCCTTCCCTGATGTGGTTAAAATGCCATTCCAGATTGTGGTGCCTGCAAGGATTTAACGATGTTCTCAGCCCAGAGGAGAGCTCTGGACTATGCCCTGTGCCTGAGAAAGCAGGACTGAGCTTCAGCTGTGTAGGAGGGCAGCTGCAAGAAACCAGGATATCTGCAGCAGTGGTGGAGTTCCCTTTATAGCCTACTCCATCTTTTTCACATCCA
This sequence comes from Poecile atricapillus, assembly GCF_030490865.1. Classification (NCBI taxonomy): domain Eukaryota; kingdom Metazoa; phylum Chordata; class Aves; order Passeriformes; family Paridae; genus Poecile; species Poecile atricapillus. The sequence goes on along the minus strand of NC_081250.1, from coordinate 150,257,301 downwards.
AGTGCAACCTCAGAGTCTCTGGACCGAGCTCTTTCTGTTCTGAAGCCTTTGCTGGCGATTAATACCTGGGGAATCTGTGAAGTAGGCAAACAAGGTTTTGATGAGTGTGGGAAAAAGAAAGGTGTTACCATGTATGAGTAAACTTCAGTTTCACTCATGTGCTGAATTAGTCAGTGCCTTCAAGTGAATTCCAAGTGCTGGTCCAGCTATTAAATGACTTCTTGAAGAGCTAAGTGTTCCATTTTTAGCCTCTACTGGAGAAAAAGCTAAATTTAAAAATAATATTTGAACCAGAACTATTGCAAGGCTTTGGGGTTGCGTTTTTGTGGTGGGTTTTTTTTCGCATTTTTCAACTTTTGTATCTCTCCCAGAAAAAATAAAAAAAAAAATGTAACCAGTAGTCAACACACAGCAGTTTCTGGGACCTCTGCAAGCTGGAAAAATCCAGGTCACTTGTCATGCCCATGAATGTGATGTCTGAGTCAGGAAACCTCAGTGAGATGTTGCAGCCCCAGAGGAACATGATGTGATAGTTGCCTCACCAAAGGGCCAGAAGTAGCTGGTCTAGAGGATCAAGACACAAGCTCCAGTGGCTGAGAAATTCGGTGGAGGACTTGCTCAATTTGAACATTTAGTGGATGGGAACGAGGTATCAGTGCTGTAACATCAACACTGACATCTCAAGAATTCATGTTTCACTTCCTACCCTGGAGGAGTGGCTCCTCCTGCAACCTTTCCAACCCAGAGTTATCACTTTTCTGCTGCTTCCCCCTCTAACACAGCAGCTGTGAGAAGTGCTGTCTGCAGGTGGCAAAAAGCAGAGTAATTTTTTACATCAGTTCACTGTTAATGGTGTTGTGGCTTGAAGAAAGTTGAGTTTGATTGAAATGGAAATGACAGAAGGGGCAGGAAAGAAAAGATTACAGAACTTTAGACAAAGCAGGTGTATGGATTGCATTTCTATCCTTTCTGCAAACATGGAGGCTGTGTGGGCTAGATCCAGGAAAGTGTCCCAGCTGTAATACAAGCACTTTGACAAGCACATATTAAAACATAGCCAGGCTTTCCACTAACACTAAGGCAAACACAACCTGCTGGGATTAGCATCTGTGCAGAGGTTACAATCCTTCCACGTTGCTTTTCAGTGCATTAGGCTGAAAAACATGCTCAAGGATGCTCACGTGCATGGGAGATTGTCGATATTTGTGCTGAAAATCCATTCAAATTCAGAAATTAAAGCTAACATGAAGCCTTCTTGATCCTCTTAAGGCTGTGACCTGATTGTGGAAACATTTCTCTTTGCTTGTTTTTCTAAAATACAGAGAAGCAAGGCAGAGGCTTGACTGAAGATGGATTCAGTCTTGCCAGGAGGCCTGAAGGTGTTCCCCAGTTGCATTGCCCATCAATTTTTAATGCTTCCATTTCCCCTCCAGCTCACAATGGACAAAAGCTCCCCTAGTCAGGATATTCTCTGATTCTGTGGTGCCCAAGAGTGTCAGCCAAAACTGGTATGAATTTACACCCCCGGCCAAGAAGCAACACTCCCAGGCACAGCAACCCTTCAGCCTCACCCATGCAAGAGGGAACAAGCTGGGTTTGACAGCACTTCTGAGGGAATGTGGTGGAGCCTCATGCTGTTGGCCCTTTTTCTTCTGCCAGAGCTGTCAAGCTGAGGCTGTGCTCGAGCGCTACAGTTTGCCATGTGACATTTCAGATGGGAAGCAAAAGAACAGCTTTGCCAACCACCGCTCTCAGGTTCTCCACTAAATAAAAACCAGATTACTGACATTTGCTGTGTCTGAGAGAAAGGCAGGTCTGTCGTTTTTACAAACAATAAAGGGTGCAGAAAAACAAACGTATTCCCTCAGAGCCAAGCACAGTTCCCTTCATGCCTGGGAATCCCATGGAAGGGAAAGGCATCATGCTGTTCTAACAAGAAAAGATTTGACCAAAAATACCCAACCAAATTCAGCAACTGCGACACATTTCTTTGGATTTGTTTGTCTGTTTCAGTTCTCAGGTTTTTTGGCTTTTAAAGAAAGCAGTCACAGGCAGACTTCTCCATGGGTCCCACCATCACCAGTGTTAGCAGGGGGACCTCTGCCCTCCAGAGCTTTCCCTGGGCTTTGCCAGACTGATTTTAGCACCACCAAAAGTCACGCTCTGAGTTTCATTAAAAAAACGCTGATGTGAAAAACAGATAATTTTCTCACTTTGAAAAAGTAGCAGGGAGTCAGACAGCAGAACCTAAATGTCAACTGCAAGGGAAGTCACAGGTTTTTTTCTGTTCTCAGCAGACTTCTTTTCAAGGTGTGAATTTGCTGATGCCTAACCAAGGTTAAACTTATGCTGTGTTGAGAGGGAAAGGGGACGGAGAGAAGGAAAAACCGTTTCATCCAGTGGTGTGTTTCAAACTTGCAGACACCAAATGTCTTGAATATCCTTTGAAATCAATCAACAGATTCCAAAATTTTTATCCAAGGATCCATTTTATACATTTACACATATAACACTGTAGTTGCATAAGATTCATGGTGTTAAGAAACTTTGGTAAATTTTACTTATTTCCTTTACTCTTTTGAAACCATCATATGCCAAATCGCCCTTCTCAAGTCCTGCTGGAGGACTTGCTGTAGGTCCTAACAGGCTGGGATGTCAAGGTTGTGTTGTGCAACAGCCTGAAGCTGTGTCAGGGAAGGTTTAGGTTGGATATTAGGAAAAGGTTCTTCACTTAGAGGGTGGCTGAGCACTGGAATAGGATCTCCAGGGAAGTGGTCACAGCACGAAGCCTCACAGAGCTCAAGAAGCATTTGGACAGAACTCTCATGTGTGACTTTTGGGGTTGTCCTCTGCAGGGCCAGGAGTTGAACTCGATGATTCTTGTGGATCACTTCCAACTGAGGATATTCTATGATCTATGCTTCCAGGTCATCCCTTAACCACAGAGGAGGACTGCATACTTTGAACAATGTTATCAGAAGCATAAAGCACTCTCAGACCATTCTGGTTTAGAGGATACCGGTTTAGTGCCTTTCAGGGAAGAGGTAAAAATATCCTTAAAAAAAAATAACATCTGAGGATCTCCTGATATTCATCTCTATATGTTTGTGTCTACTGAGGAATCACCTCATCCCTCTGTGCCTGTGACCCCAAGCCCCCTATTATTCTTTTTCAGTTTTTGAAGCCCTTGGCTGCCTCTGCAGTGACTTCTGGTAAGAGAGACCTCGACAAGTTAGAAATAAATGAAAACTTGTGATGGTGTCAGGTGCTCTGCTCCTGTTCCTCTGAATTTATGGTGGTTCTTTACACCACAGATCTAGACATGAGTTGTAGACACAAAGGTTGACAACCTGAGGCAAGGGCCTTGGCTATAAAGTGACATCAGCTCCTGAATCCCAGCTTGAGTCTGTGACAGCTGGGTCACCCCTGTGCCTCACAGTACTCAGAACCACTAATGGGAGTTGTTAAATATATCCTGTATAGCCTCAGGAATGGGCAGCCTCCTCCCTTCATCGGTCAGGGGACTAAGGGCATCTCCTCCCAGAGGACAGGGGACACTGCTGCACTCAGCCCAGGCCTGTGTGGTCTCCCCTTGACTCTGCCCCCAGGCTCTTCTTTGTCATCTTTGTTTTCTCCTTCTTCTTCTTCTTTTCTTCTTCTTCTCCCTCTTCTTTCTCCTCTTCCTCTTTCTCATCACTTTTTTCTTCTTTATCTTCTTTCATCTTCCTCTTCCTTATTTCTTCTTTTCCTCCTCCTCTTCCTCATCATCATCATCTTTCTCCTTCCTCTTCTTCCTCCTCCTCTTCCTCCTCATCATCTTCATGTTCTTTTTCTTAGAATCATAGAATATTTTGTGTTGGAAGCAACCTTAAGGGTCATCCTGTTCCAACCCACAGCCGTGGGCAAGGACACCTTCCACTATCCCAGATTGCTCCAAGCCTCATCCAACCTGGTCTTGAACACTTCCAGGGATGGGGCAGCCACAGCGTCTCTGGGCAACCTGTGCTAATGCGTCACTACCCCCACAGAGATTTTTCCTAATATCCCATCTAAACCTGTCCTCTGCAGTTTAAAGCAATTCTTGCTTCTCCTGTCACTCCACACTTTTGTCCAAAATCCCTCTCCAGCTCTCTTGGAGATCCTTTAGGCATTGGAAAGGGCTCTAACTTTTCTGCGAAGCTTTCTCTTCTGCAGGCTGAACCGCCCCAGCTCTCCCAGCCCAGTCCGGTTTCCACAGCCGAGGTGCTCCAGTGCTGCCGCTCGCTCCATTTCTTTCTCGTTCCTTTCCCCCCCTTCCCTCACACTCCCCTCACCCCTTGGCCCCGCCCACTCCCACAGGCCCCGCCCCTTTCCCGGCCACGCCCATGCAACCCAGAGGCCACGCCCCCTCGGCCGGCTGTTACCTCCTCATTGGCTGCTGCAGGCGCCACGTGACGCGGCGGCGGCGCGCGCGGGGGCGGGGCCGGGTGCGCGGGCGCGCTCGGGGCGGCGGCGGCGGCGGCTGCATGTGCGGGCGGGGGGCGGCGAACGGGGCCGGGCGGGCGGCGAGCGGAGCCGGGCGCGGGGCGAGCGCAGCTCAGAGGAGCCGAGCCGAGCGGAGCCGGCACGCAGGTCAGTGTGCGGGCGCGGAGGCGGGAGGGCGAAGGGAAGCGGCGACGGTGGCGGTGGCCGCACGTGGGTCCGCCCGCGCAACAATGCGGGCGGGAGGGGTCCGTGCGCCGCCGGCTGCGGGGCCACCGCGGCGTGCGGAGGAGGCTGCGCGATGCGATGTCTGCCCGGAGCGGGGTGATGGCTCCGCTGTAGCCATCCTCGGGCTGTGGTGGGGGGGCAGCAGCGTGCGTGGCCCCCCCCGACCCCCAGCGAGGCGTTTCACCTTCAGATTGAACCCAAAGTTAAGGGAGGGGAGTTACAGCCCCGGTGTGCGGGCATCACGCACGGTGCTTCCTCCCCGCCGTAGCCCCGCTGGGAGCCCACGCGCGATGCCGCAGTCCCCCACCCCATGGTGCGGACACGGAGCATCCCGGCGGAGCCCATGCCGCCGCGCTCCGTGGGTGGGACCTGGCGTGGGCACTGTCAGGGCTCCACAGGGCCTCTCCACCCCCGTCCGGGGCTGGACGCAGCGATCGGTGTCACAAGGGGCCCAAGGGGGAAGCACCGTGTTCCAGGCTGTCCGGTCTCGCCATCCCTAAGGATGTTTCCCTCTTCGTCAAGCGAATGAGGCTAACCTGCGTCGGTAGCTGCGGCAGGGATGGCCTCTCCTGGGTCGTGTTTGGAGCAGGCTGCCGAGGGAAGTGGTGGAATTACCATCTCTGGAAGTGTTCAGAAAACGTGGCTATGGCACATGGTGACATGGTTCAGTGGTGAACATGGTGGTGGTGCATTCATTAATGGTTGCACTTGGTGATCTTGGAGGTCTTTTCCAACCTGGATGAATCCGTATTTGAGCCTGTCTCGTTAGGCTAACAAGCCGTTCCTAGCCTTGCTATGGCGTGGGGGCTTGGCAATGCCGGTAGCTCCCATTCCCTGGGCAGGCAGGTCACATAGTAGGAGGACAGCCCGTGCCATGCCTTTCTCTGCCGTAGGTAAAGTGGATTTTTGCATGCGCCTGGAATTACTAATCCAAGCAATTAGCTGGAATCTGTCAAGTTTGTGCTGCTGCCAGTTTCTCCAGTTCATTTGGTTACAGCTTCATCTTTCTGGTCAAAGAACTCAAATGTAAACGGGCAACCGAGTGCCTGGAGCTGCTGGGTTGGGTTTATGTACGTCTTTCTGGCCAAAGGACGATCAGCAAAAACACTGAGCCTTAATGAAGTTGTATGTTTATTGGCAGCAGTGGAAAAAGAGTAATGTGGATAAATGGGGCTAGTGGCTTGTTTGTATACAAAATGTCGTGAATCTCCCTACCAGGTTGTGAGCTGGATTTAAACTCCACTGTTATAAGAATCACTCCTTTTTTTTTTTTTTTTTTTTTTGTCACATCATTTCTGATAGTGGATGTTTAAAATTCTGCAAGTGGATTTAAAGCTGAGGGCCTTGTGGGCTCACCAATGTTCTGCACCAGTATTAACAGTTTGTTGTCAGTTGGCTTCAGAGTTAACCACCCAGATGCTGGCTGGCAGGGGCTGATGCAGCACAATCCCCTGACCCAGCCACTTTCTGGGGATCTCAGATGCCAGAAAATTTGACAGCTGGGCAAGTGAAGAGACTTTTAACCTCTGGTAAGTGCTCCAACCTGAAATTTGTTCCTTTTGGGAATATTAAAACTTTAACTTTGGTTAACTTGTGTCAAAGGTGTGTGCCTTTGACATGATGAGACATCACCCTGTTGGCTCTGCTTAGGGAGAGGGCTGCTTGCAGAAGCAAAAAGCTTTTGTTACAGCTATTTTATTTTTATGTGTGCCTTGATAGCTCAAAGGCTTCCAGTCAAGGCAATCCTGGGTGAGACACATCTGCTGTGATTGGCCTGTTAAGTGCATTTCTTTGATTTGACAGCAGAAGTGCCCAGAGAAACATCAAAAACCCCAACATTAAGGCATGTTTCCAGCTTCATCATCCCTTGCAAGCCATGGAAATCAGTGGCTTGAAATCCAGCAGCACTTGATGTTAAAATAGTGAACAGTAAACATCGTCTCCTATCAATAACTTTAATTATGGTTTGGGTTTTGTCTTAAATAGACACACATTGTCATAGGGAATCAAAGTTTAGCATCCAGATGTGCTCAGTGGGGTGGTAGCGTCTTTGGACAGGGTGTAACACGCTTTTATAGCTTAAATTAAAATAAAAAAGGGGTTTAGCAGCGTAGCATGCTGTTGTGTAAGAAAACTGCCAACTTTTGGGCTGAGACTGCGTGGTTTCTGGGCATCGTGTGCTGTGGCATGTTGGCGGGTGGTGTTCCCAGGCAGCTTTGGATGGGGAGAGCAAGTTTTACCACTCTACAGCTGAACCCTGATGGGGATTTTCAACCATAAAACAAAGTGCAGAGGAGGCTTTTTCTGTGCCACAGATAGCCAAACTGAAAGCAAAAATAAACACCTGTGAAAGCTGGGGTTTTTTGGTCATTGACAGAAAAGGAAAGTGCTGGTCTAGGGGCGGGTGTGAAGTCCAGTGTTCATTACGTTCCTAATCTGGAAAATACAGACTGTGGCACGTGGCAGCAGCCTGCATGGCTAATTTTACATCTTGTCCTTTTCCCTTTCTGATTTAACCCAAAATTAAGGAAAGGAAGCAGCACCCATTGGCCTATTAAATGTTCATTTTTGCCAAGTTACACCACTTTGCGAACACGAGACACAACCGGATTCCTGTGGCAAGGAGCCCTTAAAATTTCAACAGCTCTACCTATAAATATAGTCACCGTGAAAGGCAATCCGGCTTTAAAAGAAAAAAAAAAAGCAACCATGCTCTTTTTTTAGTCCCACTGTATCTGCTTGACTTTAGTGCCATGCGATGCATCTCCAGCCGGGCGGTGAAGCCGAGGCGGTGTGGAACATTCAGTCTCCTGATTCCTCTTGCTAATTTATGTGAAGAATGGGTGCAAGCAGAGAAAAAAAAAATTTGTTTTAGTTCTCCTGAAGATTTCTGGGGATGGGACAGTGGGGCTGGATCTCTGCAGCCACATCATGGCCTTTTGCAGAGGGATCTTTGGTGATTGCTTGGTCCTGGTGAGCTCCCAGGAGCTGCTGCTCTGCAGGGCAGTGTGGGATGGAGCCTGAAGCATCCCTTGGCTCTAAAGCAATGTCCCAGGTGAAAATTAAAGGGAAGAAAGAAGCTGGCTGCCACCTCACCCCAGAGGTGTCTGGGCTCACCCACTGCTCTCTGACGCAACCACAGCAGCTCGGGGAGCTTGGGGGCTGGTTTTGGACATGCCCAGGGTTGCCCAGGGACAGGCTGGCCTCGGGAGTGGGTACAGCGTGTTCTGGGCACTCCTCCAGGCCAATGGGACCCCCCACCAGCCCCAGATGATGCAGTGGGGTGATGGCCACTGGCACATCCTGGTGGAGAAGACAGCACTGCCTGCAGGGCTGGGATTTAGGTGGAGAAGCTCCAAGGGAGGGTGGTTTTGCAGCTTAGTGATGCTTTTCAGCGTGCCCTGTTTGCATGGCAGAAATCCACCTTTGTGGCCAGAGCAGCTGGGTCACCTTGCAGTGCCAAAACCTGCTGGGTATGGTTGGGATGGGGCACGGGCTGGGAAGCATGTGGGAGTGGGGAGGGAATGCTCAGAGCAGGGAATTGCTGCGTGTGCACTTGGGTGAAGTGCTGAGCCCGGGCTGTGCGGGAGCTGCAGACAGAACCCACACGTGACCGTCTGAATTTCAGATGATTGCTGGACCACTTTGCCAACAGCCTCTCGCAGCTCATCAGCTGCAATATCACTTCTTCTTTTCTCCTTTTTTTTTCATTTCCTTTCCCCTTCCCCACCCTGCCTGATTTCTAAGCCGAAGCAGGAGGGATGAATACAGCACCAAGGGTGGCTGCAGCTGCGCGGGGTTTGTATCCAAATGGTTTCCTGGAAGGCAAGTTTTTTTGTTGTTTTTCAATCTTAAAAATATTTTTACAGTGCGTGTCTCGTATCGGGGCTGTTTGGATGTCAGGTTTAGTTTCCCATGACATGGAGTGATTAGAGGAGGGAGGGGAAGGAGGAGCTGGGTGCTGTTTTATGTGCAGATCTCTCTGCAGCAGTATCGTTGCCTATTGATGGTAAATGTGTTTCCTCTCATCTCTGTGATAGTTCTCGGAGATTTCCTCTTTTACGTCACTGCAGTTAATAAGATGTTTAACTTGTGAGCTGGGGGCGATGTGCTGCGTTATCATGTTGCAAGGAACAGGGGGGATGACGAAGTCCCGCACAGACTTGTGCTGGGAAGATCATATCAATGCTGGGGAGAACAGCTGGGTTTGGAGTCAAACCATTGCCTTTCACCCTTAATGAACCTGACCTGGCTGCATCGCATTTTTTTTATCGTGACAATTATTACTTTCCTTCTAATACTGAGAGACGCAACTCAGTCCTCTCTGCTGCATTGCTGGAGTCAAGGGTGCACCTTGATTTTTTTTAAGCAGATTGTATCTGCCTGGCTAGATTTTTCCTCTTTTTTCCTCTTTTTTGGGGGACCACTGAAGCATTTCATGAGAGCACCTGATGGCTTTTTGTGGTGATGCTGCAAGCGCAGTAACTGCAGATCCAGAGCCCTCTCCAGGAAAGTCCTTGTCTGTGTGTTTTGTGTGTCACCGGTTTATTATAGAGTTAAGAAAGTGTTGCTGTTGTACATGCCTTGACCAGGAATAGCCTCCTTCCTGCCACAGTTCGCAAGGCGAGCTCATGGAGGGCAGGCAAGTTGGTCAATAAACGGTCTAAGCGGCGCCCTAGGGAGTTCTGAACCAAAATGGGAACACTTGTGTCCTTCAGCTCCTCCTTCCTTGCCAAGTTGATTTCTTCCCCCAGCTCCTTCTCCAGCTTGCCACTCAAACCCTCTTCATTCTGCTGTGTTTTTCCACAAATGTTTTTCATGTGTGACAGCAGGGAGAAGAAAGCCACAAGTGCTGCAGGGGGCTGATGCCTATCAGGCCAACCCTTGCCTGTGGCTTTGGGGGCCCTTTCACTTTGGTGACTTGGTGGCTGCAGGTGGGTTCACATCTGGCAGTTGTTGGGCTTGGAGTTGTCTCTGTCTGCCACCAGACCCAACCCAGTCACCTGCACCTATTCCAAGGCTCCCAGCTCATTTTGAGCTGGGTTTGAGTCAGGTGGGGTGGCCATGGTATGCCTCTGGTGTGGAGGAGAGAAGGGCTCCGTAGCCTTATCAGGTAAATGGAGACATGGAGGGTTTGCAGGAGGAACAACCACAGCTCTGGTGGTGGCATTTTCCAGCCTTTCATCAGGACCTGTTGCTCACAGGCCTGATGACATTTAGCTGCTGACTTGCTGTCACTGATTTTGCTCAATAACCCTTTTCTTTTTAACACTAAAATGCTGCTTAAGAAACAACATGCCACCAACATGTTCTGATGTTGATTTGGTTTTTGGGAGGCTCACAGCCTCCCAGTTCTGCTTTTGCTCTGGGGAAGAAACAACATGGTTGAGTGCAATTTTCAGCCCTCATGGGAACAGGGTCTTAAAAGATAACCCTACCACATCCCAGCTCACACCCTCACTGCTGGATGTGGGAGTCAATTTTTCTCACTCCTGCCATGCACAACAGCCCCTCTCTGTGCTTTTGCTGCGAGCTGGGAAAGGGGGAATTTTGGGTGCAACTCCAGGCAGTGCTGGCTCGGCACATGTCCCCAAGTGTCCCAGCTGGGCGGCTGCCCGGGGCCCCCTTCATGCAAACGGGGTCAGCAGCTGGGAAATAGCAGAGCAAAGTGCCTCCCTGGTAATTCCCAGCTGCCGTTAAAGCGGCTTTAAAATAAATTCCCTCAAAGAGCAATTCCAAGTATTTGAGGGTTTGAACTTTTCTGGAGAAGGGTTTGGGAGCTGCCGGCTACCGCACTGCACCCTGGCACGCTGAGGAAAGGCGCCAGGGCAATTGCCCTGATTATCTTAACATCTAAAAAACACTTTTTTGATGTCTAGATGATGTTTATTTATTAGCTGCATGTGCAACACAACTGTTGGAAATGAGGCACTGCTGGAGGCAGAGTTGGGCTAAACTGGGAAGATGGGTGGCTGAGCAGTGTCCTGGGCTGGAGGCAATGCCCAAGGCTCAGTGACCCTCACTGTGCCATCCTACCTGGCCACCAGTGCTTACCCAGGGGGGCAGCACAGCCGGGTGCTCCTCGCTGCACATTCCATGGCCAGCTCTGCTTGGTAACACGGGCACAACAGAAAACAAACTTTGCAGCAAGCTTTGCTCTCCCAGAGCCCCTGAAGGTTGCTTAAAAAAAAAAAACAAAACAAAAAACTTCAGAGCAATGTGGTCTTTCTTTTTCTCATGCTCATGAAAATTCTCATACCAAACCAGTAACCTCCACTGCCCCCAGTTCATTATTTTTTAAGGTGGCGTTAGGGGGCATTTAAGGGAAGGCTTGTCCCAGCCTCTGTGTCCCCTCCTCTCCTACATCCTGTCACGGCAAATTACAGCTTCATTCATGCTTGTGTGACAGGCACTAAAAGGGGGAGGTTTGGTCAACAAACTGGAAAGTTGGTCTCATCCCTGAAAGGCTCTGGATGTCCCTGTGCTGGTGCTCCCCAGGGTGATGCGTTACTGCATCCCGGCTGGTGCAACTTTTTGGTCACGGGAATGTCCCCGTGAAGCTGAGTACCCCAAGCTGGGGACAGCCAAGCTCTTCCCTGCAGACACAGTGCTGGGCTCTTGCCCAAGTCCCCTCTCCAGGGCCCTGGCACCAGTGCAAGTGCAGCCAGGCTGAAGGCTGGTGATTAAATCCATGATCCAGGTCACTCCTGCCCCTCTCAGTGCCCCAAAAAATAAGGATGCTGATAGAAAACTACATCTAGTTGGGGATATCACACCTCTCTGAGTGGTTCAGTGTGTGTGGGGGTGAACTGAGCTAATTTGGGTTAAAACCACCCTAGAAAAAACACTGCAGCTGGGGGTTCTTCCCCACATACCCTTCATTGCCATGGCTAAGCTGCTCTCAGCTCAAGTCGATTTCGTTCATGGGCTGACCTTTACTCTGACAGCTTCTTACTGAACTTTCTATCTATCATATATGTAATTTTTAATTTTTTTTTTTTTTTCTGTGTGAACGTGACAGAGCTGTCTTCTGAGGTGGCAGAAAACACAGCTCTCCCCTTAAGGACAGGCAGGTAAACCTACACATGGTACAGGGAGGTTTGCTGTGGATGGGACAACACTGGGTACAGTCCCAGCCCAAAGTCACATCTACTGGACCACACACTTAGCTCTTTTTTTTTCTTTTTTTTTTCTTTTTTTTTTCCCCTCCCAAGCTAATCCCTCCAGCCCCTTAGGCTTTTTTGTTGTTGTTGTTGTTGTTGTTGCTCCTCTCTGAATTCCTTCTAATTTGCAGGCTCACTGCCAGCATCCAACGCACTATAAAAAGGGGACTTGTTCTTCAAGCTTCCCTCTGGTACAGAGCGTTTGCACAAATAGCAACACGCTTGACAAGTAGGTCTGATTCCCCCTGCTATTACCAAAATGCTCGTAGGGTGCTCAGGGAGTAGAGCTGCTGTCTCAAGACAAGCCAAGCTGAATTTCACACAGGGCCCTGAGCCCAATTCCCAGCCGGTGTTTAAACTCCTGTCAGCTGGAAAAACGGGGTTGTGTGTTTTTATTTTCCTTCCTGTGTAGCTTCCCTCTCCCTCCGAGAGCGAGTGGATGCATCCCTGCGTATCCCACCTGCACAGGTGGGATGTGGGCTGTGGCTGCAGACCCATGTCCTGCTAAGGCAGCCCCAGGGCAACCACCAGTTTTTGGCTGGTCTCTCCCCTCCCTCCCCACCCTCACAAGCAGCCGTGACACAAACCCCTTGCCAGCTTCCTTCTTAAAACTAATGAGCTGTTTGACCCTGGCAAGTCCTCTGGGAAAGCTGTTGCCAGAGCCTTGCTGCTCGCACGGATACAAACTGCTCTTGTTTCCAGTTTAAATTTATTTGTGGATGACTCGTACCCATTTGGCCTTGTTCTTCTTGTACCCGCAGTGGCTTTTAGCTTGGATGGCTCCTTTCCCTGCTCTGGTATTTATCCTCTGGCAGGCTTTACCAAGTGCCATGGGTCTGCCAACCTAAATAACCCCAGAGCTTCTGGTGGAGCATCGCTGGAGGGGGTGTAAGGGCATCTAGGCTTCCTCATTCCTGCAGTGGAGACAGCCTCAGTGACTTAATTTGCAGCTCACCCATTGAAAAGGAAAATCCACCGTGCCTCCTTTTGGCATCCTCATTGGGGATGGTCTGCAGAAGGACAACCCTGACCATCCTCACCACTGACAAAGGCTCTTCGATTTGAAACCATTATCTAATTTCATTAGCACACTTCTCTTTTGGAATGCAAATGCCATTTTGGCAGAAGATGAGCTTTTTTTTCCTAGTGCAGCCTTCAGTAGCACCTTTCCCTCTCCTTTCTGGTAGTGCCAGGGCTCGTGTTGCTGCCTGTGCTAATCTCAGCCCTGGTGTTGTGGAGCAGACATTTCCCATGCACAGCTGTGCCAGGCACTTTGCTCAAAGGCTGAAGTGGATTTGAAATGTGAAAGTTCACCAGGTCAAAATACACACGTGGCTCCTTACCACTGGTCTGCTTTTGGACGTGTTGAACCATCTAGGATGTTATGGCAAGAGCTGCAAGGTGTTTGCTTTCTGCCCAGGATGATAATTTTTCACCACACCTTTACTGGCATCTTTGCCATGGGTTTTGCCTTTTATGTGCTTTCTTTGGGAGCTCTGTGCTTATTCCTGGTGATGCTGAGATGCTGGCTTATCCATCCCAGTTTAGACCCCTGCCTTCTTCTTGGCAGGTAGAACTTGACTGGTACCTTTGATGGAAGGAAGAATGCTTCGGGTGCCATCACTCACCAGCTCCTTATTTCCTCCAAGTTTCCCTTTAGTTAAGAACCTCTTTTTTTCTTTTTTCATTCTGCCTAATCTAAACTGCACCAGCATGTGTCCATTTGAGGCAGGATTTTATATTCCCCTGCAGTGTCCTTCCATCATTCTGTGCCCTCGTTAAACCACGCGTAAATTGGCATCATTGAGGAGGAGCTGGCCTCTGCGGTTATTAGCAGGATTATTCTCATCTCCTGGTTTCCAGTGAAGCTGCTGGGCTGGTGTAACACAATTCCTACTAATGCTCATCTCCACTGTCAGGGAGAGCGATGCTGATGGGGCACTGAGCACCAGCAGCAGATACCAGGAGGAAACCAGCAGACCCCTTCACATCTTTCCACATTAAGTGATTTTTTACCCCCAGCTCCTCTCCTTCAGGCCGTGGTTGTTTAGCACATCATATTGGGCATGAACTTCCCCTCCTGAATCTTTTCTGAGCAGCCTGTGGGCTCCTTCACAGCTGCAGCTCCAGCACGGGAATGCATCACATCCTGCGCTCATCGCTGGGTTTGCTTTGTGCATCGTGTTTTCTCACTGCCTAAATCAGCATCCACAGCCTCCAGCACTCAGAGTGGGTACAGCTGGGCATTTTCTGCCTGCAGTTGATCTTCCTTGTTCCTCACTCCCTGATTATTTGATTTCTCACTGTATTTAAAGGAGAGGTCAGTGTGTTTTGCAACCTTCTCCTATTACTAATTTCTTAGAAACGAAGGGGAAGGAGCCACAAGCAATAAAGAGCCTGAGGTTTGAGGACTCGCTGTTTATTTGTCAAAGTTAGAAATGCAGTGACTCAAGAGGACGAGAGAAAATCCTCAATGCAGATGTACCTCATTTAAGTTTAGGCTTGTGTAGGTCATATTTGGGCGTTGTGGATTTCCTCCCACTACAGTTTTAGATGGAGCTGTTATCACTGCCATTACTGCAAATAACATCTTGGTTTTGCCTTCTGTACCTCGTTTTTGCACCCCCCCAGCCTGACCTTCCTGCACCATGCCCATGTGATGCCGGGGGAGCAGTGGTGCCCATCTCAGTGGCATTAGGGCACCCCATGCAGTGGGATTGGATTGCACATGGCTGATGGCAAGTGGGTGAAAATAAACCAGTACTAAGGGTGCAAATGTTGCCAAGGAGGCTGGGACTGGCCATCAGCTGTCGGGAAGAGGGGATAAGGAGCAGCAAGGGTGGCTTGGATTCCAAAGACAAAGATGCTCAGAAGCCCTAAAGGGACAAAAATAGGTGTCTGGGTCATTCAAGAGGGTTTGAGGACCGCTTAAGATCTTTTCCCCTCGGAAGCAGCAATTACCAGATGAAAGGGAATGTCTTCAAGCTGGCATTTTGGAGCATCTGGTTTGTGTTTGGCACATTTACTGGGGAAAGCAGGGAAGGCTGGAAGGCTGCTGGGTGGGTCAGCGGCTGGGCGAGGCAGAGGTTGTCCTTCACAAGATGAGTCTGGTTGCTTATGAAATGCATTTTGACACCAGGAGTATTCCCACATCTCTCCTCCTTTTTGGACTGCATTGTCAATAACTTTCCAAAGCATTAATGCTGGGCACGAGCTGGATTTCTGCTTGTGGGAGGTTAAGGGGTGTCCCCACATGAAGTGGGGAATAAGGGGATGCACAAGTGGTTTTCTTTTTAGGTTTCGCCCTTCCTTGCTACAGAGGAGGCATTGGCATGTAATTACCGCCAGCTTTAATCCAGCCAGACCAACTGCCTTTCTGGCAAACCCAAATACAATAGGAGCCAAAGGTTATTGCATGCCCTAAATAAAACCATTACAGCCCTGGGGCCTCACCCAAGCCCAGACCACAAATCATCCAGGACTGGCTCCATTCAGTTTTTCTGAGTCTGGAAGATCTGTATTGATGGCAATGACCCATAACATTTTTTTTCATTTTACTTTTTTTTTTTTTTTCCCATACTTTCCCCCTGCACACTCACAACCACTGCACACTCACAACCACTGTGGCACCTGCCAGGAGCAGCACATCTGGCCAGCCTTAGTGAGCTTTCCAGGGATGCACTTGGTTCAGTCTTTTGCTAAAATCATTAGTGGCTTTAATTGAAAGCAGAGATAGATGAAAGCACGTCACACAGACACACCATGGCGTGCATGGCTCAGCCCAGCACGTGGCTGTGACCAGAGTCCTCTCAACCTGCTGCCAGACACAGCCCAATGTTCTGCTCATCCATGGGATGCACTGAGATTTCAGGCACATAAGGACCCTTGTGGCCTGGAGTAGCCACCAGTTACTGTTCCAAACTGGAGTAACTTTACTCTGAAACCTAAGGGATTTTGCTCTCTATCCCTGAGCAAATACAGCCCAAAGAGATGCAAATGCATGACCTCACCCAGATCTCAAGAGATAAATATTGCATCTCAATGAGCACACCCCTATCTTTTGCCTCAGTCTGAGACTCTCTGAGTCCATCCTGATGCAGGGACTAGCCAGGCCAGGGAGGAAGTGTATGGTGGGAAAGGCTTTCTCCTCACCTCCCAGTTTATTTATTGGTGTCTCATGTTTTGGAGCACGATGGACACTGGTCCTGCTTCCATGCAGGGCTGCTCTGGCTCCTGGCATCCCCACAGAGCTTCTGGCAGGGAAAAATTACATTTCACAACCCGTCTTTCCAGGCTCCCACAAGACTACTGGAGGGAGAGGAATGTGCTGAGGAAAATATCCCAACTGCTGTTAAAAGGCACAGCTTTCCCTGCCCCTTTCTGGGATGGCCATTCCTTCACTGAACCAGACAGTCTGCTCCAGCTGGCAGCACCCAATGGAGCCAGCACTGTGTCACCTCCCCATATCACCCTGGGGTGTCTTTGCCCTCCTGGCCTCCCCTTCATGTGCAAATAATTGAAATTGTGATAAGCAGGCTCTTTTATGGAGAAATTCTGCTTTTCCCTCGAAGTGCTCCTGGGACAGAGCTCAGTCACTTTATATCTGGGCAATAAATCTCCAGGCTCTCCAGGGCACACCCACCACACAAGGCAGTAATGGGCCTGCCAGATGCTGTTCTGTCTGGGTGAAGAGCTTGACAGCCAGTGCAGCATCTGTTAATCATTTGCCAGGAGAGCCCAGGCAGTGAGGGAGTCTCAAGTTAAATCCCAGTTGGCCAATCCTTTTGAATCACAGTGAAGGTTTCTGGGCTACCTGGAGCTGAAACAACCTATGAGCTGCAGCAGCCTCTGATCCTGGTCTGAGAGATGCATCCCACACATCTCAGGAGGAAGGTGAGAAATCTTTCTCCTTGGTCCTTCTTCTTCTAAGAGGGATAAAATCTTCGCCAGGCCAAGGCTGAGGTAGCACTTTTCCTTGATCCCACTCATCTACTTTTGCTTCAAAATCCTGTGAGCATCAGATGAGAAGTGGCAGTGAAAAGCTTCGGGGAAGCTTGAAGTGGTTTGGTGTTGAGTCATCTCCTGGGTGATGGCATATGGACAAGGCTGAAAGCAGGGATGGCTTTCTCTGATGAGTCTTCTTTCAATATTCTACAATCCCAGTCGACACATTTTGCCTCCAGAAAGTAGAACACCTCCAGGTTCTCTGCAGAAGATCTTGTTGCATCTGGGGACAATCTGTTGCACTTGTTCTGATTTCTCTCCCAGGCTAATTACAAGCCTCTTGGACTCTCTCAGGTGGCTTTGGCAAGTGCTCTGCTTTTCTGCTGCTGGTGCCGGGGAGCCCTGGCCACAGCCATCAGGTCTTTCCCCAACTATTAGAAAGCAGTTACGCTCCTTGTGTGTCTTTTCATTGCCGGAAGCTGGTAAGTGGATGGATCCTACACAAATAAACTTCTCAAGGGCAGAGAGTCAAAATATCCCTGGGCTTGTTTGGTGGGAAAAGGTTAACCAGCATGAAGTCTATGAATTGCTGCTGACCCGACTGTTGACAAAATACAGTGTTATTAATTGAACTTGCAGGCAAACTGCCTGGGGATGTTTAGAAGGAACTTGTCCATCGCCAGGGCCGAGATCTCCCTGGGAGAAGATCTGTCTGGGCTCTTTGGAGATGCGCCTAGGCCTTGGCCATGGCTCTGGTTTGGGGTTTTGTTGTTGAGGATGTGTCAGTCTCAGTCTCCCACACTGGCCATGGGGCCACACAGATTCACCAGCAGCAGAGCTGTAGCAGTGAAGGACACGAGGAGCCTGTCAAGAAGCCTGGGACCAGGTGACTGAAATGGTCTCCTGATCTACTGGAAGATTATTTGCTTTTTTCATTGCTTGCTCATTTCAGGACTAAATATTGTTGGGCTGGACAACATTTGAAGTTCCTTTCCAACCCAAGCCATTCTGTGATTTTTGTGATGACTCTAATGAGGCTCCTGGGTCCCTAAATTCAGGTGTCTGCTCTCAAGCTGAATCCTACACCTGGACAGGAGCAGAAGCTTCATGATGAAGGTGAAATTCCAAAGTGTGACCTGTACTGTTCCCAGTGTGGTCCTAAATCCCAGCAGCTGTTCAGTGCTGCATTGACACTGATGACACTCACTGTCACCCTACCCTCAGCCCAGTGGCTTATTTTTGACTGTGGCAAGGCAGCGGTCAGTGCATGTCCCTGGTGCCATCTCAGCCTTTCAGCCACCATCATGGCAGCTCCAGAGCCAGCTGCTCCTCCCGTGGCTGGCAAGTTCCTTCACAGCATCTCATGGCCCTGCATGACAAACAGCTTGCTTCTCTAGGCCTGGGAGTGAGCAGAACACCCGTGCTGGCACCAGCCCAAGACAGAAGCTTTGGGAATCCTCCTCGACAGCATGACAGCAAATGCTCCTCTCCAGCAGGGCCAGTGCTGGGAGGCTCCCAGCAGCAAAGCCCGTCCCGGTGCAGGAAGAACTTGCCTTGGGCTGTGAGGTTTTCTGCACCTGCATGACTGAATGTGCTGGAAAACACCTTCCATGAGTGCCAGAGTGGTGGAATTCCAACTGCCAGCAGATAAACATGCCAGTGCCTGTCCTGCCATGCTTTGAGGAGGGGGTGGCACCTAGTGGAGGTGGGCAAAGGGGCTATGCCTTTTCCTCAGTTTCTCTAAAAAGCTGGTTGCCTCCTAGGTGAGGTCAGCCACATCCAGGTGGAGCCTCATACAGGTTAACTGAGCTCCTCAAGAGTGGCCACGTGCCTTGTAGCCCACAGGTGAAGCCACCACTCTGGGATGCTCAGCCTTGTCTAATTCAAGTTGGGCCATGCAAAAAATACCTAGAAGAGCCAAAGGGAACAAGATCCATCTGCCTGTTCTTCTTGCTCAGCTTCTGGACGTGGTCTTGCCCAGGCTGAAGTGGCCCCAGGGATGAAATGGTCCATCCAGGCTGGAGTTCAGAGCAGCTTGACCGTTCCCTGAGAGCAGCTGTGGCAAGCAGCCCACGTTTCACAAGTGGGGTTTTCCCATCAGGCTCTCCAGCTGCTATAAATAACAGGAAATGTTTTGTCATTTTCTACTCCAGAGAAGGTCAGGAGCTGGATTCTGTGGTCTTTGGAGCTTTAATAAGGTTGGAGATTTATGCAGTGTACCCAAAACTCCCCTGAGACAGCTTGCCTGAGGATGTTTGGCTCCTTGGCTCTAGGAGAAGTCCTGAATGCCAGCCTTTGACAAAGTTACCTTAGCCACCCTTTATGAGCTGTCAGGTCCTGCTAAATCCTTAATGTGCTCTTCATCTCCAGGCCAGATGCTAACCCTTGGATTGCTGCCGAACCAGCTCACGAGAGGTTTGAATCATCCTCTATCAGTGGTAGGAAAAGCTTCCACCATGGATCCCCAGGATGGATGGATCTAGAGACCAGCCACTGAGCTCGTGAGCTTGCTGAGAACTCACCTTCACAGAATTAAAGAACATGCCCTTGTGAGACCCCACCTGGAGAACTGTGCCCAGGCCTGGGGTTCTCAGCACAAGAAAGACATGGACCTGTCAGACCTGGCCCAGAGGAGGCCACAAAAATTATCAGAGGGCTGGAGCACCTCCTCCTGTTTGTGTTTGCAGCAGGATGGAAACCGAGCAAACTGAGTGGGAAGATCCATCTGGGGGTTTCTCAGACATCTAGACAGCTTTTCTGGGTCCTGGAGAGCCCCAAGCTCAGGTCTGTGCTGCCTGTCACCCCAGCAGCCACGCAGGGAGGAGGCAGAGCCCTGTTTGCCGCCTCTCCCATTTCCCCAGCAGATGTAGGAATGCTTTGATGTCCACTTCCCCAGCCCCAGTGCCCAGCACCAGGATTAACCACCAGTCAGATGCCTTCATTGACTCCAAATAAATCTTCTAAACTCAGACAAGTACTACAAGAGGGGTCCCAGCATTCCCCTCTTGCAGAATGAGGGTTAAAAGTAGTTTTTTCCCCTTGCACCTGCCCCTCTGAAGCCAAGGCTGTGTTTTATTTTGAAAGCCCAAGTTTCTTGGTGGTTGGCTCCTCTCCTGGGGCATATAGGCCAGGGATAAATAGAAAAATTGCCCATCTCAGTGGTACAAAGAAAGTGGACAGTATGGAAAATGCTCACATGGGTTGGAAGAAACTCTTCCCCCCCCCCTCCCCCCCAGTTTCTTTTTCCTGTAGCCAAGACAGAAATGCAGCTCTAGGGATGATTCTTCAAAAAAAATACTGAATTTTTCTCCTTTTTGCATGTTTATTAGAGTGTTTTATTTGTCTAGAAGTGGTTTTTGGGTCAAAGTTATCATGCCCTGTGCAGATCTCTGAAGCCTGGGTCAGTCCCACTTAAATGGTTTCAGCGAGGCTGAATTATTTTTTGTTAAAGCCCATGTGTTTACATTTCATAAGCTTATTTTAAAACACATATGTATACAAGAGCAGGCTTATTTATATGGCAAATTGGCCTGCTGTGTCCTTACCTGACTTAAGTGTTAAGGAAGCAGCCTTTTTTTAACTTTCTACAGGCACAGTTTAAAATAAAATACTGGTTTGCTCTGCGCCAGTGAATATGCCCAAGAGAGGAGGTCAGGACAAGGTCTTGTTTTCCAACTGTAAAATGTTATTTTGCTTATTTACAGAGCTTCCTCTCACCAGCCATCATTTTAGGTTAATATGTTAATGACAGCTATAGGTAAAAAAAAATCATGTATGTTCCCCAGAGTCTTGGCAAGCCAAAATCCCAAAGTAGCCAGGCTTCCCTGTGAAACAGCTTTTGGGAACTTTCCATCAGTAAAGCAGGATTTGCTGGGTGACCCATTCTACTCAGGTTCTTGGCAAGATTTCTGATTTTGAGTACCCCAAGAAATACTTGAGAAAAGCCTTTGTGGAGGGATCTTGGCATTTCCTACTAGCCCTGGAGGAAGGATTTCATTCTTGATTTTAATCCTCTGAACTGGTAATGCACCAGTCAGGCTGCAGGAAGGTGAGGATCACTTTTGGTGGTGCAGTTCAGTGATGGAGTGTGAGGAGATGTGTGTGGACCTTAAAGCAGGATGAGGAGGGTGAGGAGAGCCCCAGGGAACTACAAATTTACACAAAAGCAAAGGGAAGCTTTGACTGTGGGACACAAAATTAATCTTTCCCAAGGGCTGAGAAGCCCACATGTGTTTCTATGCCTGTGCTTGGAGAACTTTTTCTGCTTCTGTCAATCTTCCACATGGGGCTGGTGGATATGGACATGAAGTCCATAGCAGGTAATGAGACAAATGTTGACATTTACACCTAGGAGAGAGCTGGAGCAGACTCAGAGTGAGGGATGGTTTTCCATCCAGAGAAGCTGTAAACCAAAGCCCTGACCACTGCTGGTTATTTAAAGACTCCAGCAGCACTTCCTGACATGGGAAGGTGCTTGGCCCACGTTCAGCCTGGGCGACTGCTCTCTGCAAAGCCAAATAAACAGCAGCCACTTGAACTTTCCACCTTGCGGGCTCAGCCAGATGCCTCATCCTGGGCCATGACCGGGCACCATGCCTCGGATGGGCTTTGTGGATGAGCCTCTTTGGTGGATCCAGAGTGATTACCACATTTTGGGGTTGAGGGAGCATTTACTGTCTCTGAAGGACCCTAGTGAAAGAGTTTGTGGAGCTGAGAGAGAGTGTTTGGGAAGGGAGATCTGTGTCTCCATGCAGCTCCATGTCCTTCAGTGACCTTGGGCAGGGCAAAGGGAGGAAATTATATCCTTTAACTCCAGAAGTGTGCTTTAGATGCTACATCTCCTCAGAGGAGCACAGTTCAAGTAGCCAGGACCAGGAATCTCAGCCATCAATCAAGGCATGGCAGTAATGCGTGACTGCAGTGACGATGTGATCTGCAGGATGTCCATGAGGGTGCCAAGGCATCAGTGGTGAGATGCCCATAGCGATGGTTCACCCCTTGGGGAGGTTGGAGGTGGTCCCTTCCAACCTCAGCCCTCCTGTGACAGTCCATGTGAGATGTCAGACAGTCCTCTGTAGGTATTTTGTTGCTTTTATTGAGTTGTAGTCAACATGATGCATGTCCTTCCCCACTTCTGACCCTTCCCCAGCGAGCTCAGATGTTTCAGCAACTCACATGAACCCTGCAGTGGATGCTCCTCACATTCAGCTCCTCAGCCTGGGAACTTTTGCAAGATTTGGCAGCAGGACTGTTGCAGGAGTGTTCCACACAGGACCCAGAAATATTGCTGTCAGTGCAGCGTCGGCCGGCCTGGCCGCAGGGTCAGGTCCCTCCGAAATCAGACTGTTGATGAACAAGCTTGAGCGCATTCAAATGTTTCGTCTGATTTTCTTGGACTGCAGAGTTTCCAAGGGAGCCAAAATGCTGGCTGCTCCTCTTGTTGACTCTGCAGACCAGAAATACAGCTGGGTTCAGTGGAATAAGGAAGCTCACAATTCTTGTACTGGTGCAGCAGAGAGGGGGAAAAGCTCACTTTGGAAAAACTCAAATGTCTAGAGATAAAAATAAGTCCAAGGTGGTGCTCTCTGCCAGTGATAAGCATCAGGGATGATTGCTCAGGTAGCCCTAGGACCAAAATTCTTGCTTGATGTCCCTCTGAATTTCTGGCAAAGAAGCAAATCCAGGGGTATTTCACTTGATCAGGTTCAAAAAGTGTCCACACAGGGTTTGGGGAGTGCAGAGAGAAGCTGTGTCAGCATTGAGTTGGGATGAGAGCACAGGAGACTTAAGGCAGGAGGAGAGCATCACTTTAAACTGCAAATGAACCCTGAAATGACAAAAAACTTGAAGCAAGCCCACATTTTGGGTCAGCCTGGCTGTGAATCAGCTTTAGAAAACGAAAGACGAAACTTTCTGATTTCAGTTTGAGTTATGAACTTACAAACTCTCATTTATCTGGTTGAATGGATGTGAGCCAGAGACATTTTTTGAGGTTAGTGGATGGGACAGCTTCCTGAAAATGAACTCATTGAAAAAGGCGTGGTTTGGAGACTAAGTTAGTCTCAAA
The DNA here is from genome assembly GCF_030490865.1 of Poecile atricapillus. Lineage (NCBI taxonomy): Eukaryota > Metazoa > Chordata > Aves > Passeriformes > Paridae > Poecile > Poecile atricapillus. The sequence goes on along the minus strand of NC_081250.1, from coordinate 150,234,438 downwards.
TTCTCGTATTGTGCAAGGCTGGGTTAATGTGACATGGAGATACTTTCTGTGCATCCCAGAGCTGCTCTTGAGCATCCTCCATCCATTTAGTGCTCTCTGCTAAAATGTACAGGCATTATAAATCACTTCCAAAAATGGAAATTAAAAAAAAAAAAAACAAAAACAAATCAAATTTTAGACCCATCTGAATGACAGCAAATGTGCAGAAAGCTTTTGCAGAGGACAGCCATGTAACCTTACTCCATTCCCCCAAGATAACAAGGACAGAGTGGCAGTAAACTGTGGACAAGTGGGGCAGCCCATGGTCCAGCTTTGTGATTTCATGGCCCAGAGATGGGGGTCAGAATAGGAGTGTCTCACATGTTGGTGGTTTTTGTCAGCAAATCAGAACAAGGCTATTTCCCTCCCTGTTTCCCTTTAAAACACTGATTTATTTTTATCGTTGCTTTAAGAATGGCTGTGTATTCCCCACAGCTGTCTTCAGGCATTACAAAAATCAGAATATCTGCCTGAAGCTAGGCATAAAAATGCAGCAGAGGCATCATGCAGGCAGCTGGGCTAAAATTTGTATCGTCTAAAGTTAGGGGAGATTTCATGGAGCTGTTGTTTGTTTTATTGAAGTGGACAGGTCGAAGATCAGGGTTTTATCACTCCCTGGCATCAGAGGATGCACTACTGGTCCTGGATGCTGTGAATCTTCCTCGTCCTTGATGCTGTGGCTGCAATCTGAAAGGGTGGCTGGGATGTGCTCCTGGTGAGGAGTTGGGGATGTTGTCACCAGCTTTAGTGATGCCACAATGATGCTCCTGCCTGCAGCTGTGCTGGAGAAATGGGTGAGCTCAGAGTTGATCCTTAGTGTTAACTAAAAGCTCCTATTCCTACACTGTGCCAGTCTTCTGGGAGCAGATTTGGGGCGGGTGTTCCTCTGTGCCTGAGTTAGGTGATGGGTGCACCCCTGCAGATGCAGATCACCACAGTCCTGCCAGCTTGCGAGGGTCTGAGCTATATGGGAGAGGTTGGTTGGCATTTCCAAACCTTGTGGGGGAAGTCCCTTGCTGAGGTCCCCACAATCTTACAGGTGCCACTATCTGGTGGAGCTTGAGGGAAGTCCCTCTGCTGCGTTTCTTGTAAATGCCAGTCCAGGACGTGCTAATGACAGCAGAGAGGATGTGCTCCATCTGCCTGACGAATGACACTTACAGGAGATCTGGAAACAGGATGGGGATGTTTTATCGACCAGCTGATAAAAGAAAATGCCAGAGAAATTCCCATGTGGGAACGCACAGCAGAGTTTCACCCCATGTCTCGGCATTGAATTACAGTGCTCATTTAGCAACCCTTGGCTGCCTGTCCCAGTGCTGCCCACAGTGTCCTGCCAGTACAGCTGCCTGTTTGTAGAGAGATGAGCTGGGAACGGATCAAGCTGAAAATAAACTTTTTTATTTACTTTTTAATTCCCCCAAGTCAAGATCAACTCCATGGTGCCTTTGCCAAGATGGCCTCGTGCTGGTAGAACTGAGCCAAACCAGCACCTGCTGGCTTTGCACTGGAGCTGATGAGCCCCCTGTCCTGTGGCTGGAGGGGACATCTTCAGTGTCCCTTGTCTCTGCTCCCTCTGTCCCACTGTGGTCCAGACCATGCCAGGCTGGTTTTGCTGTTGGTTTTCACGTGCAATGCCAAATTTAAATTATTTGTGAAGTAGCAAAACAACTTTTGCACTGGCTGCTAGAGTACTCCGTACACATCTGTGCCTGTACGGTTTTTCTTCTAGGATAGTTGGTATATTAATAGGAATGCCCTCATTTTGCCTTTCCTCTGTACCAAAGGAGTTTACAATGGGGGAATTAATTGAGCCTTAAGTCAGTACTGGGAGACTTCTGCGAAGTCTCCATAGATATTCGTCAATGTTTTGTTTTCTGTTTGCAGCAGCCTGGCTCTTTAGGAAGTAGCATGAAAAAGAGATGGAGAAAAACCCTCCCAAGATACACCCATGGCCAACAGAATAGGGAATGTCTGTCTGCCTCCTCCCCAGGCTGAAACCCTCTTATGTGCCCCTGGGAGCAGAGGGACAGGGACCACTCTGGATGGATCTCAAAGGCTATATTAAACCCAAACAGCTTGTTACTGGTCTTACTTTTTCATTCACCTCCTTTCCCTTTTTCCCTGCTGAGAGGCAGAGCATGTGCGTGTACATCCCCAGAAACATTTACTATCATCAGTCGGCTTCATCATAAATGATGAATTTGGTCTTGCAGCTTTCTTTACCCAGGGAAGCTCATTTGCTTTCAGCTTGATTAGAGCCTGCTCCGGCGCAGCAAGGGTGGCTGGGAAATGCCACCCACGCCGGGGTGTCAAAATGCCTCAGAAACCATCCGGGAGCCAGGGAGCCAAGCAGAGCCGGGAAACCAAGCGGAGCCGGAGCAGCTTGCGTGTCTCCAGGCCATTAAAGCTCACCCCTGGGGCTGGGGAGGATGTGCAGAGCACAGATGAAACACTGCATCCTGCCTGTCCCATCCCTGCTGGATCCGGCCGTAGGAGCTGAGGAAGTTTTCCTGCTTAGCCAGGGTGGGGAGGCTTCACATCTCAGCCTTTATTTAATTTTCAGGTGATAAAAGCGTCGCTTCCTTGCCTGGCGCGTCAGAGCAGCCAGCACCTTCAAACTCTCCCCTTTCTCCAGGGAATTTGCATTTCCCTAAAGGCAGCACCAGATTAATGCAAAAATGTAGATGAAAGAAAGTCAAAGGCAAAGCATGCTCATGAGTAAGCTTTCCTGGGCGCTTCCTGAATAGTCAGATGCTCTCCTTCCACCCTTTTGGCATTTTGGGGAGAAGTGATGCTTGACTACAGGTTCCTCCAGCCCCAAATACACTTGGTGATGATGACTTCACCTCCACATTGTCCCAAGAGTGGCATCAATCTGGAAAGGTGCTTTGAGGTTGCAACATCCCGCTGTTGGATTTGCTTTTCCTGGGTCACCATTCCATGGGATGTGACATCCCCTCTTGTGGTGTTCAGGTGATGTTTCCACTCTAGACAGAATGGATTTCTTCCTCATCTTGCCATTCCCCTGAGGATCCATCTCCTTCGGTGATCTCCGAAATCACCTGGGTGCGGTCCATCAAAGCCAGCTGGCTGTGCTGCATGACCTTCTCCTTGCTTTCCCTCACAGGATGGGAAGAGCACCAAGTATCATCATCCCTCAGTGGCTCTGACACAAGCTTTTTGCTCATGCAAATCATTGCAATTTCCCTTCCTGAGATATCAGGGAGTTTACTGGCTTTTACAAAGCCACTGCTGGAAATCCTTCCTGTGAATGACAGGAACAGGATTGGATGACTGTTCATCTTCTGTATCGAAAGACAGTTCATTTAAGTTCAAGAAGCGCCAGGATCTGTATAGTTTGCCATCTTTTTTTAGCTGGTTTCGCCTCCAACAGTGGCTGGGAGCAGCCTTGGCATGCCAGAGCATCTCTGTGTGACAAGTGAGGATGTGATTTAAAATGTACTCATCTGGGGCTGCAGCAGCTGCTCTCTGCTTCTAGTGTGCAGTCCAGAAAGGAGCAGTCTTGATGGTAATTGGGGAGCCCATTTTTGCGGTCCAAGACCATGTCCCAAGCTGCAGCATTGTAGAGCTCCAGCCCAAAGGATTTTTCACCCCATTTACCTAAGTCTCAGAGCATCCTCTTCCAGCAAGGCTTTTTTAATTCCTTGGTTAAACTTGAATCCAGTTTGAACCCCACTTGATGAAGAGGCAAGTGGGAAGCTGGGTGGGGGCTGATGTGGAGAACCCAGGGGAAGGATCATGGTGACACCCAACCACCCTGGCCATCAGGCACTCAGAGAATCATGCAATGGTTTGGGATGGAAAGGACCTTTAAAGATTATCTAGTTTCAGCCGTGCTGCCATGGGCAGGAACACACCTTCCATTGCAACCAGGTTCCTCAAGGCCTCATCCAGCCTGGCCTTGAACACTTCCAGGGACGGAGCAGCCACAGCTTCTGGGGACAGTTTACTTCAGTGTGTCACCACTACCATCATAACAAATTTCCTCCTAATGTTCAAGATGAACCAGCCTTCTTGCAGTTTAAAGCTGTTGCTTTTTGTACTGTCACTACAGGCCTGTGTAAAAGTCTTTTTCCATCTTCTTTTTTCAACCTCCCTTTAATACATTGAAAACCTGCTATGAGGTCTCCCTGGCCACCAATTCCTGAGCTGTAGAAAGAGCCACAGCCACATCCTCACCTTTTCATGCCTATCTGAGCCCAGCTGCAAGGTGCATTTCCAAGGGGCTTTGAGTTCTGTAGCTGGAAAAGTTCTAAAGTTGGGAAAAGTTCTGTAGTTGGGAAAAGGCCTCAAGTTGCACCAGGGGAGGTTCAGGCTGGAGATCAGGAAGAGTTTCTTCACTGAAGGAGTGACTCAGCACTGGAATGGGCTACTCAGGGAAGTGGTGCAAACCATCCCTAAAGTGTTCAAAAATGGGTAGACACGGTACTCAGGAATATGTTTTGGTGGGCAGGATGGTACTTGGTAGAAGGATGGGCTTGATGAGCTTGGAGAGCCTTTCCAACCTGAATGATTCTACAATTCTGTGATTCTGGTTTGCAGACCCTGAGCAGTCTGAGCTTTGCACTGGCTTAATCTCCTTCCTCCAAAGTGGTGCTTGATCCTCCCTCCTTCTTCCAGTTTAGTCCCCCATCTCCCATGTGGACAAGGTGCAAATCAAGCTGAAGACATGAGGCAGTGCTTTACACACGAGGCAGGCTTTGCAGAGCAAGTGGAGACATTTATGTCCCTGCAGCAAGAACATCTGTGACTTTCAGCATTTCGTGCCCTTTGATCTTTTATTTGAAAGAAAACCACCTTTGTTGGCTCTGCGAGCTCCCACGGGTGGGGGACAGCTCTTGGCACAGCTCTGGGGTTTTGCGCAAGGGCGGCAGAACCAAAGGTTTTTGTCCCTGTTCCTGAGGATGGCTGGGTCCAGGAGGGTAGGAGAGGGTGCAGGGGAGCAAGAGAGGGTGCAGGATCAGGCCATGCTGTAGCCATGCATCCAAACCTTGCAGCTTGGAAGTACCCGCCTTTGTCCCTAGAGCTTTGTGGACACGTTGCTTTTGCAGAGCACTTGTCCTGTGGCACCCATGGAGCTCTGCTGTGGCTTTTTGCAGGAGCTAAGGAGTTTTCTAGAAGAGGGTTTTAGGGGAAATCATCTCTGCAGGACCTGGGCTTAATGGGAGGAGCCAGGAGCATGACATGCTGGGGTGTCTTGATAATATTGCCAGACCTTGCCACATCCCACCTAGGAGCAGCCTATTTTCCCATCTCCCTTCACTTGCTCCATGGCTTTTAATTATCCCGGCTAACACTCAGTGGTGTTTCCCCCAGGATCTCTGTATTGTTGATAGTCCTGAGGGGTCACCTCTCACCTACATGCAGCATCTCTGTCCCATGCTGCTGGAAAAGGGACATCCCTGGAGGGGCTATTTCAAGGAGCATCTTCTGCTGTTAAAGTGACAATGGCCATAGCTAGGGAGGATAAGGAGGATACAACCCAGGGGTTGTCTCCTGTCCCCATGGGCTTGGTGGCTGCCTTCAGAGGTGCTTTGGTGTCCACCACAAAAAGGAGAGGGCTGGTAGTGCTGCCACCTCTCATCAGACTGTCATGATATGTGTGACCCTGTCTCCATGGAGTGAAATATGTAAACTAAATAATGCAGAGCAAGAACGAGATGGTTTGGGAGGACAATCCAAGGCAGCACAGGGTCTGGATAGTGGAGGAAGCTCAGAGACCCATAAACACCTTCTAAACCTGGTGCCATTGACTTGGAAGAGATGCCGTTCTCCAGAGCTTGGCTTCTCTGGGCAATCCTGACCATAGCTTGATGCCACCAGAGGTCTTTCCATGGGACACATCAGAGGCAGAGCATGTTCTGTCCTGTGACATCCCCAGCATGTCACAGAGCACTATTTCAACATTATCTGCAGGTCAAAATCCACCCTTTGGGTAGATTTGAGTCCCCTGGAGCCCCCTTCATCATCAGCAACTTCCATCAAAGCCGCCGCAGCCTGTCTGGGTTGGGGGTTGTGCAAGAGGCACCAGTGACGCAGACAGAGCTCTGGTGGCCTTGGGTCAGGGCTGCTGGTGGCTTGACAAGGTAAAACCAGGTAATGTAGGGACAATTTCCCATCAGGATCCCACCACCGAGGAGGGACATGGCAAATAGCAAAGGTCTGGTGGCACAGGCTCACGCTCAAACTGACCTTAAAGGGGAGGTCATGGCAGCTCCTCCCTGCCCTTCCCAGGAGTGTGCTGCTGTTTCTCATGTTTCCCCCCAAAAAAACTGCACCATTCTGCACCCCCACCCCCAAACTTTGCCACCTGCCACAAGTATTAAATTAGCTCAAAATACTTTGAGAAACCACAAGAAAAAAGCTGCACCAGAGTTTCAGGGTGGGAGAGACACGTGGCAGTGGCACTTGTTGGGGAGGACTACTGGGTCAGTGTGCCCCCAGTGTGTGTTTTGGGGTGAGGATGCTACATTTGGATTCTTTTCTTTACAAAGATACTGTTGGACAAGGCTTGAAGCCTGGAAATGCCCAATCACACACAAAATTGCTTTTTTTTCCTGATACTTCTGGCCAAAAGAAATCCCTGGAGGATGTGGGGAGCTGGCCCCCAGTATTTGGGGTGCCTGACTTCCCTGTGCATCGGGCACCAGAGCGTGGGGACCATCCGTCCCCAAACAACCCAGCCTTTCACCCCTCCCCAGAAAAGCCCTCTAGGGCACACCCTCTGCAGATTTGGGAGGCAGCCAGCCCCAAGCCTGTTATTACTTTTCCCTTTGGAGTTGGCCTCTCTTCCTCCCCCCTTTCTGGTTTTTTTCCTCCTTTCCCTTCAAATCCAAGCCAGGAAAAGCCTCTGACGTTGGCACCACGGCTGCAAGCTCCTTGTGGCTGCTGGGGGAAGGCAGTGGAGGGGATATCCCCGACCATAAAACCAGGATCTTGCTGTGAGCAGGGCCACCGGTGGCTGCCTGTGAGTTGTCCACTGCTGGGGACAGGGAGGGAGGGATGGATGGGGGACTGTGTTCAGCTTGGGGGGGTTCCTTTTCCTCACAGTGTGGAAGTTTTTGTGCCTTTTTGTGGTTTTTATGATCCTCTGATGGCTGAATCTCTTCTGATACCAGCAGGAATTAGATTAAAAAGCTGTCCATGGAGACGTCAAATTCGAGTTGCTTGGGGAGGGAATGCATGTGAAGGGAAAAGCAGAAATTCCAGCTAAAGAGCTGTTGAAGGGGTGCTTAAAGCATCATGTTTCCTCCAGGGCATTGTCCCATGAGCTCTGGAGAGGAGAGGCAGCCCTGACACTTTTGGCATCAAAGGAATCCCAGTGTGGGCACAGGGTCCATGTCCAGGGGTTGTGAGTCTGGGTGAGAGGGAAAAACAACTCCCAAAGGACCTTTGTAGACACTTTCCACAGTGCCTCAGCCTCTCTTCAAAGACAAAAGGTGCACATACAAGATAAGAAAGGGTTGATCATGTTACCAGTGCCTCTGGTGCATTCCCCAGCTTGCTCAGTACTGGGAGGACTGTGCTTTTTTTTTTATCTGGCTGGCTGGCTTGCTGCCTCAGCTTCCCATTCCTCTCTCTTTTCTGGTGTCCTGAGTCCCTCCTGCTTGCAAATGTCCATGCCAACATCATGTCGGTGTCTTTCCCTGCTCTCTAAATATTACTAAACTCCTTAAGTCCAACTGGAGCTGTAAAATCAAGGGCTGCACAGCTCTCTTTGGTGAAATTTTGTGTTAGGTGGTATTTACTGCACACCAAAAAAGAGGTGGGGAAAGATGCATGACCTGGTTTATCTTGCAGGTGTGTTTTCATGGGCTGCCAAGAGCCTCCCGTCGCTCTCCCTCTGCACCTGTACATTTTTAATTCTCCTTGTCACGTTTTGCTCAGAAAACATCACATGCAGCGAGAGAAACAACCTAAAAAATAACCCCACGATGCTTCCCTGGCAGATGGTGCCAGGCACTGCTTCACTCCTGGCAGCAGGTACCCCACATCCACCACAGTACCCAGCATGGCTTTTCCAGGACATCCCATCTGCTTTGTCCAGCTCTGCACCTGGAGCAGGACGTGCCAGTGGCTGCTTACACCTCTCCCCACAGATGCCGGCTCCTGCCGGGTGTTTTGTTTCCGTCGCTCTCCTCCTGGACCTTTCCTGTTTCCTTCCGTGCGGATGCAACTGGAGGAAATCTCAGCACATTGGCTGTGTCCCAGCTGCAGCCACAGGCTGAGGACACAGGAGCAGGACTGTGGCTCTCTGTGTCGTGGGACCTGTCCTTCCCGGCAGTGATGGCGATGGTGGCAGTGGTGATGCTGTTAGTGCTGGTGGAAGTGGTGGTGCTTCTCATGCTGGTGGAACATGGTGGTGGCAGTGCTAGTGTTGCTCATAGTGGTGGCAGTGGTGACATTGGTGGCAATGATTGGAATGGTGGCAGTGGTGGTGGTGCTGCTGATGTCTGTGGTAGTGGTGACATGGTGTTGGTGGCAGTGGTGCTGCTTATGCTGCTGGCAGTGGTAGTGATGCCAGTGGCACTCCTCCTACTGATAGCAGTGGTGACACTGGTGGAAGTGGCAGTGCTCATGGCAGTGGTCATTGTGCTGGTTGTGGGTGGCAATGGTGTCAGTGGTGGTGCTGCTGATTCTGGTTACAGTGATGATGGTGGCAGTGGTGACACTGGTGGCAATGGTGTCAGTGGTGGTGCTGGTGGCACTGGTGATGCTGGTGGTGTTGCTCATGCTGGTGGCAACGGTGACAGTGGTGGTACCACTGGTACAGATCTCGTGTGTAGTGAGCCTCACAGACCTGCTCCCCGTGGTCACTCATGTCAGTGCCAACGGATGCATGCAGAAACTTCTGCATGGGGATAACTGGAAATACTCAGAAACTTGGAGTCAGTTTTTGGGGTGATGGAAGTGCGTGTTGGGAGCAGGGAGAGCAGGACTTCATCAGCCTTAAGGGGAAAGAGCTGGTCAGTGTCTTGCTACGTGAGCTGAAAGCAGGAGAGAGGTCAAGAAAGCATGACACAGCTGGATGTTTTGTTGGATTTCTCTGAAGGTGAACTTTGAACAGGAGATGTGCTCACTCCAAGATTGCTATATTTATATACGGGTGACATACACATTGTTTGGGTGAGTAAGAGCCTTTGTTCCGAGTCCCACTGCTAAAGCCCATGTGGAGCGACACTTTGGCTCTGCAGAGTTTCCTTTTCCTTCTCTTGGGGATGTGCTGTGTTTAGGAAAACTTGACTCCACCATCTGTGTCCCACTAGCCGGGTACCAGCAGCACAGCTGGCGGGTCAAGCATCTGCTCACCGCTCCAACCAAGCTCTTGCATTCACTGGGTAAAGAAGATCTGACCTTTATTTTTTATCAAGTTGCTGTGAGGAAAATCAGCCTCATGCCTCTGTTGGAGGCTCAGTCCCTGGACATCTGGGATGAGGCCAAGACATTTCTAATGGTCTTGCCACACTGCAGAGGAATATTTTGGAGAGCCCTGTGATCTCCTCAGCTTTGGAGGTGTAAGACAAGGAGACGATGGCTCAGGGGTCCCCATCCCCTAGAGCAGCATCATTCACTCTCTCTTGCCACACTGTTTTGTGTTCATGTGGGATCCTCAGTGGGCTTTTGGCTGCAAAATTCTTGTGTAAGAATCAGAAATTTTCACAGTCAAGGTGAAAAGAAAATCACAGAATCATTAAAGTTGGAAAAGATCTCTGAGGTCAGTTGTTAACCTAGCACTGCCATGTCCACCACTAAACCATGCGCCACGTCCATGTCTCTTCTGAACACTTGCAGGGATACTGATTCTGCCACTTCCCTGGGCAGCTTGCTCCAGTGTCTGAGCACCCTTTTAGTGAAGAAATTTTTCCTTATACCCAATCTAAAACTCCCCTGGCACAACTTGAGGCTGTTTCATCTTGTCCTGTTGCTTCGTTGCGTGGAAGAAGAGACCGGCCCCCACGTGGCTACAGGCTCCTTTCATTGGGCTTCCCCAAGATGGGTTTGAGCCTGACAGGCCAGTGCTGCATTTCTGAGCATCCTCATCCAGGGTTTGTTCACTGTGTCCTCACATGCTTCCTCTAGATCCCCCGGAGTGCTCAAATCAGAAGGATTTATATTCCACTTGGCAGGTTATTAATACTAGCTGAAATTCCCTTTTCCACATTGTTCTGCCATGCTTAATATGGAGATCAGCCTTGCAGCCTGAAACGCCGGGGATGATTTGTGATTGAATATCCATTAGGGATTTACGGGCTTCGGGGCTGAATTGCTGGGACATGCGATTGCCAAAATACTTGAAACGCTTCCACTGGAGAGGAGACCTTGTGGGAAAGGAGCACTCGCTGTTCCCGTAGGCAGGCGGTTCCCACTGAGCCTCCGTTACTGGCAGCAAGCACACCCAAGCCAATAAAAAATTGTCCGGGATCCGGAGCGCCGATGGAGCATGAACTCAGATGATGACAGGGGGCAGCGCAGGCATTGGTGCTGGCAGCAGCTGCCAGTCCCATGGGGTTGCTCAGTGGGTGGGATTTAATCCAGGACATGGGTAAACATGGGCACAGTTCGTTTTAATGTCCCTGGCAGCCGGTTAGAACAAGGTATGAGGTTGTTTGGAGGGAGAAAAGTAGTTTTTTAATGCTTTCCCTTGTGCACTTCTGGTGCTGGTGCGTCAAATCAGATCGATCATCAGGATCAGATCAAATCATTAGGATAGATGGCATTAAACACACTGGAAGCCTGCAGAGCAAAGGCATAAGAAGTAAAAGCAAAAGTCCTTTGCTTCAGAGAAACTGGGCTTTCAAGGTGATGTTTTGGGGCAATTCCTATTTCACATCAGCTCTTCCCTTTATGCAAGCAACTGTGGCTGCCCATCTCTTGCACCTCCTATCCCTTTGGAGGGTTTTAAGCGCTCTTTTCCTTGAAATTAAAAAGATGAACTTTGCTGAGGGGATTGCCAGCAGGCTTTCCTTGGGAAGCATTCACTCACTGGCTTGCTGCCTCTTTTTATGGTTGTGCTGGCCAGCAGATGGGCAGCTGGACATGTAGGAGCCACATGGCCAAAACCAGCCCAAAACTACCCTCCAGAAATACCAGATTGGTTTTTACCAAGCTGTGGTGAGATTGTCTTGGGGAGAAGCAGATCCCACAAACAAAGTAATGGATGGGATCATCACTGAAAAAGCATGGTGTACACTGTGAGGAGAGCGGGTTTCTCAGCCCATCTCGCAGGATCATTGCAAGCTTTGAGCAAAAATTCCAGCTGCTGTGGTCCAGGGGGGAGGGTCATCTATCCGGGGGGGGTTCAGCATCATCTGTGGGCTGAGCTGCTCTGAATCACACCTAAAATGCTGCAGGGACACAGCTCCCACCTCACTCCCATGCCTCAGCCAAGCTCCCAGCCTCCATCAACTGCTAAAATCTGATTTCTCAATGGAGACTGGAAAATCTTTCCCCCTGAGTGTCCCACTCATCCCCTGTAGCTCAGGCAGGGTCTGAACTTTGCAGAACATCCTCACAGGGCTGTGGGATAGCATTATCCCCTTTTTCATGGGCAAAAAAATGACTCAGGTGTGATGCTTGTTGGGAAGAGTCCATGATTTTAGCAGCCAAACTGGGCACATTTAGCAGAGCATCTCTGCTTCCTTTCACCTCATCTAGCTTTTTTCCTGTTACTATTTAACTTTTTAATTCCTGGGTACCACTGGAGAAGCAGGAGCTGTTAAACACGTTGTAAATGATGCTCATGCCTGGATGAACCCATTGTCAGTGCCCAGGTGCTGCGATGAGCTGATCAAGGCTCAGCTTATCTCCCTGCTCTCACCTTGTCTCATTGCATAAGGGTGAAGCAATCCAGAGGGGAAAGTTTCTGGCTGCTGTGAGAGGCAAAGGGGTGCCTGCTGGCCTGGCTCGGGTTACTTATGTGCTTATGGTCTATTTTGAGACCCTGGCCACCCAGCACTAAGCAGCCGCTGACCTGGGGAAAGGACCAGCTTCAAAACAAGAGTCCAGCGGGGAACAACCTGGGGAGGCTCCAGCTGGGTTTTCCTCAGCTCTGAGTGGGGCTGGCAGAGCGCTTGCCTCCCTGCTGGGCCAAATATCTCATGGATTTGGGTATTTCCACAGTGGGAACTGATTTTCTTTTTTAATTCTTCCCACTGCCATCCTTGAAAGCAAAGATGCCACGGGTTGAGGGGCCGGGCTCCGTTACTGGGAGCGATGTGCTGGCTGTGTGGGAATGTGGATGAGCAGGCTGGGAGACACATCCATCACTAACCCCGGCAAAACCACACACACACAACCCCCTCCTCGGCCCCCCCTCCCCAAGATAGCTCATTTGCAGGCAGCTTAATTCTCCTAAGAGCATTAGAGGTGCATTTGGTGGACATGAGCCCAGCGCCAGGAGCATGTGGCCGATTAGCAGCAGCGGCAGCTGGTTTCAGACACAGCGTGCATTTGGGGTGGAGATACTCAGCGTGCTTTTTGGGGACACAAAGGTGAGGTCTGGGGGGTCTGGATGGGTGTCAGGGGGTCAGCTGGTGTGGCTTGGGTGCTTAAATCCACCAGCAGGTGCAGATGTTGGGTGGCATATTGAAGCAAGGCCTTCCCTGCCATGTGCTTTTCCGTTCTGCGGGTGAAATGTGAGTTACCCTCTCTGGCTTTCCAATGCCATTTCAGCTCTCCAGATGATATTTCAGCTTTAGCTTTAAATACCACCTCACTTTCTAATCTATGGTCTCCTGTGAAGATGACAATGGTCAGGGATGCTCTGGTCAGGGATGCCCGTACGGGATGTAGAAAGTGATGGTGCCATCAGGGGCACCCACACCAGGCAGGGGCTTCCATGGGGAGGAGGACACTCTCACCACTGTGTTTTCCTTTCTCTCCCCCGCAGCCTCGCTCTCCGCTGGGATTTATGGAGGTGCTGAGGAGCAGCTGTGAGCCCCGCAGCCCCCGGCAGCCCGCCCTGTGAAGCAGCCCCCGGCCGCCTCTCCTCGTCTCGCCCAGCACCCCGACCCTCCGACTCAACCATTCAAGGCTCCTGTGCATGGATCGCCCCAGCGAGGCACCGCTGCCGGACGCCGCCGACGCCGCCCCGTAGGCTCCCGGCCCCCCGTGCCGCCCCCAAGTACTCCACATACCCCGATGGGGTAACGTGACGGGGGTCACCCTCCCGCCACCACCACCCCCCATATGCAGAGGCCTTTCTAGAGCGCCCGGGAGCGCGCGGCACCGGAGGCAGCAGCCGCTCACCGTCGCGCACACGCAGAGAACGCCAACACTACAGCAAAGGGATTTTTTTTTTTTTTAATTATTATTGTCGTTAATATTATTTCTTTTTTCCCCATCTGGCTTTTTTTGTGCCTGGGGGAGCTTGTGGTGTGTCAAGGAAGCCGGCGCGCTCCCAGGAGTTGGGATTATTTGCACAACGTCTGTATATTGAGTTCTCGATCCTGTTTTATTTTTATTTTTGAAGCGCAGAGGGGTTGTTGGGTTTTTGTTTGTTTTGGGGTTTTTTTGCCCCTCCACACCACACTTTTCTTGGGTTTTTCCCCCACCACTGTCAGCACCACCTCACCTTCCCACTGTCCCCACCATGGCCCGGATGAACCGCCCTGCACCCGTGGAGGTCTGCTACAAAAACATGAGGTTCCTCATCACCCACAACCCCACCAATGCCACACTCAGCACCTTCTTGGAGGTAAGGAGGGGAGACTGGAAGGTGGGGACCTGGGTCCAGTTGTGTCTTTTGAGGATAAAAGCTGATGTCAATGAGAGGACAGCACATCCCCTTTGGTGCCACAGCCCTAGGTGCCATCCTGGGGCAGTGGGTCTAATCATTGTCAGCTTTTTGGGATGGGATGTTTTTCAGGACCCCAAATGTGATGTTTGCACACATTAGAGATGGAGCAGAGTTTCCCCATTCCCATTCCATCTCCTGCCAGATCCAGTAGCACATCATGTCACAGGGCTTTGGTGCGATGCACATGGGTGCACGCAACCTGCCCTGTTCCTCCCAGCACCTCAATAATAGCTTTTCATCCCAAATGTCCCAGCGTATTTCCAATGCCCAGAGTGTGCTGGGTAGTGCTGGAGAGCTTGGTGTTGAAGAGCCAGCACTGGTAGCAGCTGTGTGAGTGCCACTGCCTCAAAGTGACAGGAAGGTGGCTGTGATTTGGGGACAGCCACCCCATACTCTGCATGCTGTGCAGCAGGCAATGGGACCACACCAGTGGGAAGAGAGAAAAGTTTCCCTTTCCTCCAGTCTTTTAGACTTTTAGCTGGGCTGCTGAGCATGTGGGGCTCACCACGGTCTGGTGAGCGCACATGGGGAACAAAGGAGGTGGATCATTGGTAGGGATGATCTCATGGTGCCTGGAGAGGCCGGCGCACCGGGCACGTTATCCGGGGGCAATCCTCTCGCCGGGCAATGAGCCATGCTGGAAACATCCCAAGTCCCACGCCTGAGCCTGCAGCATGTTGGAATGATGATGGGATACAGCAGTGAGGTGGAGAAAGAGCCCCTGAGCCATCTGTGAGATGCTGAGATTGGTTTGTGGGGCATGCTACGACTCCCCCCACAGCTGCCTCCATGCATTTCTGCATCAGGAGTGTGACCTCCCCAGGCACAAATAATTTCTCCTTCAGAGAACTTGCACCCATGTCAGGGATGTTTCTTTGCCTGGGGTGTAAAATCCCTGCTGATGTGGCTGTGAGGGCTTAAAAATAAATGGTTCCATTGGTACTTACGAGTGAGGAGTCATGAAGATGCTGGTTAAAAATCCTATGAGGCCACGTGGCTTTGGTGTCCCGGGATTTCATGTTTCCTTGTGCCTGCCAGGCTGGGTGGACCACGAGTCAAAGGTTCAGAGAAGGGGCACAGCACTGTTTTAGGGTCCATACTGCTCCACATGGTCATAACAGGGCTTGGGTGTGTTGGATTAACTGGGGTGCATCTGGCAGGATCTATTCAGACCCCTCCTTCTCCTTCCCTCCCCAGGACCTGAAGAAATACGGTGCCACCACGGTCGTGCGAGTGTGTGAAGTGACCTATGACAAGACCCCCCTGGAGAAAGACGGCATCACTGTCATGGTAGGTGTGCAGCAGGATGGGGACTGGGGGGGCTGCCCCAACACCACCCTTAAATATCTCATCCCTTGGGGCTGTTAAACACCCCAGTAGCCCAGTACAGCATCACACTGAGGCAGCAGCAGAGTTGGAAGCCCAGCTGAGCTGAGCTGAGGCTGGTGCTTTAAAAAGAGAAGTGCTGCCCACGCAGCCGAAACTGTGACTCACCCGGCTGAGTCGGCAGCTGCCTTCCCTGCCTGTTGCTCAGGCTCTGAAACGTCCAGGGATGAGAGCGCCTGATCCCACGTGGAAGATGCGCGTGGTTCTCATTACCCGCGGCGTTATCTTATCCTGGGGGGTGCTGTGAGGGTTTTTTGCTCTTCCAGCAGCCGGCTGGTGCAGCTGGGGGGGATGAAAGGGAGCAGGCAGCAAGCTGGGAAAGGCAGAGCAGGCAGCTGCCTGGGCTGTATCTTGGCTGATAAGTAATTGGAGATGATGTCAGGCATGATAGCCCTGCCAGGGAGTTCAGCTCCAGCTGGGAAGTGAGGCTCTGCTCATTATTTAGGGAAGGGTTTGGAAGTGCCTCGTGTCTCCTGGGGTGGTCCTCTGTGTGTAGGACCTCTTCATATAGCTCTGTCTGTACAATGTATATCCTAGAGAGAGAGGAGGCTCTATCTTAGATCCTCAGGGATATAGGTGGATAATCCCGTGGCTCTCTAGATACAGATCCTCCAGATGCAGATGTCTCTAGATATAGATGCAATCTGTGTCTCTACAGGATATATCTTGGAAAGATAGCTGTATCCTACATATATAGAATCCATATGTTGGAGATCATGTCTGCTCACTTAGACACCAAAGTCTGCATTTTACCCCATTTCTAACTGGATCCTCCAGTCTGAGTTTCTATATCTAGGATATATGTACCTCTTTACATCTCTTATATCTCTCTTATGTGGAGAGATACATATCTAGGATATGTTTTATATGGAGAGTTAGAGAAACTATACGAGACACTGAATAGAAATTAAATAGCTTCTATATCAAAGTTTTTATAACCACATAGAAAATATATAAAGTAAATCAAGAGATATCTATAACCTGGTTTTCTATAGATAGATGTATTTCTGCAGACACAGAACTATATAATTATATAAAAATCTCTGTATATTTTAAATATATATATATATACATATCATGGTATATATTTTTATTTGGTATACGCAGTTTGGTATATTTTTTATCTGTATCCTGATATATATATTTGACATATAAACATATACTGGTGCACAAGTCTGATGAGGAGCAGCTGAGGGTGTTTAGCCTGGAGCAAAGGAGGCTTGGGGAAGATCTTATCCTCTCTACAACTCCCTGAAAGGAGGTTATAGCCAGGTGGGGGTTGGTCTCTTCTCACAGGTAACAAGCAACAGGACAGGAGGGAATGACCTCCAATTGCTCCAGGGGAGGTTTAGATTGGTTATTAGGAAAAACTTCTTCAATGAAAGGGTTGTCAAGCATTGAAACAGCCTGCCCAGAGAAGTGGTGGAGTCACCATCCTTGGAGGGGTTTAAAAGACCTGTGGATGTGGCACTTGGAGACCACATCTGCATGGTTTACTGGTGGCCTTGGCAGTGCTGGGTTAACAGTAGGATTTGATGATTTTAGAGGGCTTTTCCAACCTAAACAATTCTATGCTTCTATATATAGACCATATATAGGTCTATATATGGAGAAGGTTCTGGGGAGACCTTAAAGCCTCTAAAGGGGCTGCAGGAGAGCTGGACTATTTATACAGGCATGTAGTGATAGAACAAGGGGGAATGTCTTTAAACTGACAGAGGGCAGATTTAGATAAGACATAAGGAAGAAGGTTTTTATCGTGAGAAGGGTGAGGCACGGGTTGCCCAGAGAAGCTGTTGGCTGCCCTGTCTCTGGAAGGGTTCATGGCCAGGTTGCAGAAACCTGGGATAGTGGAAGGTGTCCCTACCATGGCATGGGGCTGGGTTAGATGATATTTGAAGGTGCCTTCCATCTCAGCCATTCCATCAGAAGATGATGCTGTGGTGTGCTGTGTCATCCCTGGTGTGAGCTCCTGACCTGCACTCATGGTTGCAGGGAGGAGACGGCCTTGCAGGAGGAGATGGCCTTGCAGGAGAAGATGGCCTTGCAGGACAGGCACAGGCCAGGCAGGTGGCTGGCTCAAGCACTACAAATACCCTGAAGCCCAGTATGCTCCTTTACTATCAAATCCCAGCAGAAGTCACACCACCTGTTCAAACGCTGCAGTGAAGCAGCTTATTTTGCCATCTCACACCAAGGATGACTCCAGCACAGCAGCTTAATGACTCACCCCTCAAAATCTAGGATTAGGGCCTGATACCCCCCTACCCTTTGGGGCTCACCAAGCCACATCCTCTCCAAGTGATGCTGCCCTTCCTGACTCTCTCTTCCACTACTGCATAGCCAGTGGCCAGGCTCCTCCTGACAAATCTGTTTTGGGAAAGAAATCACCATTTTACAACACCCCTCATAACTGAGCCCATGGCTGAGAGGTATCAAATGCAGAACCCATTTGACCAGCTTCCTCATCATGCTCCAATTTTGAAGCCCTGCAACTTGAGAATAAAGCTCAGAAGACGGGATTTTTTTTTTCTTTGTCCTTTCCTGAAGGATGGTATTTAAATGGCCCCATTTGGAGTGATTTCCCTCCCTTTGACTCTCTCTCTAGGGCTGTGCTAGCAGGAAGCTGAATTTCAGCACTGCATCAGGCAAGCTCTGAGATTTCAACCATCTTCAAGCCACCTTCGTTCAAATCCCCCACAATGTGCTATGCAGTGCTGGAATTAGGAGCTGGCAGGGGGGGAGGATGGGAACTGCATCACCCCAAAGCTCAGTGAGGTCATCTGGATGGGGAATGGAGCATGGGGTGGCCATCCTGGGCTGCAGAGGCAGGAGGTCATGGGGACCATGTTGCAGATCCTACAAGTGCTCCTAAAGGCTGAACCTGCCATAGAAGGTGGAAAGACTCCAGACCTTCATTTGTGTGGCTTCAAACCCTGAGCCAAAGCAATCAGGCCCAGATGATGCCACAAAACAGCCTTCACAGAGCTATGCCAGTTCTGGCACTCTTCTACCTCCCTGTAGCTGAGACCCCAAACACCATCACCCTGAGTAAAAAACAACCCCTTAAAGGTTTCCCCCAAAGACTTGACAGAGTTTCTCTCTTCCCTACCTTGCAGGATTGGCCATTTGATGATGGAGCGCCTCCTCCCAGCAAGATTGTGGAAGATTGGCTCAACTTGTTGAAGACCAAGTTCTGCGAGGACCCCGGTTGCTGCGTGGCCGTGCACTGCGTGGCTGGCCTGGGGCGGTGAGTCTGAGCCCAGCACCCCAGCTGCCACCCCTCATGAATACAGGAGAGGGAAAACCATGCCAGCTCTCCTCTTTCCCTTCCCCAGTCCCCCTTTGAGTAGGGTTTTCTCCCAGCTGCCACCTCTTCACAAAGGCAGGAGAGGGACAACCATGGCAGTGCTCCTCCTTCCTTTTCCCAGTCCCTCTTTGAGCAGGGTTTTGTGAAACCCTAGTGGGAATAAGTGTTCATGGGGGGGATCTGCTACCTGGCCTTCTCCTTGACCTTTAAATGATGGATATCAGCCTCTGGGCTGTGTGACTAGGGAGTGACAGCCACTGCTTTTGCCTTTCAGCGCTCCCGTCCTTGTTGCACTGGCGTTGATCGAGAGTGGGATGAAGTATGAAGATGCCATCCAGTTCATCCGACAGTAAGTGAAGCAGTGTTGTGATGTTAGGGCAGAAAGTCCATCTCTGAGGGAATGGAGAGATCTGGCATGTCCTCCCAGGGTTTAGTTTTTTTGGTGACACCTGGGTTGCTTTTCTCTCCTTTGGGGACGGGTAAACAAGGTGTTGGCATGGAGTATCCTGTGCCTTTGCCCCTTGCTGGGGCAGCTGCTGGAAGCATCCCTGAGGGACTTTAAGCAGTCACCCCAGCTCTGTCCCACATTTCCTCTCCAGCTCTCCTTGTCCTGGGACTTGCTCCTGGGTGAGCAAGGAATGCTGCTGGGGTCAGTGCCTGTCTCTGTCCTTGGAGGGTGCACCTGGCTTCAGCCTCCAAAATCCCCTCCTGCTCCAGGCAGGAGAGCTCAGCACCCCAACAGGGGTGGTTTGGGGTTGGGGGGATCTTGTGCCACACCTCTGACTATTCTGGCATTTCTCTGTCCCTACAGGAAGCGCAGAGGAGCCATCAACAGCAAGCAGCTGACGTACTTGGAAAAATACCGACCAAAGCAGAGACTCCGATTTAAGGACCCTCATAACCACAAGAACAAATGCTGCATCATGTAACCTCAATGACCTCTTGCCAAAATCCGTGCACAGACCCCCAGGCACTCGCACACATCCCACCCCCTCACCTCTTCACCCAGCCCTGTGCTCCCCACACGCTGCCCCTGTGCCAGGGCTGGGCTGGGGACATGGAACATCTCCATTGTGTTCCAGCACTCACAGCACACTCGTCTTGCTGGATCCCCAAAAAAGGCTGCTGTCTCCAGCTGCAGCCCTGAGGAGGGAAGGCAGCACTGCCCTTTGACTCTCAGTGTTAGCAGGCAATGAGCTCGTGTGACCGTTCTTCATCACCATCCTCCTCCCTCCTTTCCCCTCCCGTTGCACTGAGAGGGGTGGACAAAGGGTGCTTGGTTTGGGGTGATGCAGGCAGGGCTGTGCCAGCTGAGAAGGGATGGGGTGCAGAAGGGCCAGAGCACCCCCAGAAAAACCTTTCCCCACCTCTTCCCCATAAATAAGGGCTGCAGCAGCAGGGATGGAGGTGGGGGTGGCACAGTGGCCTCAGGGGGGAAAGTGATGATAGCGGGGAGAGGTGATGGGCTCTTAACTCAGTGACCCTTGTGACCAGTGGAAGGGCTGAGCTAAGACCTCCAGCACCATTCCCTTTCTCCTGGCCCCTCTGTCACCTCACCACCTCTCTGTTGCCTCAATGCCAGCCAGAATGCTGCAGATGGGGCTCGCTAGGAACTTGCTCCAGTGAAGGCAGAACTTCTGGGAACCTCGGGGATGCCAGCAGGGCTTTTAGGCACTCAGCTCTGCTGGGATGCTGGATCAGTACTGGGTCCCCCAAAGTGTGGGGCACTTTTATTTATAGCTTCCAAATTCAGTGCCCAGGGTGGTGGGTTCTCTGCTGTCGTGTCCCCATCCCTGAGCTGTGGCACAAATCCCAATTCTGGCTGCAGTGCCCTGGGGACACAGTGTGCCTTTCATGGCACATCCATGTCCACCACCACCACTGCATTTGCTGGCAGAGGGGCTCGGCTGCAGCTTTCCTAGGGGATTTTGGGTGTTCCTGGCAAGAGCACATCACCAAATTTTGCACCTGCCTTTTCCATATCTGTACCGAGGCACCTGGCACCCCTGGCACACACCCAGGTGGGGTGGGCTCAGAGCTGCCACTGAGCTGGGACATTAAACATCTCTCAACTTTCTGCCTTTGAATGCTTGCAGCAGTTGGAGCAGTGGGCACATAGGGGGTGTGGGGATGTTTTTTTTCTTTTAATGAGGATAAAAAGAAATTTGCTAATTAAAGGAAAAAAAAAACCAACTTAAAAAATACCCTGTTTGTCTTCCGCACATCCTCTGGCATTTTCTCCAATCACTGCCCAGTAGAGCCCAGGAGGTGACCCATGGTCCCCCAGACTTGATCCCCAGCACTGTCACAGCTGGCTGCCATCCACTATCACCAGGACATACATGTGGCCCAGGGCATGCTCCAGGTGGCCTTTGGGCTTGCTGCTGCTCACCCCTCAGCTGCAGAGCATCACAGTTGTTGGGACAAGGAGGGCTGGTCATCCACCTCGTGGGGTTTTAGGCTGACCTGCTTGAGATGCCCTCAGTGCCCTGTGTTGGATCTCTCCAAAAGGTTTGTGTGCCTTCCAAAACGTAGATATCCAGAGACATTTGCTTCAGGGTGTTCATCCCTTGGGACAGGTGGTGAGGAAGGCTGGTTAGACACCTTCAGTACCTGCAGAGGTTGGGGACTGCTTTGTACCACCACATGGGTGGGCAGCAGAGATGTTTGGAGCTGTTTCCAGCACCACTTCACCTGTTCTGATGGGGCCAACCCCACTGCAGTGCAGGGAAGGCCATCCTTTGGGATAAGCTGTGGTGCTGAGTGAGGTGGGGATCTTCTACACATGGCCCTGGAGTTGTCAAACCACACACCTTGGACCTGTCCAACACTGTGGGACAGCTCTCAGTCCCTTGGAGTCTTCTGCTCTATCCCAGGCTGTTGGTCCCCATGACTCATGGAGAAGGCAGCAATGGCCAAAGGGTCTGGGTTGATTTGGAATAGTGAATTGGGCTGATAAAAAGGCCTTACCCTCTATTACAGCACCCTGCTGGGTGGGTCACCATCCCCTTCCTGCTTGGGTCTGTCCTCCTGCTGCTAAAATAGGTGCTGCTTCTTCCCCAGGGACATAGGAGGTGGTTTGGTATTGTGGTGGTGACAGCCCCAATCTCTGCTAGCCAGGAAACCTCCTGATCCCATGCCCTTCCTTATGGGACCTGTTGCTTTATGGGCTTGGAGACGTTTCTGCCCCGGCAAGATGAGGTTTCCTCACCCATGCTCGTGGCAGCATCACCTGGAACATTGACCAGGGCAAGAGGTCCTGGGATTCAGCCACGATGCCTTTGAGTTGGAGTCAGGCTGGGGACAGAGGGATTTGAATTCAGCCTCTTTTGGCCATTCTTGAGTGAGACTTCACTCAGGCCTCAACTTGGGGGGCTGGCTTGGAGGGAACATGAGTGGGACAGGCTTTGCTTTATGTAGCATCAACCCAATCACCTTAAAATGAGGGAACTTCTGGTATAAAAGCAGTCCTTGACCTGGCCGTGTGGCCAAATCCTGAGGGCATCTGGCTAGCAGAGTGGCGTCTTGATCCTCCTCAGTTTATGAGTCACTGCAAAAAACATCAAAAACAACCACCAAACCAAATCATGCTGATTTAATTGTACTAGATATTTTTTTTCTTTTTCTCATGGATTTCTCCCCTTTAACCCTAAAATGTGCTGCTTCAGTGGAAAGGACACCTTGGCAGACCAGGAGCTGCTGTTTTGCATGGAGGGCTGAATTCAAAAGTTTCTCTGGGTTGGACGGGCAAATATTTGGGTTTTTTTTATATGGACTTGGACTCCTTCCTCTGAGGTACCAGCTCCTCAATGTTTCAGCCTAGGGAGGGTTACAGAAGCAACAGGTTGGGAAAATTGAGAGGTCTTCCAAGGGGAATCTGGGTTAGAAAACTCAAGAGCTCAAAAGTCTTGAGGCAGTTAAGCAGGAGGGAAGGTTGAAGCTCAGTAGACAACACCACAGCGAGGCTTAAGCAGCCAAGGGCTCATGGTTTGGGCTGGTCTTGAGTTCTCTCCTTGTACACTAATCCTCATTTCACCTCAAATGCCAAGATGCTGAAAGGAGAGCCTTAAAAATCTGATGTATTTGCCAATGCTGTCACTGCTCCGGTTGTTTCCATTGAGTCTTGGCAGATGTCGCAGGGAACAGACACCCCCGTGGCTTTGACTACAAACCAGTCACCTCATCCTGCCCTTTTCACCAGAAGCAAAGGCTCAAACTGAGTTTTAAAATTTCTCACCCCTTTGCACTCGCTCACCCTCCATGGAAAGCCACCACAATTTGCAGGGACAGGGGTCCAAATTGGTGTAAGAACTTTGGAGACCCAAGGGATGGCAAAGCAGGAATGTAATCAAACCAAGAGCCTGTAGCCTTTACCCAGGAGTCAGTCATGGCTTAGCCTCATGTGAGGGAATAAATCTGAGCAAGAACTTGTAGCTGTGTCCTCTCAGCAGTGGCACACAGCACACATCTGCCCTCAAATATCCCTTCTGTTGTTTGTTTTCCAGTCAGATGCAGCACGTGGAGGGGGTGGGATGGTGGGAAGGCAGGAAACGTGGCTATCACAAATGTCCAGCTCTTCATTTAAGAAAGTTCTGGTGACACACATTTAAAGACTTTGCATTTGTAAATTCATATTATGAGTCTTGCTGTAAGGCTGACACTGGTGCTTGGACTGGGAGCTTCAGAGGTTTATGAGGAACAGATTTCCCGAGAAAGCAGAGTCTGGCTCTACCCACAATAGAACGAGTCGTTTCCTTTTTTATTTTTTTCATTGGGTTTGTTTGGTTTTTATTAGTCCCAGTGGGAAAGCGCACAGGGAGATTCGTGACTTCCATGCAGTTTCCAAGGTCTTGTGTCTTATTTGCTGCCAGCATGCTGGGTAGGTGCAGCTTGGCGGGTGGGTTTGGATGGGATTCTGTCTGGTGGGAGACAAATGTGGCTGGTTTCTTGGCACAGAGGGGGGGTCCTGGGCTGGGCTCTTGCAGACATTCCTGGGGAGGGGGCGTTCCACTGCTTCCCTTCAGACGCTGATCTCCCAATGAACTCTCCACTTCCCTGCTGTTCCTTTCTGTGCAACAAAGAACTGCATATTTTCCTTTTTAACCCCCTGGGCGACCATAGTAGTGTGTAGATTAAGCCCAGATGACTTTTTTTTTTGGGGGGGGGGGAGGGGTTTGGTTTTGGTTTTTTGTTTTGGTTTGTTTGTTTGTTTTTTGTTTTTTTTTTTGGTCTGAGCCATAGCTAAATTATTGTACCCAAATGCTTTTTGTATCAGATGGCATCACTTTGAATATGCAGATGAGGTATAGGATCTTGACACTTTATAACCTTTTTAAAAAGAAACTTGTCTGTTTACTTAATGTCTTGTGTAAAAAGGAAAAAAAAAATGTATGCCTTCGGTAATCACTTTTTTTTTTGTTGTTTTTTTGAGTTTTATGAAATTACAGTGGTTACACTCCAGCAGCGAAATAAAAAGCATTCACTGTTTTGTACATCCCTGTGTGCCTGCTAATGGGAATTATCAGGATGTGGGAGGCAAAGGCAGAGCTGAACTCTGGCCAAGGGGGGAAGTGTATGGGGGAGTTTGTTCCGGCTGGAGAAAAGAGAGCTTCAGGAAGACCTTAGAGCACCTTCCAGTGCTACAAGAGAACTGGAGAGAGAATCTGCAAGGGCTTGGAGTGACAGGAAAACAGGGAATGGCTTCAAACTGTCAGAGGGGAGCTTTAGATTAGGTACAAAGAAGAAATTCTTGTCTGAGGGTGGTGAGGTCCTGGCGCAGAGAAGCTGTGGCTGCCACATCCCTGGAAGTGTTTAAGGTTGGATGGGGCTTGGAACAACAGCCTGATCTAGGAGAAGGTTTCCCTGGCCATGGTGGGGCAGTTGGAACTCTGATCTTGAAGGCCCCTTCCAACCCAAACCATTCTGTGATTTTATATCCAGTAGAGTATGGCCTAACCTTGATTGGACACCCTGGAATACACCCAGAGGAGACACTACACACACTCCCCCTGATCGTCTCATGAAATCAGTTGGGTTTTAAACTTTGCTCCCATGACCAAGGAAGGCAAAGACCAGAGTCTCCATGGAGGCTGAGGAGTTGGAGCTTGCATAAACAGGCTGGTAAGCAAGGAAAGCTAACACAAAATTGTGCTAGCTCACAAGTAATTACATGGGGTTGCATGGAAGAGTGGGGAGGAAACTCCCCTTGTGCTGCTCTAGGCTCAGGAAGGCTTTTAAGCCAGGTGCCAGCTGGGAAGAAGATAGAGGTGAAGCAGTGTGGCGTGGCCAGAGCTGTCCTTGGATTCCCCCAGCACTTCCCAAATGCTTGGCACAGCAGATCCTTATCTCCTGCAGGCTTTGAACCGCAGCTGCAAGGGGCACTGCCTCCTCCTTGTGCAAGAAGCAACTGGGCCTTCAATCAGCCTAATTGCTGCCTCTCCTCTCAAGCAGGAGGGCCAGGGGGACTGCTGAACACGGCTTGTGTGCTGGAGAAACACCCACCCGCGCTCCTGCCTGTACATGCTGTCTCCTACCTGCTGCATTCCTCCTTGCTCTCCGTCACCCAAAAACATGCACCCCTTTGCAGGCCAGATCCCAGCTCTCCATGCTAGGCTGCTGCCACTCCATGCACAAGTCCCTGCCCTCCCTAAGAGGAGTACTATGAAAGTTCATTAAATTGAGGGGTTCTGGAAAAGGCTAAGCTGGCCACTTGCAGGGATCAGCCCAGAAAAGCTGTGGATGTCCCATCCCTGGAAGTGTTCAAGGCTGACTTGATCTTCTCGAGTGGCCCGGCTAGCTCAGTGATGAGGTTTCTCTTCACTCGAGTTTCGAGCCAGCATATGTTTGTGGGGTTCACTGATATTCTTCAAGAATCCAAGTCTATAGAGCGAGTAAAGAAATCAGGGGAGGACTCTCTCTCTCTGGTTTGCATTCCACAGTTTATTTCTGTGAAGAGGAATCCAAAGGACGAGAGACCAAGGATTTGGGGTCTGGGGGGTTTCTTTTAACAGGGTTTCTCGGAGGGAGGGAACATCAGAGAACCAATTATTTTTCTCAGTTAGTACATCTTACAAACTTTCTACAAATCAAGGTTACACACACCAAGATAAGAAATAACAGACACCAACTTCTTCAAATGCCCACAAAGGTGTAGGAGTATTCTCCACAGAGGGGCAGAGGGGGAGAGAAGGGGGGCTTGGTTTCCTGGCAACACAGGGGGGAAAGAAAGGGAAGGCAAGGTAAGCATGCCCGCTCAGCTTCCATAGGTCAGAGGCATTCTGGGACAGGAAAAACAAAATTAGAAACTTCCGTATTAGAAAGAAGGGTCTCTCTTCCCCTAACCCCGTGCTTTTCTGGGCTAAAGAAACTTCAAGCAGCTGGAGGTGCCAGCACGGTCTTCTGTTTACTCTATCCGGCCTCTCGCCGTGGGGCTGAGGAGAGAAACTTGTAACCATGGTAACTTGACGCCAGGTAAACAATTAGGAGAAAGAGAAGCTGGGGGGGGTGGGAAATCACAACTAAAAGATGGGGAAAAATACATTTCAAGCTATCAACTACAACACAAGGCCAGGTTGGATGGGGTTTGGAGCAACCTGATCTGGTGGAAGATGTCCCTGCCCATGGTGGATGCAGGGGTAGAACTGGACGATCTGTAAGTTCCTTTCCAACTCAAACCATTCTATGATTCTATTCTATGATTCTCTGATCTCTTCCAGTGGGTGCCATGGTCCACAGTGCCTTAAATTGTTCTCAGCAGAGGATGTTGGTACCTGCAAGGCCCATCACAGCCCCACTGCAGTGTGTTCAGTCCTGCCAACAAAAAAATCAGTGAGATCTGCCCCCACCTCAAGGCAGACATCCACAGTTTGGGTTATCCCTGACTCCCTTTCCAGTCATCAGATCAAGGGACACCACAGATTCAGGAGGGACTGATCTCAGATGGTTATGGACACTCCTTTCAGAGCTCCACCACCATAGAGGAACCCCCAGAACTCTCAGCTCACACAGAAACATCCATACTGGAGACCTCAAAGCCTTAGGAGATGACCCATGGCTCACAGCTTTCCCTGTCCAGGCTCCTAACCCACCTGAGCAAGCCAGGACTCCACAGAGCAAGGAGGCAAAGGTTGCAGGGTCTCCAGTAAAGTCTAAACCAGCCAGAGTCCAGCCTCATAAGACTGGATTAAAAAATGTTTTCCGAGGGGTGCCTTGGTACATTCTGAACCATGATGAAACCTTCCTTTGATTATTTTGGACTGCTGCTGGCTGCCATGGCAAACACTGGCTCTTCCTGGGGACAGCACAGCTCTCATCACTGATCCCACCTACCTGCTGGGGATCAGCCCTTTTGCAACCCCTCCACCTGAGGACATCCTGCTGCCTGAAAGGGTCTCCCCACTTCCCCCTGTGCCCAGGGAGTCTTGAACCATCAGCTGTGCAGGGGCAAAGGTCTCACCTCCCCCCAGGACCTGGCAGACCCGGTGGGTCTGGGCACATGGTGCTGGAAGGTGGGAGGCGCTGCCCTGCTTGCGCTGCAGTACCTGGAAACTCCCGTGCTCGTAGAGATGAAAATGTAGGGCAGCTCTTGGGTTGGAAAGAAAATTAAAATGTTTGCAACAAATATAGCTGAAAAGTCAAGTGGGGAATTAGGCACTGCTTGGCAAAGGTACAGGAATGCAGATCACCAGGGGTGGGTTTTGCCCTGGGAGCTTTCCCTGGGAAACCGAACGAGGGGAAGGAGAAACTCTTTGCCCAGGCTCACACAACAACCCCCACGGTTCAGAAAGGGAATCCTGCAAATCCTTGCTCCATGCCATGACCACAGCAAGGAGCCGTGCTGCCCTGTCTGAGCCGCTCGCTGGGCAGAACCTCGAGGCAGAATTTGTTTTAACCATCGGAGAGAAGGAACATTTGAGTGGCAGGAGGAGAAGAGGCTTGCAGGGAGCTTGGAAAGGGCTGAGTCACTCGCTGTCGGCGTCAGCAACCGAGAAAAGCGTGACTGCCAAGCAGCCACCTGGAGCTTTGTCAGCTCATCGTTTGAAAAAAAAAAAAAAAAAAAAAAAAGGAAAAAAACTCAACTGATAGCCTCTCCCGCATCCCACTGGAGAGATGAATGTGCCGCACGCAGCCGGGGAGCTCCGTGCAGAAGCAGTGGCTGTGAAAAATGCCCTTCCCTGGCTGCAGGTGCTGGTTTCTGTTGCAACATCTCCCTTGGGGCTCGCAGAGCAGAGGCAGCGCTGCTCTCCCACAGCAGCCGGGCAGCCTCCAGGGACGTGCCACGGCCAAGCCGGGCTCGGTCCAAGGACCGGGGGCGGAGGTGATCAGAGAGACCTGGCGGGTCGGCGCTGGCAGAAGGACGCAAGAGCTGCCTCCGCCTCGCAGAGATAACTGCGGCTGACTTCAGCCAGGGGCTGACTCACCTAAGCCAGGGCATCTTGTCTGGATATCAGGTGGAGACAGGGAGAAGCAATGCATTTAAATGAGCTTTGATCTTTAAAGCAAACAACGCCGCCTTGTTTTGCAGCGCTCTGGCAGCCGTGGGTGACAGGCAAGGACGGCCAGGCTGGTTTTGGGGGGCCCAGTCCAAGGCACTCGGTTTTCATGGATGGGTGCTCAGCACTCAAAACAAGGGCTGTAATAAAGGGCTTATCATGAAAACTCACCTGGAGCTGCCAAATACTATCTCGTGTCTCTGTGTTGCAAATCTGCCAGGCTGAGTGAGACAACACAGCTGGGAAATGCAGAGGCACGACTGTGACTACCCCAGCTGCAGAAGTGACACATCTGGGAAGAGAAGTCTAGTCCTTCTGTTTGCAGTTCCTCCCAGTTTGTTCTATCCAGTCTCCACTTCGGGAATATCTCAGGGTAAAGCTGTAAGGAGCTGGGCTGACCCCCATAACTGCCCTGCTTTGAGCAGGGTGCCTCCTTCCAGCCTGAATCATCCTGTAGTCCTATGAAGATCCTGGAGAAGAAAGGATATCTTATAGCTCACAGAGTGCAAAACTGGGTTACTGAAGGAGATTCCAGAGACTCCCCTTGGGGCATGTATCTTCTCCTGACACTGCACCTGTCTCCTCCAGCTCCGTCTGTTATGGCTAAAATGTCCATGGCTGCAGAGGGAATTATGTCAGGCTGCCTGCTCCCCCCACAGACAGCTCAGTATCCTCTCTCAAGTGTGATTGTACTGAGTGTCACAGAATCCTGGGATCACAGAATGGTCTGACTTGGAAAGGGTCTCAAAGATAATCTGATTCCAGCTCCCTGCCATGGGCAGGGACACATTCCACTATCCCAAGTTACTCCAAGCCCAGTCCAACCTGGCCCTGAACACTTCCAGAGATGGGGCATCCACAGCTTGTCAGAGGATTTTATCATCCACAACTCATCAGATGTGGATTTCAGGCTCATCTAAAGCAGTTAAATCACTTCCCTACACGCACCCTCAACTCAACCTGTCTTGTTTTCTCTGAGAGTGTTCCTATCATGAGATGCAGATTTACCACACTCAAAGCCCTGCAAAGAGATGTCTCTGCCTCCATCAGCTGTTGCCATGTGATCCATCATGTCCTGAAGAGTCTGAGCTGGGGCCCCTCACATTTTGATCCCTCAACCCACCATTGGAGTCCTTTCCAGATGGATGACTGAAGTCTGCAGGGAAATGCAGGTGCCAAAGCATACCCAGAAAAGAGCAGTGGAGCTGAGGGAGGGTCTGGAGAGCAACTCTGATGAGGAGTGGCTGAGGGAGCTGAGGCCTGGAGGAAAGGAGGAGGTTGGACCCAGGTGGGGTTGGTTTCTTCTCCCAGGTTACAAATAACAGGACAAGAGGATTTGGCCTCCGGTTGTACCTGGGGAAGTTTTGATTGGACATTAGGAAAAAATTATTTTCAGAAATTTCTTTTCAGAAAGGGTGATCAAGCACTGGAACAGGTCAGCCAGGGAAGCTGAGGAGTCACCATCCCTGGAGTGGGGATGTGAGGTATTTAAAAGGCTTATAGATGTGGCACTTAGGGACACAGTTTAGTGGAGAACATGGTGGTTCGAGGTTAATGGTGGGACCTGATGCACTTAAAGGTCTTTTCCAACCTTAATGATTCTATGATTCTTAGCTTCATACTACGAAGGCCTGACCAGTCCCTATGGGTGTTTGTCCTTTTTCCACCCCATTTTTCTCCCCTCACAGCTTCTTCAGGAGCAATTTCACATTTCTAGCTCTAGGAGAAAAAGGCTACACAGCTTTGGGCCAAGGATTTTCCACTGAAGAAACAGATCCAGGCCCTGGTGATTGCCCACTGACCACCACTTTTTGAGATCTGTCAGACAGCCAACTCTTAGTTCATTCAACACGTGCTCTACTGATGTGTGGTGCTTTTTACCCCCACTGGAACACTGCACTGTACAAATCTAATATTTTACAAGCATGTTGCATACACAGTTATGTTTATGGGCCAACCTTATGATCTAAAGTAACGACAAGACCCCTGATCCAGAAAACCACGTTGACTGGCATTTTTTTTATATTTCTGTTCTTTATGCTTTCATGAATCAGATTCTAGATCAGACTGTTTTTATTAACAATCAGCCTGTTGTTATTACTAGCCTGACATCACCCCTAGACATGTCTGGCCCACAAAGGCAGTTTTGCTGCTCAGCAGGCTCCTGAGGCTTAGCACCATGTTAGCACTGCTACCAGAGACCAGGAGAAGATGTTGGCCCATGCATCAAGGACTTTGCATCTTTCAGGGATCTGAGCTCCAGGCTTGCTTGGGTTGAGCCTGAGGCAGCTGTTCTACATCCAAAAACCGGTTTCCTTACTTTGTCCTGAAGTTTGTATGAAACTCAGATAGAAGACACATATTATGGCAGCCTCTAAGCTCATGAGGGTTCATTGTGTCTCTTTTCACAGTGGCCAGGGAGAGGAGATGGCTGTGGGGAGCCTGGCAGGATACACCAGGTGAGACCTGAACTCACCTCCCTGAGCTGGAGGAGGGACACAGCCACAGTGGCCCTGCAAACCCCTTCGTGTATGACAGCAGAGTGCTGTGGTCTTTGACCCGCAGGCTGTGGATCAGGCTGGGTGTGATTACAGAATCACAGAATTATTAAGGTTGGAAAAAACTCTAAGATCATTAACCCAGCACCACTGTGTTCACCACTAAACCATGTCCCCATGTGTCTTTTGACACTTCCAAGGGACAGTGATTCAGTGGAAGGTGCACAGCTTTAGGATGCACAGCTTTAGGATGCACAGCTTTAGGAGACTGTCCCTGCCCCAAAAAGATTAGGAAGCAGCAGCACCAATTCAAAAACGTCAAATCCTACCCAAAATCAAAAGTGAAGCAGTTGATCTACTGAGACCACTGCAGCACACTGTCAAACCTGCGTGACCATTTCCATACAGACCCTCCTGTTGCCTCATCTCAGGCTCTGCCTGGGGCCATTTGCCCTCATTTTATTCCACATATGCAGCTTCCTCCCCAGCATGTGCTTCAATTCCTGATCTTCTGGGTCCCCTGGAAACCTCTAAAAAAACTTCACTGTGAAAA